>NC_060145.1:384844678-385154178 GCF_021461385.2 Schistocerca piceifrons
ACCCCAAAACATACGTTATTCATATTGGGTGCATTGTGCTGCCACCTACTGCCAGGTACTCCATATCAGCGACCTCAGTAGTCGTTAGACATCGTGAGAGAGCAGAATGGGGCGTCCGAGGAACTCACGGACTTCGAACGTGGTACGCGAGATTCCCACACTCTTAAACATACCTAGGTCCACTGTTTCCGATGTGATAGTGAAGGGACACGTACAGCACAAAAGCGTATAGGCCGACCTCATCTGTTGACTGGCAGAGACCGCCGACAGCTGAAGAGGGCCGTAATGTGTAATAGGCAGACATCAATTCAAACCATCACACAGGAAATCCAAACCGCATCAGGATCCACTGCAAGTACTATAACAATTAGGCAGGAGGTGAGAAAACTTGTATTTCATGGTCAAGTGGCTTCTCATAAGCCACACCTCACGCCGGTAAATGCCAAACGACTCCTCGCTTGGGGTAAGGAGCGTGAACATTGGACGACTGAACACTGGAAAAACGTTGTGTGGATGTGACAAATCACGGTACACAATGTGGCGATCCGATGGCAGGGTGTGGGTATGGCGAATGCCCAGTGAACGTCATCTGCCAGCATGTTGCCAACTGTAAAATTCGGAGGCAGTAGTGTTATGGTGTTGTCGTGTTTTTCATGGAGGCGGCTTGCACACCATGTTGGTTTGCGTGGCACTATCACAGTACAGGCCTACATTGATGTTTTAAGCACCTTCTTGCTTCTCACTATTGAAGAGCAATTCGGAGATGGCGATTGCATCGTTCAACACGGTCGAGCACCTGTTCAATAACGCACACCCTGTGGCGGAGTGGTTACACGACTAGAACATTCCTGTAAAGGGCTGGCCTGCACAGAGACCTGACCTGAATCCTATAGGACGCCTTTGGGATGTTTTGGAACGCCAACTTCGTGTCAGGCCTCACGCACCGACATCGATACCTCAGTGCAGTACTCCGTGAAGAATGGACTGCCATTCCCCAAAAAACCTTCCAGCACCTGATTGAATGTGTGCCTGCGAGAGTGGAAGCTGTCATCAAGGCTAAAGGCGGGCCAACACCATACTGAATTCCAGCATTACCGATGGAGGGCGCCACCAACTTGTAACTCATTTTCAGCCACGTATCCGGGTAATTTTGATCACATAGTGTACATTGTCTAATTCACTTGGCAGTTGAGGAAGGTGGTTCCAAAAAACACATGAAATCGGCGGAAGGGATCACTTGAGAGTTCCAAAGAGCAACCACAAATCCAAGTAGCAAATGGAGTATAATGGTCGAGCAGTTCCTCATAAGCCACACATTTCTGTCACCAATACTGTGCTACCCTTTAGGTGGTGCAAAGAACGACGTCACCACACAGTGGATGACTGGAAACGAGTAATTCGAAGTGATGCATACCGGTAAACCCTGTCGCAATCCGATAGAAGTGGTTGGGCTTGGCGAATGTGTGGAGAACGTAACGTGCCATCTTGTGTAGAATGGAGGTGGTGGTGCTGTGGTATGGAGGTGATTTTCGTGGTTAGGGTGTGATCCCCTTACTGCGCTTAATAAAACAATTAATGTGGAAGGATATAAACACACTTAGTACAGTGCACACTGCGTACAGAAGAGCAACAGTTCTGAGACGATGATTGTTTGAATCTGCCTGACAATGCCTCCTTTCATAAAGTAGCATCTGTAAGCCAATGATTTGCGGATCTAACATTCCTGAAATGGACTGTACTGTCCAGAGTCCCTACCTGAATCTAACGGAACACCTTCGGGATGAGTTAAAACGTCGACTTCGCTTCGGACCCCACTACCTTCTTTGGTTTCGTCTTGAAGACAGAACTGACTGGCATTCCTCCACAGACATTCAGACATCTCAGCCTTGAGCAGCCGCTGGTGAAGTATCAATGCAGCAGCAGTACAGTAGCGAGTCGCATATTTAGCTTTCATATTTGTTTTGTAGTTTGATTCTTAATTTCTCTCCGAGTGTTTGTGCGCTTGCATATTTAATTACATAAAATCCATGCGTATTCTCGTATTTGAGAGGAGTAATATTGCTTGTTGATAGCTGTAGAGTATAAATTCGCGGGTTCGTTAGTAAGTTGTTTCTTTTGGACAGCCAGTGTGCTTGTGACACAGTTCAGTTAGCCTTGAGCAGACGCTGGTGAAGATCCAGTGCAGCAGAAGTGCAGTAGCGAGTCGCATATTTATCTTTCATATTCGTTATGTAGTTTGATTCTTAATTTCTTTCCGAGTGTTTGTGCGCTTGCATATTTAATTACACAAAATCCTAGAGTATTCTCGTATTTGAGTGGAGTAATATTGCTTATTGATAGCCGTATAAATTCGCGGAGTCGTTAGATATTAGCAGTAGGATGGATAGAGTGTGTGCGTGCTGTGTGCGGGCGCAGGAGGAACTGGCCGTGGTTCGCGAGCAGCTGAGCGTGCTGTTGGCCACAGTCAGCCGCCTTCAGGCTGCTGCCTCGAGGTGCAGCGACGGCGGAGGGTCTGGCGCGTCGCTTGAGACACCCCAGGTGTCGCTTGCTGTGTCCGCTGACTCAGCCGCCGAGGCACCTACTAGTGTACCCGGCGCGTTGGGGCCGCCCTCACCTCAGGGTGAGTGGCGGACTGCAACGCGTTCGCGTCGCTCGAGGCGGAGGGCCAATGTGGAGGCTGGCCGGCTGGCCTCGCCCGTTCATCCTGTCAGTGGGCAGGTGGCCGCTCCTTCAGCAGGGCCCGATCAGGCACACGGGGGCGAAGGCTTGATGGTTATTGGGAGGTCCAACGTTAGGCGGGTGATGGAGCCCCTTAGGGAAATAGCGTACAGGGCTGGAAAGAATTCCAACGTACACTCGGTTTGTCTGCCGGGGGGCCTCATCCGAGATGTGGAGGCGGCTTTGCCTGCAGCTATCGAGCGTACGGGGTGCAGTCATCTGCAAGTAGTTGCTCACGTCGGCACCAATGATGCCTGTCGCTTGGGTTCTGAGGCGATCCTCACTTCGTACAGGCGGCTGGCGGATTTGGTGAAGACCGCTGGCCTCGCACGCGGGTTGCAAGCAGAGCTCTCTATTTGCAGCATCGTTCCCAGAGTGGATCGGGGTCCTTTGGTTTGGAGCCGAGTGGAAGGTATCAACCAGAGGCTTCGTCGACTCTGTGACGGTGTTGGCTGCAGATTTCTAGACTTGCGCTATTAGGTGGGGAATTGTAGGACGCCTCTAGATAGGTCAGGGGTGCACTACACAAAGGAAGCGGCTACTCGGGTAACAGAGTACTTGTGGCGTGCACATGGGGTTTTTTTAGGCTAGGCAGTAGTGCGAGGTGTCCTGATGAACACTCACCAGTCGACGTGGAGGCAGGGAAATCAGGACGCGCTCAGTGTAAAGACACTTCAGCTATCAAGATATTAGCAGTAAATTTTCAGAGTGTTCGGAATAAAGTTCCTGAATTTACTGCCCTCCAGGAAGCTTGTGGCGCGCAAATTATTCTCGGGACTGAGACCTAGCTGAACCCTGAGATAGGAAGTTCTGAAACATTTAGTGAGGGTTGAAATGTGTATCGGATAGACAGATTATACACCGTAGGAGGTGGTGTTTTCGTTGCAGTTGACAAAAATATTGTGTCTACTGAGGTCGAAGTAGAGTGTGATTGTGAAGTTATCTGGACACGTTTAACAGGGCTAGGGGAAATAAAGTTAATTGTGGGGTGTTATTACCGGCCACCAGGTTCCACCGTGACAGTTCTAGAATCATTCAAAGGGAGTCTACATTCTGTATCGCAGAAGTACTCAGATCATGCTATATTAGTCGGAGGCGACTTCAACCTACCTAGTATAGACTGGGATGTCTATGGATTCATTACGGGTGGTACAGATAAGCCGTCGTGCGAATTACTTTTGAACACATTATCCGAAAACTGTCTTGAGCAGCTAAATCGGCAGCCAAAGCATAATGGAAATATTTTAGATCTGGTAGCCACGAACAGACGAGACCTCATCGCCGCTGTCAGTGTTGAGACAGGGATTAGTTATCATGATGTTGTCATTACGACTATGGTTACGAAAGTAAAAAAGTCGGTCAATAAGGCTAGGAGAGCATTCTTACTAGAAAGAGCAGATAAGCAGTTGTTAGCATCCCACTTAGTAAATGAATCGACTTCATTTACTTCCGGTACGATGGACGTGGAAGAATTATGGGCAAATTTTAAACACATTGTACATCACGCATTGGACAAGTATGTGCCAAAAAAGTGGGTTACGGACGGAAAAGACCCACCGTGGTTTAACAGCGCAATTCGGAGAATGCTCAAGAAGCAAAGGCAGTTGCACTCGCGGTACAATAAGATTCGTGCTGCTGTAAAAAGAGCGATGCGCGAAGCATTCAACCACTACTACCGTCATACCTTAGCAAAAGATCTTGCTGAAAACCCAAGGAAATTCTGGTCTTACGTAAAATCGGTAAGCGGGTCGAAGGCTTCCAGCCAGTCACTCACTGATCAGTCTGGCCTGGCAACGGAAGACAGCAAAACGAAAGCTGAAATTTTAAATTTAGCATTTGAGAAATCTTTCACGCAGGAGGATCGTACAAACATACCGCCGTTTGAGTCCCGTACAGATTCCCGTATGGAGGACATAGACATCCCTGGGGTTGTGAAACGGCTGAATGGGTTGGAAATAAATAAATCGCCAGGTCCTCCAATTCGGATTTACAGAGAATACTCTACTGCATTGGCTCCTTACTTAGCTTGGATTTGTCGCGAATCTCTTGTCCAACGTAAAGTCCCGAGCGACTGGAAAAAGCGCTGGTGACGCCTGTATATAAGAAGGGTAGAAGGACGGATCCTCAAAATTACAGACCAATATTCTTAACATCGGTTTGTTGCAGGATTCTCGAACATATTCTCAGTTCGAATATAATGAATTTCCTTGAGACAGAGAAGTTGCTGTCCATGGATCAGCACGGCTTTAGAAAGCATCGCTCCTGCGAAACGCAACTCGCCCTTTTTTCACATGATATCTTGCGAACCATGAATGAAGGGTATCAGACGGATGCCATTTTCCTTGACTTCCGGAAAGAGTTTGACTTGGTGCCCCACTGCAGACTCCTAACTAAGGTACGAGCATATGGGATTGGTTCTCAAGTATGTGAGTGGCTCGAAGACTTATTAAGTAATAGAACCCAGTACGTTGTCCTCGATGGTGAGTGTTCATCGGAGGTGAGGGTATCATCTGGAGTGCCCCAGCAAAGTGTGGTAGGTCCGCTGTTGTTTTCTATCTACATAAATGATATTTTGGATAGGGTGGATAGCAACGTGCGGCTGTTTGCTGATAATGCAGTGGTGCGCGGGAAGGTGTCGTCGTTGAGTGACTGTTGGAGGATACAAGATGACTTGGACAGGATTTGTGATTGGTGTAAAGAATGACAGCGAACTCTAAATATAGATAAATGTAAATTAATCCAGATGAATAGGAAAAAGAATACTCCATTAGTAGAGTAGCGCTTGACACAGTCACGTCGATTAAATATTTGAGCGTAACATTGTAGAGCGATATGAGGTGGGACAAGCATGTAATGGCAGTTGTGGGGAAGGCGGATAGTCGTTCATTGGTAGAATTTTGGGAAGATGTGGTTCATCTGTAAAGGAGACCGCTTATTAAACACTAATACGACCTATTCTTGAGTACTGCTCGAGCGTTTGGGATCCCTATCAGGTCGGATTGAGGGAGGACATAGAAGTAATTCAGAGGCGGGCTGCCAGATTTGTTACTGGTAGGTTTGATCATCACGCGAGTGTTACGGAAATGCTTCAGGAACTCGGGTGGGAGTCTCTGGAGGAAAGGAGACGTTCTTTTCGTGAATCGCTACTGAGGAAATTTAGAGAACCAGCATTTGAGGCTGGCTGCAGTACCATTTTACTGCCTCCAACTTACATTTCGTGGAAAGACCACAAAGATAAGAGAGATTAGGGCTCGTACAGAGGCATATAGGCATTTTTCCCTCTTTCTGTTTGGGAGTGGAACAGGGAGAGAAGATGCTAGTTGTGGTACGAGGTACCCTCCGCCACGCACCGTATGGTGGATTGCGGAGTATAAACTGTCTCTAGCAGTGTTCAGTCCGTCATAAAGGCGAAGGGTGGACACAGCCCCTAATAATGTCCAGGAATAGGTGTCCGGATACTTTTGATCAGATAGTGTATAGCATGAAAAAAGAAGGAGCAACAAAAATAAATTCGACACCTCCTCGCGATGTTTTAGCGGCTCGTTGGGAGTTACATGAGATGCCGCAGCGTTGAGCGTACCTGCGCCTGCGCGTGCGCCTCCGAGTCACAGGAAAACCGATGGCGCTCCGCGCAGCTGAAATATTCACTCGCTGCCGGGAACTCAGGTCCATAGGTTTCGGCAGCTTCGGCCGACACCTCGTAACACGTTCTCTAGTTTTCGCGCGCTAAATTAGTAACGACGCGCCACCACGAGCAGGCTGCTCCGACCTGGAGACTGCGGGACTGCCTTGGTTGCGCGTGAAACTTTAAGCGCACTCCCTACTTGCCGCCAGCTCAACTCCTGCCGGCGCCGAGTCCACCCACGCCGCCTCGAGTAGCTTGTCGGGCGGCGAGTGCTAGTCCAGGTCGGGGAGCGACAGAATATCTCAGCGCTGTCCCAAGTCTAACTTACACGAACTTTTAGCCGATGACGCTCGAGCAGCTGCTCGTGTCCTTCGTTTTCTTACACTCACGGACTTGTCCAAAAAGATCTAACTCTTTTATTTTGTTTCTCTGCGTCTTCGTAAGTACTTTCTGATGTTGCCCCCTTGCGTTTTTCTACGCTATTAGTGCACTAACGTTTGTGACTAGGCGCTAATGACCTTAGTAGTTGAGCGCCCTAAACAAAACCAAAAAAAAAAAAAAAATTGCTGTCCCAAGTCAACCCAAAAGAGGACAACCCACCTGAACGCAGAACGGTTGTCAAAGAGACAGAAAACTATTGCCCCAAACACAAAGCACGGCTAGTCGAATCTGACCATTTGCTCCAGAATTAATAACATTGGTTAAAGTTTTCATTATTTCTTTGAAAAAAATAAATAAATAAATCTTCGCAGGGGAGAGACGTGGAGAGTGGCCAAACTACGGTATTCCAATTTTTTTAGCTGTATAGCAATAGACGGAAATGCAAAGAAATGAGTGATTATAATCTCCAGCTACTGAACTGTAGTATCCAATAGTTTAATTAGTTTAAGATCAAATTAAGTATTTTAAATAATAAAATTTTCACAAAGTGTCAAAATGGCCACTTTGCCCGACATGAGCGTAAATAAAAACTCAAAAATAAAGGATAAAAAGGTTTTAACAAAGAACTGAGTACATTTCTTTGAAAAATATGACTAGACTTAAATTATTTACCCTTTTCGCAAGTAAAACTCCTATACAGTGTTTCTGGGCGCCGAAGGAGCACAATTGGCACTACATTCAGTGCTCGGCCTTAAATGTGAAAATTTCTCTTCGCAGTACATACACATGTGTCTTCATCGTTGCCTTCGGTTCAAAAATGGCTCTAATCACTATAGGACATAACATCTCAGGTCATCAGTCCCCTAGAACTTAGAACTACTTAAACCTGACTAACCTAAGGACATCACACACATCCATTCCCGAGCAGGATTCGAACCTGCAACCGTAGCTGTCGCGTGGGTCCGGGCTAATGCGCCTAGAATAGCACGCCACCGCGTTGCCTTCGGAAAAAGATCTTCTAGAGTTGAGTTTACTGATTTTCACACTCTTCTTTTTACTGCCTTCTTTCCGACTGCTTTCCATATTACCTTCTTTTTGGTCTATTTCTTTATTTGCCACTCGTGGTCGTGCGGTAGCGTTCTCGCTTCCCACGCCCGGGTTCCCGGGTTCGGTTCCCGGCGGGGTCAGGGATTTTCTCTGCCTCGTGATGACTGGGTGTTGTGTGTTGTCCTTAGGTTAGTTAGGTTTAAGTAGTTCTAAGTTCTAGGGGACTGATGACCATAGATGTTAAGTCCCATAGTGCTCAGAGCCATTCGAACCATTTTTTAGAGCACTCTTATAAGAACTTGCAGTAATTATCGCCGCCGATCCTTCTTCCAGCCGCTGCTTTTACGTTTTTCCCCATTCACATTACCCAAAAGGCGTGTACCCTCTAACAGCATGGCCGAAATGTCAACAACTACAGGCCGGCCGGTGTGGCCAAGTGGTTCTAGGCGCTGCAGTCTGGAACCGCGCGACTGCTACGGTTGCAGGTTCGAATCCTGGCTCGGGCATGAAAATGTGTGATGTCCTTAGGTTAGTTAGGTTTAAGTAGTTCTAAGTTCTAGGGGACTGATGACCTCAGCAGTTAAATCCCATAGTGCTCAGAGCCATTTGAACAATTTTTTGTTAAGTCTCATAGTGCTCAGAGCCATTTGAACAATTTTTTGTTAAGTTTCATAGTGCTCAGAGCCATTTGAACCAACAACAACTACAGAAGGATTACTGAGTCAAGATACGACACTTTCAACACAGTTTCATTAAAATGACCTGAGGCACATTCCCTCTCCACAAGGAATACACAATCCGACCGCTTACCTTACATAAGGATAACAAGAATCCCACAACTCTGAGAAGTGCCACACCAAAGAATTAAAATTTCGGTGGGTGACTGAGTGCCCCAGGGAGAATAAGTTAAGACATTACCCATGTCGTGACAGTAGCTTATATCCCATAGAACCCAAATGACCTCATTGCCCACCATGGCCACTTTTCCCACTCTCCCCTACTATTACAGATGGTGTGCAGAATTTATCAGACTGGAGATATACAGGGTGTCCCAGCTATCTTGTCCACCCAGAATATCTCTGGAACAATAACAGCTATTGGAAAACGACTGTCACCGGTATCAATGTAGGGCTGGGGCCCATGAATGTACATATTTGGAAACATTCTAAAACGAAAGCATATATGTTTTTTAACACAAACTTATGTTGTTTTTAAATGGACCTCCTATATTTTTTCTTCAGCAATACATAGCATGACAAAGCACATACACAATGGCGTTGATTGCATCGCAATATTCCCATTACATCCCGAGATATTGAGACGCGAAGTTGACGCTTGAAACACCCGACATGCACTGCTAGCGCACGTCCTGAGGCTCAGGTGTGAAACTCCATGCTGCCCGTAATCGCGATGTGATTGACATGTGTAATCACACTTCCATACTTCTCAAGAGGGACACTTACTTGTCCTGACCCGACACATCCACCAGCATCTCCACCAGCACCGCCTCCTTCCCGTTACACAGTGTGGCTTTCGGCCGTCCTTCTCTTCCGATGACCTCCTTCACCTCACTCATCTCCTTTCCGAGCAGCTTAATTCCCGTCGCTCCGCAATCTTCCTCTCCCTGGACCTCGAACACGCCTATGACTGTGTATGGAATTCCGGTCTCCTCTTCAAGCTCCAAACCTTCACCCTTCTCATTAACTACATCCGTCTGATCGGCTCCTTTCTCTCCCACCGTCCTTCCTACGTCACCATCCATAACACAGATTCCTACACCTTTTTTCCTTCCGCCGGTGTGCGCCAAGGCTCCATCCTCTCCCCCCTTTTGTACCTTTTGTATACGGCGGACGTGCCGCCGCCGTCACCCCCCGTCCACCATCTCCAGTTTGCCAATGACACCGCCTTCCTTGCCCTCGCCCCCACCCTGCAGCGTTCCCAACACCTTCTCCAATCCCATCTTGACCGGTTCACTGCTTGGTGCAACCAGTGGTTGCTCAAGGTCAATCCCTCGAAAACCCAGGCGATAATTGTAGGCAAAACCACCCCTTCCTTCCGTCTCCTTGATTTCTATCTCACCGTCTATGGCCGTCCTATCGCCCTCACCCCCACCCTCAAGTATCTTGGTGTCACCCTCGACCATCGCCTCTCCTGGACCCCCCATCTCCGGACACTCCAAGCCAAGGCAGGCTCCCGACTCCATCTCCTCAAGCTCCTATCCGGCCATACGTGGGGTCTGGACCCCTCCACCATCCTCCACACCTATAAATCCCTCATCCACCCTATCCTTTGTTACGCCCTTCTGGCCTGGATCTCCGCCCCCCTACCATTTATAAATCCCTTCAAACCCTTGAATGCCATGCTCTCCGCCTCGCCTATCGCATCCGTCTCCCCTCCCCCACGCGGATCCTGTATGACCTCATTCCATTCCCCCAACTCCTCCTTTTCCTTGAAAGGATACGGATCCTGTACACCTCCCGTAAACTCGATCCTTCTCACCCGCTTGTCTCGCCCATCCTCTCCCACCCCCACCCGCTGCCGCGCCTGTATTCCCATGTCCCACCCGGTCTCCATCTCTCCACCCTCCTTACCCTCACCCAAGGTGGCTTCCGCCAGCTCCCCCTCCCTGATGATGTCCTCTTCCCCTCCATCTACCCCTCCTATCAACTTTGATCCTTCCCCCCACACTTCCTGTGTCTTTTTCTTTAGGCACCCTCCCTCCCTTCTCTCTCCTTTTCCCCCCATCCCCCTTCCTCCACCCCTCTTCCCCCGGCCTTCCCCTCCCCCTTCCTCCCTTCCCCCTATCTCCCCTGCCCATGGTATCTCTGCTCTCCCCTCTCCTCTCCCCCCCTCCTCCTCTCTTGGCAGGTCCCCGGACTCGTACACGCTCAGTGAACATTCGCGCGCCGGAGATCATCGCCATCAGTGTATCGTGTGTGTGCCTTCGTATTTGTGTTTAGTGTTCTTTCGCCGTCACGCCACCAATGTTCACGTGTGCCGTCGCAGTCATCCATGTTATGTGCGCCTTGTCAACAAGTGTTAGTGTTTTTCCTCGTCCAGTGTGAACGGCTTCATGTTTATTGTTTTTCGTATCTACAGATTTTTGCCTGCCGTTTTTATTGTATTATCTGTGCCGCCTGTATGTCATGTTACTGTACCACTCATGGCTGAAGAGCAGTGTATATGGTGCTGACAGCCCGCCTTGTATAAGGTGCTTAAAATAACAATAAAGAAAAAAAAAGAAAAAGCTCAGGCAGCCTTTCCTCTGTCCTTTTCCCAGGCTCCCTCTCCCCCCCTTCCATCCTCTTTTTCCCCCACCTCCCCCCTTCTCTCCCCTGAGTCCTTTTGCATTTCCCTCCTCTGCCTTTTCCCATTCCCTCTCGTGTCTGCCCTGCCCCTTTCTGCCCTTATGTGTCCTCTCTGGTTCCCCCCCTTTTCGTTTTTTCCTCTCCTCTCTCCTTGTTTTCACCCTCCTCCAGGTCCCCGCCGCCCCCCATCTGCCCTTGGCTAGGGAGTGTCATCTTTGTGCCGACATTTTCGTGCAGTGTTTTACAGTGAGTGTTTTACCGTGAGTGTCCTGTGTTGTGTGTCTTTTGGGAAGTGTTGCGAACGTCCATCATGCTGTCGCTGGGTGTGATTTTTTTTTTATCTGTTGCGAACAGAAACCAGACTGTCGCCATGTTTTTTTAATTGTGAGTCTACTATGTTACTTGTCTGATACCTATGTATTTTTAACATTGCCAACTCCTTTGCTTTCTATTTTAACTTTCCACAATTTTCCGCCATTTTACACTTTAAGTCACCATTTTATCGCCTGTTTTTCTGGTTTCTTTTCTTCTTATGTTTTTAAAAAAGTCTGTAGGCTGTAGAGCAGCGTACTAAGCTGCTGCCATGCCACCCCCTTCGGGGGAAATTGAAATTCAATAATGGAAAAAGAAAAAAAAAAGCTCAGCCAGTCATCTCCGCTCCATCCAATCCAAAGCCCACAACCATCTCCGACTCCTCAAACTCCTCTCTGGCCGGACATGGGGGTTGCACCCCTCTACCATCCTCCACACCTACAAATCCATAATCCGTCCCATCCTCTGTTATGCCAGTCCTGCCTGGATATCTGCCCCCCCCCCAAATTCTCTACGTCCCTCCAGATCCTTGAGCCTCATGCACTCCGCCTTGCCTTCCGTATATGCCTCCCGTCCCTCACGCGGATCCTCTATGACCTCATTCCTTTCCCCCATCTGCTCCTATTCCTCGAACATCTCCACATACTCTACACCTCCCACCGCCTTGATCCCCCTCACCCCCTGGTTGCTCCTCTCCTCTCCCATCCCCACCCCCTGCCATGCCTTCACTGTTGTGTCCCCCCTACCCTCCATCTCTACACCTTTCATCTCCTTTTCCGAGGTGGCTTCCATCAACTCCCCCTCCCGGATGATGCCCTTTCTCCCTCCATTTATCCCTCCTACCAACTCTGATCCTCACCCCCTTTCCTCCGTCCTTTCCCTGGGCTCCCTCTCCCCCACTTCCATCCTGTTTTCTCCCCGCCTACCCTCTCCCTTCTTTCCTTCTCCCCTTTGAGTCCTTTTGTATTCCCCTCCTCTGCCTTCCCCACTCCCTGTTGCGTCTGCCCAGCACCCCCCACCCCCCTCTCTTTTGGATCCTCATCCTCCATCGGCTCCTTTCCCCCCCTTTCCCCCTTTTGTTTTTCCTCTCCTTCCCCCCTCTTTTATTTTCCCATCATCTGTCCAGTTTCCCCCCACCTACCCTTGGCTGTGGTATGTCATATTTGCCAACTTTTTAGTGCAGTGTTCTAGTGAATGTTAGTGTTGTTCGTCTTTCCTAGGTGTTGCGAACAGAAATCATGCTGTCGCTGGGTGTGAATTTTATGTCCCTTGCGAATAGAAACCAGACTGTAGCCGTGTTTTTTAACTGTCTGTCTATTCTTTTAGCTGTCTGCTTCATGTGTATTTTATTAGCATCATCATCCCTTTGTTCTATGTTTTAAGTTCTACGATTTTTTCCGCCATGTTACCATTTAAGTCTCCGGTTTTATCGCCTGTTTTTATTATTTATTATCTTCCTCTTTTTAAAACAAATTCTGTAGGCTGAAGAGCGGCATACTGAGCTGCTGCCAGCCCGCCCCCTTCGGGGGGAATCGAAACTCAATAAAGAAAAAAAAAAAAAAAAGCTCAGCCAGCCAGTCTAATCTCGCGTACGTCTGTTGACACATCGCCTCGCGTTAGACAGCTTGCTTACTTGTTCTGTGTACGAGTGGACTTGTTGTTAGGTTTCCTTGTGACTCCGTTGTTCGATCTTGTTGTTGTTCGTTCTGTCCTCCGTTGGTCGTGTCCGTCCACTCCTATTGTGTTGTTGTTCGCGGGCCTCTCCGCGGGTCCCGCCGCGCTTTCCGTCATTTCAACCCCGCGCCCGTCCCGGTCGCAGTTACAACACTTAAAATCTGCCATCCTACTTGTTAAATCCTGCCTAATTGTCAAACTGTGGATTGTCTAGGAAACCTGCTTTCTCGCATCGCTAGACAAACAATTCAAGCAATTCAAACAATTCGTGTTGATGAGTTTTATTATGAAAAATAAATGTCAGTACTTAACTTTGAGAATTACATAGTGTCGCAAGCAAAGGGCGACAGACAAAATAATCACGCTTCTTTAGTACAACAAATCAAAGTTTGAGCTACATGGAATGTATGAGCAAAGTAATGAGCTTTGACGCTTCTAAGCATGTCGCTAGTATTCGGGCTACTGTCGACTGGCTCGCGACTAGTCGGGCGCGGCGCTTATGCCGTCTTCGCATAGAGGCCGCTGCTGACGCGTTGTCGTCCTGGAAAGGGGTCGGTCAACGTGCTATTGGCTGACGTTTTGTTCACAGCCCTCTCCGCTCTCTCGTTCCCGACTGGCGTGCCGGCGCTTCACATTACGCCGTAACACCACTAGATTTAACGGCCTCAGAAGAGACTTTCAGATTACTACGTGAAGTAAGCGACTGTAGGCCTAAATGCACACCACCGTGAAACTACATCTCGCAGTTGCAGTGCCTGAAATCATCAGGATGCTGTGTGACCTGCCGAATTGTAGTGCAAAAAGGACAAATTTCTTGTGTGCGGAACAGTAACTCACACCGCTTTTAGCGATGAGTTAAGAGAATATCTAAGCTGAAGTATACAGCATTGGAAACATCATATCTCAGCCGATAGTGTAAATATGCAATTTGTTTCAGTACGACTTCTAGATACGATACGAGAAATGAATCAAGAGTTTTATTATTTTGAGGGTGTTTTTATTCTTTTACAGCGTTTTACGAGTATTGTAATGATGATATGTATGATATATGATTAATAATGACAATGATGATGACAATGATTCTATTGACGAAGGTCCTTATGAAGTTTTTATTAGGAGTTAAGAGGGAACATTCACCGATACCTTCCGCAAGTTAGTGAATGACGCTTAGAATCGGTTTCTGCAATTCGTTACATAAATACTTTAGTCACCACTTAAAAACCATTTATTTTTATAGTTTCTAAACGTGTATTTTATCCTTATGATCTGTGAGCTCGTTAGAACAGTAATTATTTCATTCACGTAACTGTTTGTATGTTACATTTGCTATGGAAATGGACATATACTGTAAGGTTACTCTGTTTTAAATTCCTTTAAGAAAAGTGACGATCTCGTGATTCAAAATACGTCGCGCCCTGAATTCCGTTAGTGTTCTACAATTAAACTGTGTTTCTTAACAACGATCTTCCTTTCTTGTAGGTTTCATATGACGATTCATCGTATAGACAATGTATACGAATAGTGATTTGGTGCGATTCATGTTAAAGAACTTAAAAATGTAGAAAGTTTCAACATTTGGATACGACGACGACATGTACAACTGTCAAAAAATGTTAGATTCTGACATGTGCTAAAACACAGTTTAACGCTTGATAATGGCAACATGACCCAAAATAATTTTTACAATCAAAGGTGCCAATGATGTCATTATTAGTAATGAATTACTTGTCATTTTATATTACTTAATGACTGTTTTTCAACCTTGATTTGCAACTCTTTGGTGTGCCAAGTATCACCAGTAGGCAGCTCATTGTCAGGAATCAGTTTACTGCAGACAACTACTATCTTCTGCAAAACAGTTGCGATCTGTCATTCCATCACAAATAGCACTTAATACTGCAAGATACCCTATTTATTTTCCGCCGAGATAGCATATTATAAGAAACGAGTGCAAATTGCAATAAGTCAATTTAGTCATAATATCTTTTATGGAGGATCTTTGATCTTTACGCAAAATGGAGATACTATCCTACACTGGACATAGGTTCTTATTCCAATTAAATTTTGCCGCGCGGGATTAGCCGAGCGGTCTCAGGCGCTGCAGTCATGGACTGTGCGGCTGGTCCCGGCGGAAGTTAGAGTCTTCCCTCGGGCATGGGTGTGTGTGTGTTTTTCCTTAGGATGATTTAGGTTAAGTAGTGTGTAAACTTAGGGACTGATGACCTTAGCAGTTAAGTCCCATAAGATTTCACACACATTTGAACATTAAAAAAATTACATTTTAAATACCTTTAAGTGGTGTTTTGTTAAATGCAATGTCATTAAATTATAAAGCTTTTTACTGTACATCATTTTCCATTCCTCAAAGTACTGAAACGTACCTTTCGTCTGTTCACCAGAGCCTCCATGGCATCACGAGCAATCACACTTGCGACTTTGACAAGATTACACGCACTTTCGCTTATGTGTGGCACATGAGGTAAATTACGTGACTTTCGTCTCTGCAAATTTATTCAGATATGCTTATTGGTGGACCTGGATTAATGCTTTGCATGCTCTACATACAAAAATCTGCCTGAGTAAGGTGTAATGGCATGAGCCGCAGTTGCAGCCACGTATCAAATAACACTTATATTGCAAGTTGCAGTTGCTGACCTGCCAACACAGCACCCAGCAAGAACGAGGCGTTCTGCGCTACCATACACCATAGTGTAGCAACAGCCAAGAATATGTCAGTTTTAATCTGCCAGGAAGTTTCATATCAGCGCACACTCCGCTGCAGAGTGAAAATTTCATTCTGGAAACATCCCCCAATCTGTGGCTAAGCCATGTCTCCGCAAAATCCTTTCTTCCAGGAGTGCTAGTTCTGCAAGGTTCGCAGCAGAGCTTCTGTGAAGTCTGGAAGGTAGGAGACGAGATACTGGCAGAAGTAGAGGACGGGGCGTGAGTCCTGCTTGGGTAGCTCAGATGGTACATCACTTGCCCGTGAAAGGCAAAGGCCCAAGTTCGAGTGTCGGTTCGGCACACAGCTTTAATCTGCCAGGAAGTTTCATATCAGTGCACACTACGCTGTAGAGTGAAAATTTCATTCCGCTCCCAATGAAGGCTATCAGGGGTCACCCCTTTGCAGAATCAGTGGTAGACTTTTTTCTGATCAGTTATGTGAAAGGAAAGTTCTGAGAATTCTTTTTAGACGCTGGGTGTCAAATTTTGGTGCTACGGACACGTGGTGAAGAAGAACTGAGTCCGCCACACTGAAGATTAAGCGGTATAGGTGGGGATAATTTTAATTCATTCGGTTCAGCAATTCTGGAATTCCAAGTGGGGGAAGCAACTTTTGGGCTCGTGTGGAAATTCTCCCTATAGCTTTTAACAGCTCTGAAGTTCTGCTTTGTTTCGATTTCCTGACTACGCATCACGCCAAAATTGGCTTAAAGTAGTATACAGGGTGAATCACCTAAAACGTGCATCGCAAATTTGTGAAAATGGAAAGGGGAAAGGTACACTTTCTTGAATAGAGAAACGCCTATTGACATTATCAAACTAAAACTACGGTAAATTAGAATGTCAGTGGATTCTAGTGCAAGTCGTTTACGAGATATCGTATTTTGAAATGTTCTCACACCGATAGTTGTACACTAGTTATTGGGATACTCACAAGTAACGAGACAATTGAGCATCACAGGTTGTGTTCAAATTGACCATCGGCATCGGCAATACACGCTTCCAGTTTGGTATGGAACGACTGCTGCGCAAGCGCTAGCATTCCGGCAGAGATGTCTGAACTGCTGCAGTATCACGCCGTGGCATATCATCGGGAGTAGTTGGTATGTCCATGCAGGCAGCGTCTTGCTTTCCCCAGAGAAAAATTATACAGACGTCTTAGGCACAGGTCCTCAGCGTCCAGTCGAATGATTTGGAAACAATTAGTACTTCGTGCTCTATGGGCTGGACACCTACCACATTGGTACCACAGCTTCTTGCTATACTTCTGGGGAACGTCTTCTAGCATCCATGGAAGATGGTTCGTTAGAAAGCTGCGTTACTTGTGCGCGTTCATTGTTCCGTCTATGAACAACGGGCCTGTGAGCCGATGTTTCACTATTTCACACCACACGTTTACACTCCACAGACGCTGACGTTCCACTGATGAAGCCAACTGGGATTGTCAACTGGCCAATAGTTCATGTTTCGGTGGTTTATCTGGCGATGATTGGTAAATATGATTCGATTACTAAAAAAGATACATAATACGTCTGAAGAATCCTGCCGAAACGCCTATGTACAGAAGTTAACAAGAGCCTCATAATCGTTCCCCTGCAGCTCTTGGTGGGGAGACACGTGTAGGGATGAAATCTATTTCGATGGAGAATGCGTAGGACACTTGCTTGACTCAAGCGACTTCCTCGTGCGATTGCGCGAGAGCTAACGTGAGGATCAACTGCAACAGCAGCAAAAGCATTAAGTTCCCCCTTTTGTGTCGTCACTTGCTTCCTTCTGTTGCCTTGTCTATGTGTTACACTATCACTTTCACGTAACTGGTAACAGAGGTTGATAAATAATGGCTGAGATGGTTGACGTCTATAGGGATATCTTGCCGCATACACCGTACAAGAACGAACTGAATTCTTGCTGCATCCTCCATATACCATGAGCATGTCGGCTTTTTCTGCATTGGTGAATCCCATCGTCTACTCACGGCGTATGGCTTGGACTGTCACACACTAACTGACTACCAAGCCGCAGTGCACTCAAGGAACTCACAAGCACACTGTAAGCAAACATAACAATATCCTACCTAGCAACTACTCAGGTTGAATGGCACAAACAAATGTTAGTGTGAGAACTTTTCAAAACACAGTAAACGCCTCGCACTACAATTCTGCAACGAACATCACTGACATTCTAATTTACCACACTTTTAGTTTGTTAATGCTAATAGGCATTGTTCTTAAAAAGTATGTGTCTGCACAAAAAATACAATTTCTAAGTAGTAGTACAACTGTTTATTGGCTAACAATACGAGCCCGTGACTACCAACCCATTCTGTGAAAAGCGCACATCAATACCACTTTCCATTTCCGCAGTATTTGCGGTGCATGTTTTGGGTGATACACCCTGTATAATAGAACTGTATGTAACACTGTTGCATCTTGGTTTTATGGCTGTAAGCCCAGCACTGTCGCAAGGATCACCGAAAGGCCACAGCAGGCCACTTAAGCCGCATACAAGGTCCTTTAAAGCCAACTTGCAGGATATCATAGAGAAACGTTTAGGAGAATCAGTCTGGGTAGACATAGGAGCTGATATCTTGGTTACCTCTTCGTATATGGTGAATTTGCCTGAGAATGAAGAATTAGATAAAGCACGATGCAGTTTGTCCTATGTATGAGAAACTGAGGGCAGTGCCTGTCAGTACTGATAACATTAGTTCTGTAAAATTAAAACTATCACAACACTGATAAACAGCTCAGAGGTACTGGACGAGGATGAATTGTACAGGCACTTCACATCAGTCCATGCAGTGCTACTCCCGCTGCTGGTTAATGTTAAATGGCGCTAAACGGCGAGATCATCAGTGCCCTTGGTTGGAACAAATACAGATCAGGATGGTGAAGAACAATGAAAAAATAATAATAAAATTTAAATCTACGTGTTATCCTCACGTTAGTAATGAGAACGCAACCCTGTCAAAATAAGGGTTATAAAAGTCAGAAAAAACACTGCAGAATAACGAGATATCATCAAGGATAAAATACCAGGACAGATACGGTTAATAGGGACAGATGACTGTGACTGGGTGACCGCTTAGAAAGAATGGGTGACCGAGTCACTCTTCGACGCATTAAAATGACACGTCCAATAATCTGCGATCACAAAAAATCTCAAAACGCGAGCCACATTCGCCTCATTAGCATTAAAATAGAGGGACAGCCTGTGGAAGACCTAGGTCTGTTTTCGGCTCATCATATAAAACACACTCAATTTAAATATGTCGGACAGACAGCTGTGTTCCACATCTGTCATGTACTGGGGGGTCTTTGCAACGTAAGAGAAATCTATGTGTCAATGGGCAATATGCCACCCGCAGCCTTGTAAGGACTAATTCTTCAGCTCGTCTTGGTCCAAAGGAGGTAAGCCGCAGTCGCACCGAAGGTTTCACTGAACATAGCTCATTATTCGTCACTTTCATCCACTGTCAGCAGTAGGACTGAACAGCGAGCAGAAGGTGGAAAGGAGCAAACCCCCTTGGCAGTGCCCTGGATCCCTGTGTGCCCTGTAATCCAGCATAAAATTATTTCTATGCCCTGGCTTTGTAAGAGAAGGAGAGCTTCCTGCACTTTTTGCACAATCCGATTTGCTGGGTGGATTTGACAAACGGCAAGAAGTATTCTTTGAGAATCTGAGCAGATGAAGAATTTCTTGCCGCGAGCCCTTCCCATCTATGCCCTCAGGATAGCAAACAATTCCGTGTAATATACTGAAAACTGCTGCAGTAGCCCTTGTAATGGTACTTGAATTACGCAACCATTACGGCACCTCACCTGAACCTCTCGATACCAGCAATATTCTACTGTGTTTCTGTAAAGTAGTTAACATATTTCTGAGACAACATTCAGATTTGATTTTATTAATGTAGAGGTACTTTGATACATCGATATGTTTATGTTGCAATGATATTATTCTTATGTGAATTCTTTCTTTGGTCACTATGATCTTTGACGTACTTGTAACTCTGATTTTTGGGCGCGTAAGCGATTATTAGTTAGTTAGAGAGTCGGACCTTGAAAAAGTCAAGTCTTGGACGTCATGTTGGAAAGACGCATAACGTAGTCAGCTTATAAAATGTGAACTTTAACAGTGAGGAAGATGTTTACAAGTATGTTTTGTATTGTGAAGTGATGTGTTGTGTGTTGCGTGATATTGCAACAAAAGCAATAAAAAGGAAGTGTAACATAAATTCGGAGTGCTGATTATTTTTTTACATCACCATTGTGCTAACTTTGGAAGGTTTAATCTTCAAGAATGGTTTGTGAAGCGCATCTACAAAACTTTTGAATATAGCAGAATAAAACCTAGGCCTCTTTGCATCCAAGCTTGGAATCATCACCACCTAGATTTTCGACGATTGAGCCATGATTTTACAACGAGACCAGCGTGGGAAACCCGAAAATATGAGTGCCTAGTTTATTCATTATGAAATGAAATGACTTTATTAACTGTGCTCTAATGACACCTGCCACATAATAACTTTGTTGTTGCTCGAAAATGAAATATTTAGCTGCGTGAGCAACCCCACAATCATTATTAAATTTTGACCTTTGTTGTGGTAGGGTTGTTAGACCCTATACTGAGGACAACGCTGGGGAACACGACAGAGTAACCAATAAAAGTCCCCTCCTTAGACCTATTCATCTAAAAAATACCCAGATCCGAGTGGCGACATAAAATTTCGGTAAATTTAATTTTAAAAATATAGTCTGGGATACAATTGTTTCTGAAAGCAGTCAGTTAAAAAGATAACCTCGACCTCTTTAGTAACCAGTGGGATTCCATACTCCAGTCCTGGCTTTGAACCTGAATGACCCCACTCAAGGTTCTCCCTCACATGTATACCAAATGGCCTCTTTGCCCATGGACAGTGACGGAACAGACGTTCCAGTGGAGGTTTTACGATGTAGATGACTGCTAGCGATTTAGAAAAGTACAAAGCCCCCTATACATGGTTACCGTGAGAAGAAGAAGTCGAATAGACAGCAGAGGTTCACCATCCTCTACAAACAGGCCAGTAACTGGACTTGTGTGATAAGCCCTTGTTGATAGCCTAATACCCTCGAAGTGAATTGTATCCAGAATTTTGAGGTACAAAGGCCTTGCTGAGCCATAGAACTGTCATCCGTATTCAAGCCAAGGTTAAGGTATCAGACGAATGACACACCTTACATTGAATTCCTGAAACAATTCCAGTTAACTCGATATGTCACACCACATAGTTACATGAAATTGTACGAATTTTATTAATATGCATATCTAATAAATACCAGCATTTCATGAATATAAACCAGTAACACACCAGTAATTGCGCCGGCTGGAGTGGCCAAGCGGTTCTAGGCGATACAGTCTGGAACCGCGCGACCGCTACGGTCGCAGGTTCGAATCCTGCCACGGGCATGGATGTGTGTGATGTCCTTAGGTTAGTTAGGTTTAAGTAGTTCTAAGTTCTAGGGGACTGATAACCTCAGAAGTTAAGTCCCATAGTGCTCAGAGCCATTTTTGAACTAGTAATTGCACGCAAGTAATTTCCCCGACCGGAGCTACGAGACACAGTTCTGAGGGAAGGGTTATTTTAAGTAGCAGAAGTTAAACTCTAGTGGCTGGAGTTATAACAAGTATGAACACGCTGATTGACCAGAAAGAAAACGCGTGGCCACCTGCTTTGATATAGGCTAATTGCAGATAGAGTAATTGGCTTCATTTGTTGAAGAAAATCGTCAAGTGTTTGACAAGGTGACTCATGCTGCACTGAGATGATTGCGATAGTCATTATGTGGACACCTGTTCACGGGCTCATCGTAACTCGTGAGGAGTTAAACTGCAAAGTCTGCTAGTAGTGACAGTTAACGCTTGCGAGCGATTTGAGGGCAACGACATATGCACTATTCCAGCCAAATAACGTGTACCATGCCAATTAACTTAGCTGGGGAATAACTAGGAGTCTCAGATTCACCAAAGACGTAGGAAATGTATCCTACTGGTGTTTAACAGACGAGAGAGATTTAGAATAGATTCTCGTGTTCGCAGCTCATGGACTCACGCTACGCCAGCAAGTGATATTTAGTTGACATTGAGAACTGCAGTCGTCTCCGTCTCTCCTATTTCTTTTGTGCATTCAAACATGACCTGTAGTTAAACATAGTCGCGATGTCACACTTAATTGAAGCAGAAACATGAGATATCTGATCCAACGAAAAGAGTTGATCATCCACTGTAGAGAGCTTTATACTATAGATTTACTGAATTGTTTTAAGTTGACGATACGTCCCACTGTCTTTGCTATGCAGTTTGTGAGACTAATGTTACGATAGCTACAGGGGTTAGTTCGATCCGTTCCTTGTTTAAAAATCTGTAATAAAACAGATTCTTTCCATGAGCAGGTAAAGTCTCCCGTCCTCCAAATTTCATTAAACAGTAGAAAGAGGACCTCCTTAAGCCACAGGTCCAGCTGTTCTTAGGCTGAGACTGGGCATGGTATCATGAGCTACAGACAATGAAGAATCCATCTCCCACAGAGAAATGGACTAGTTGTATTCCTCAATGTTGATGGGAAGGAAATAGAAACCAACTCTCTCTTGTGTCTCCTGATAACGACGGAAAGCTACTAGAATTATCCGTAATGCTGTCATAAGATTCAGCCATTGTCTGAGCAATGTCTCTCAGTAAAGCTAGGAGACACCGCTGTTCTCTTACAATTGCTATTGGCGGTCGAGAGTACTGCCTCGAGTTCTTCCTGCTGCCTTCCCATAGTTTACTTGCGGATGTGGACCTAGTGCCTTTGCCATCGCTATTCGAAAGGTTGCAAGATTCGCATCTGTAGGTCACTGACTGAATCTCTGGATTCCGGCCCTCCTGTTCTTAACTGCAGAACGATGTTCATCATTCCACCAAAGGACAGGCTATCTCCAAACTGTTTCCTTTGACTTTGACATGGATGCACTAGCGGCGTGGTGAATCATTGCTGTAATGTGATCCACCCAGTCCTGGACACCTTCAGATTGCTCGAAAAACAGCCATCGGCATGTAAAGCATCCTGTAAGCTTTTCTCATTAGCCACCTCGACAGCTTCCTTTATTGGCTTACTCCTTCTGGCAGTTGATCCAGATAGGGTAGTGGTCACTTCATTGAAGGTTGTCATACACTCACTGAGCAGTGTTTGCAAGGGCAGGCGAGTAGAAAGAGAGGCTGTGGATGAATCTGTAGTGGTACTAGAATGCATAACTTGCGCCGTGTTCATCAATATCATGTCTGTAGTTCGTGTCAGATCCTCAAGTATCTGATCACTGAAGCAAGTGGTGTTAGTGCATTAAAGTCCCCTAAAAGGAGAAAGGGAGGGGGCAGTTCATCAAGATGACGTGTGAGAGTTTCACTGTCAATGGGCTAATGGGGAAATAGGTACACATAGCACACCATGACAGTAACATAACAATAATGCGTGGCTAGGGCCTCCCGTCGGGTGCAGGTCTTTCTGGTTGACGCCACTTCGGCAACCTGCGCGTCGATGGGATGAAATGATGATCATTAGGGCAACACAACACCCAGTCCTTGAGCGGAAAAAATGACCCAGTCGGGAATCGAACCCGGGCCCTTAGGATTTAGGTTAGATGGCCTTGGGCAAGTACAGAAAGGGCAACAGCCTCAACGGGTGCAGGGCAAAGTCAGGACATGCGGGGACCAAGCAGCAATCGGTATTGTAATTGTCAACTGTCGAAGCTGCGTTGGTAAAGTACCGGAACTTCAAGCGCTGATAGAAAGCACCGAAGCTGAAATCGTTATAGGCACAGAAAGCTGGTTGAAGCCAGAGATAAATTCTGCCGAAATTTTTACAAAGGTACAGACGGTGCTTAGAAAGGATAGATTGCATGCAACCGGTGGTGGAGTGTTCGTCGCTGTTAGTAGTAGTTTATCCTGTAGTGAAATAGAAGTGGGTAGTTCCTGTGAATTATTATGGGTGGAGGTTACACTCAACAACCGAGCTAGGTTAATAATTGGCTCCTTTTACCGACCTCCAGACTCAGCAGCATTAGTGGCAGAACAACTGAGAGAAAATTTGGAATACATTTCACATAAATTTTCTCAGCATGTTATAGTCTTAGGTGGAGATTTCAATTTACCAGATATAGACTGGGACACTCAGATGTTTAGGACGGGTGGTAGGGACAGAGCATCGAGTGACATTATACTGAGTGCACTATCCGAAAATTACCTCGAGCAATTAAACAGAGAACCGACTCGTGGAGATAACATCTTGGACCTACTGATAACAAACAGACCCGAACTTTTCGACTCTGTATGTACAGAACAGGGAATCAGTGATCATAAGGCCGTTGCAGAATCCCTGAATATGGAAGTTAGTAGGAATATAAAAAAAGGGAGGAAGGTTTATCTGTTTAGCAAGAGTAATAGAAGGCAGATTTCAGACTACCTAACAGATCAAAACGAAAATTTCTGTTCCGACACTGACAATGTTGAGTGTTTATGGAAAAAGTTCAAGGCAATCGTAAAATGCGTTTTAGACAGGTACGTGCCGAGTAAAACTGTGAGGGACGGGAAAAACCCACCGTGGTACAACAACAAAGTTAGGAAACTACTGCAAAAGCAAAGAGAGCTTCACTCCAAGTTTAAACGCAGCCAAAACCTCTCAGACAAACAGAAGCTAAACGATGTCAAAGTTAGCGTAAGGAGGCCTATGCGTGAAGCGTTCAGTGAATTCGAAAGTAAAATTCTATGTACCGACTTGACAGAAAATCCTAGGAAGTTCTGGTCTTACGTTAAATTAGTAAGTGGCTCGAAACAGCATATCCAGACACTCCGGGATGATGATGGCATTGAAACAGAGGATGACACGCGTAAAGCTGAAATACTAATCACCTTTTTCCAAAGCTGTTTCACAGAGGAAGACCGCACTGCAGTTCCTTCTCTAAATGGTTCAAATGGTTCTGAGCACTATGGGACTCAACTGCTGAGGTCATTAGTCCCCTAGAACTTAGAACTAGTTAAACCTAACTAACCTAAGGACATCACAAACATCCATGCCCGAGGCAGGATTCGAACCTGCGACCGTAGCGGTCTTGCGGTTCCAGACTGCAGCGCCTTTAACCGCACGGCCACTTCGGCCGGCCTTCTCTAAATCCTCGCACAAAGGAAAAAATGGCTAACATCGAAATAAGTGTCCAAGGAATAGAAAAGCAACTGGAATCACTCAGTAGAGGAAAGTGCACTGGACCTGACGGGATACCAATTCGATTCTACACACAGTACGCGAAAGAACTTGCCCCCCTTCTAACAGCCGTGTACCGCAAGTCTCTAGAGGAACGGAGGGTTCGAAATGATTGGAAAAGAGCACAGGTAGTCCCAGTCTTCAAGAAGGATCGTCGAGCAGATGCGCAAAACTATAGACCTATATCTCTGACGTCGATCTGTTGTAGAATTTTAGAACATGTTTTTTGCTCGAGTATCATGTCGTTTTTGGAAACCCAGAATCTACTATGTAGGAATCAACATGAATTCCGAAAACAGCGATCGTGTGAGACCCAACTCGCTTTATTTCTTCATGAGACCCAGAAAATATTAGATACAGGCTCCCAGGTAGATGCTATTTTTCTTGACTTCCGGAAGGCGTTCGATACAGTTCCGCACTGTCGCCTGATAAACAAAGTAAGAGCCTACGGAATATCAGACCAGCTGTGTGGCTGGATTGAAGAGTTTTTAGCAAACAGAACACAGCATGTTGTTCTCAATGGAGAGACGTCTACAGACGTTAAAGTAACCTCTGGCGTGCCACAGGGGAGTGTTATGGGAACATTGCTTTTCACAATACATATAAATGACCTAGTAGATAGTGTCGGAAGTTCCATGCGGCTTTTCGCGGATGATGTTGTAGTATACAGAGAAGTTGCAGCATTAGAAAATTCTAGCGAACTGCAGAAAGATCTGCAGCGGATAGGCACTTGGTGCAGGGAGAGGCAACTGACCCTCAACATAGACAAATGTAATGTATTGCGAATACATAGAAAGAAGGATCCTTTATTGTATGATTATATGATAGCGGAACAAACACTGGTAGCAGTTACTTCTGTAAAATATCTGGGAGTATGCGTGCGGAACGATTTGAAGTGGAATGATCATATAAAATTAATTGTTGGTAAGGCGGGTACCAGGTTGAGATTCATTGGGAGAGTCCTTAGAAAATGTAGTCCATCAACAAAGGAGGTGGCTTACAAAACACTCGTTCGACCTATACCTGAGTATTGCTCATCAGTGTGGGATCCGTACCAGATCAGGTGGGCGGAGGAGATAGAGAAGATCCAAAGAGGAGCGGCGCGTTTCGTCACAGGGTTATTTGGTAACCGTGATAGCGTTACGGAGATGTTTAACAAACTCAAGTGGCAGACTCTGCAAGAGAGGCGCTCTGCATCGTGGTGTAGCTTGCTCGCCAGGTTTCGAGAGGGTGCGTTTCTGGATGAGGTATCGAATATATTGCTTCCCCCTACTTATACCTCCCGAGGAGATCACGAATGTAAAATTAGAGAGATTAGAGCGCGCACAGAGGCTTTCAGACAGTCGTTCTTCCCGCGAACCATACGCGACTGGAACAGGAAAGGGAGGTAATGACAATGGCACGTAAAGTGCCCTCCGCCACACACCGTTGGGTGGCTTGCGGAGTATAAATGTAGATGTAGATGTAGATTGACAGTCTGTCGTGCTGACCACTCCGCTACCAGGGGCGGACATGACAGTAACACTTGTAGCATTGTAATTATGGAATGTGTTCTTCACAAGCACTGCTACCCACCTTTTGCCCTGTCACAAGTACGTTTGTCTTCTCTGTAGAGGCGATAGCCTGCAAGTACAGGCATGTCTCTTGGAGACAGAGGCAAAAAGGCCTGTCCTGTATGAGGAGTCTCAATTTCTCCACGCAGTTTCTGTATCAATTCATATTCCACTGGAGTATGGAAGTCATTTGAGCTTTGAGCAGTGTGATTTTGATTTACCCCCATCCTTGCGCTGCGTGGTTAGGCATTTACAGAGCGAGAGGTATGGTGGGGCTGTCTGGATCTGGTGATGAGGCATCTAGATCTCTGGTGTCCTCCTCATTAGTCAGATGTGCCAGAATGCCAACTGATGGCCTGGGACAGCTTTTGACCCAAACATTATTACCTTTACCCGCTCCCTTTCAAGTATGATGGGGAAAGGGGACGTTGAGAAACACTTTGCTTTTTGGGTAACTTTTCGGTTCTCACTGTGAACATGTTGCTGGTCTCGTCTATCTTAGTTGCATGGGTCGGTAAATCTTTACACACTTTGCTTTGGCATGTACTGGTGCAAATACAGTTGCTGGTGGTGGATAGTGGTGCACTGGACGTCTGTTTCAAAGTGTTCACCTTGTGAACAGGTTTGTGCACCGGGGAAGCATAAGAAGTGGCAAAGAAAGAGGATTTCGTCGTTTTACATTGTTTTTCGGCTTCTGTGTAAGAGATCCACTTGATCACTTTTAATTCCTAAATTTGGCATACCTCAACAAAAATAGGGCAGTCTCGGCTACAGACTGGGTGGCTTTCAGAACAGTTGATACATATTGTTGGAGACAGGTAGTCAGTTCTAGATTCATGTGCTGCCATTCGACACTTCTTATTACTAGTCTCTCCGCCTCTGCAACTCAGCGTTGTATGATCAAATCTCTGGCATACGTGTACTGCAGAGGGTAAGGTATGTAAGGCCTAACCCTTAGTCAAGAGAACCTTGCCACTATGTGTTCAGCCAGCGTTTGAGAACTGAAGTTCGTGATGAAGGTGACAGTCTTCTCGCTGTCTCCGTTATTCCTTCATGTCATTTTCTCCACAGCCACTACCCCCTGTGATGGCCATTCTCGGAAATTCTGAGATGTCTGTGTCCATAATATCATGACAAATGATCACATCCTTATTTGACTTGAGGAAGTTATCGTTCAAATGGCTCTAATCACTATGGGACTTAACATCTGAGGTCATCAGTCCCCTAGACTTACAACTACTTAACTAACATAAGTACATCGCACACACCCATGCCCGAGGCAGGATTCGAACCTGCGACCATAGCAGCAGCACGGTTCCAGACTGAAGTGCCTAGAACCAATCGGCCACAGCGGCTGGCAGGAAGTTATGGTATCCAACAATCACCCAGCTTTTGTGACTTCTTAAGATGTTGCACCTCAATTGCCCTGCTAGTCTCAACAATTTCGTAAACAGTTGGTAGCCTTTAAGGTACCAGCAAGCACTTATAATGCCTTAGGAATATAGGACAATTTTAACGTCCCCTCATTCCTCTTGATTCTGCAAACACACTCTAATGTATGACTCCTTGAGCCCCATTAATAGAAACAATTTTATTATCTAGAGAACTAGCCTCCTGCATTCATTTGGATGAGTAGGCGTGAATACTCTTAGATGGTACTCCCACCATGTTGGAAGCGGAAGTATTAACTGTATTCACCGTGGTGTTATCACGAATAGCTAGGGACGCATAGGTCCATCCAAATACAGCCCCACTTGCCTGGGTAAGCCTTACACAACTGAGATGAAGAAGCTTCCCCTAGAAGTTGCCCACTAACGACAGTTCCTCCTCAACAGCCATGTATCTCCTCACCACACACCACACCTTTTTTTATGGAGGGATGTCCCATGCTCATGATTTGGTGCCTAAGCCAACACCGCAGGCCACGTAGCACACAAAGTTCCACCCTCATGCGTTATGGTGGCAGCTGAAGTATGCCCAGAGCTTACAGTGACAGAGGAGTGGAGATGTTTGCCAGCCTCCAGCTCATGAAATCCAGATTCGCCAAGCCCTTATCCAACAAATGAATGCTGAGCTCACCTGAGGTACTCGCCATTTAACATGACCTGGGAGCCATGTGTCACTTATCGAGAGCCATGGGTCCAGCGAGCAGTATACCCCTATGGTCTGTCTGTTTAACTACACTGAGGTGCAAAGTATTACATTTCATGGGATAGGCTAAGGAGGACATGGACTGTTGAAAGATATCCTAAGTTATCTGATACTCCTGGACCACTGTCCGCCACGCCACTAACAAAACATTATAGTCCCTACCTCCTACAGGAATGAACTGCGTTTCTATAAAAAATTATATACAGGTCTGCAGCATTTGAAGCCTTTAGTAGAAGAGTTTATGGATCGACTACCTTGTGAATGGCACCTGAGGTGCTTGGTTTGTCATTGTGCCCAAAAAAAATTTTCAGCTGGCAGAAAAGCGTATAGGTTTTGTTGCAATTATTATTATTATTATTATTATTGTTATTATTACAGGATTAATCAATACAAAGATGAATTAATAACAACATCTTGTTGTATTACTGTTATCCTCCGCCAACCCTCTTTATCCAGCGCATCTTCCTTGTTGATGCTGCAGTGTTCCATTACTCCATTTATGTGGTCTGTCCCTGAACGTCGTGGTCTTCCGCGCTTACGTCTACTGAGTGGTTTCCATTCATAAACCTTCTTTGGCCACCGTTGATCTGGCATTCTCATCATATGTCCGTACCACTTTAATGATTGTCTTTCAATTCTATCTATCACTGTATCATTTGCCTTCATTCCAGCTCTTACTTCATCATTAGTTTTTCTTTCGACTCTTGATATTCTAGCACTCCTACGTAAATAATCCATTTCCACAGCTATTAGTCTTCTTTTGAGATCCGCATTTAATATCCATAGTTCTGATCCATAGCATAGCATTTATTCAACTATTATCTTACCAACTCTTTTCTTATTGCTGTTGGAAATATTCTTATCCCCCCCAAAAAGAATTCATACACCCTAACACTTTTCCGCTTTGCTGTATTCTGTATTTTACCTCTGTATGGCCCAAACCATTTTGATCAATATGTGCCCGGAGATATTTAAATTTCTCAACGTGTCTCATAACTCCTTTGTCATTGATGTGTACTTCAAATTTAGCATCACTATTCACCACCAGATTGTTTTTGTTAGACTCATTTGTAGTCCTCATCTGTTGTGTTCCTGATATAATTGTCGTATAATGAATGCAATGACCTCCATGATGCCATGGCGAGTGCTAGATTTTTGTGCGCCACAACTTCATTTTGTGTACTCGTGTAATGCTACGCGACTGACATCTACCAGCTCCTGCTCTGCCCAAAACACCTGCGTCGCACCTCATTTCACAACAAAATGTCAAAAAATTTACCACATGCCTCCACAGAACTCTTCAGTTGTGTCCATCGACAAGTTAAAGGCAGCTTGTGTGCTCACCCTCGACAACGCACATCCGCCACCGACATTTGAGGTCCCCCTGCCCACCGACAATGCCACAAGTGCCAACATCGATGCTTCTGCCAAGTCTCCTATGCTGCTGCCGACACAGTTCCTGCCAGTGCCGCTGAACCACTGGGTGGCACCTGGCACCCACAGACAGCCACCTCCCACTACCACCTCTCAGCATGTAGGGTGTGCGATACAGAGCACACAGCACCTGACACCAAACCTGACGCCTCGCCACAATCACCAGATGGAGTCCCAAGCAACACTCCAACATCTTGGAGTCATACCCTCCCACCATGCCAGCATCTCACTAAAGCGTCTGCTGGACGGCAGCAACAACAGCCATGGCAGCTCATGCCACCACACATGCACTCTAGTGAACACTACATTGCAAGTGCTCACGTCATAGTGCATAGCTGTATGTTCTCCAGCTGCCTGAGTGCTGGCGTGCCACTCCATAGTCACGGAGACTACACCATGTTGCAGCTCCTTGTGCTGCCCAACATATGCTCCATGCTTGTCATTACTTCACACAACACCTTCCTTACTCAGTTGCAGCCCAAGCCACGTAACCAGGAATTCCTTTGGCCGTGCAGTCCACTGTGGCATCCTGAACGTCGTCCATTGCAAGTTCCGATCTGCTACCTTCCACCACACACATTTCGCTGCCATTGCACAGCATCATCGCTGCCACACCACTCCAGCCACTGGCAGCATCTAGATGCCTTCCCCACCACAAGCTGCACTTCCACACCTCACTTTCGTCACAGAAACTGTTAACACAGTGGCCTCAAACACAGTGGCTGTCAGATGTGGACCTCGCCCTTCGCCTGTCCATGACACTATCGCCAACGCTCACCAATGCCGACCCACACTAGCATTCGACGCACTGAAGATGCATTCGGTGTTGTTTCCCCAACACCCTCCTTTTGCAGGGGGGAGAGGAGGAACTGTGCGTCGCCTCCATAAATTCTAAAATTTCGCAAGTCCTACCGTCTGCCCTAGCAGACGACTTTCCCGTCACAGTCGCACCTAGACATACATGCGCCGCAGTGGCGCCTACCAACAGGAATGTCTTTCCCCCAATTACCGCAATCTGCCTACCGGTGGTTCTGCCCAGAATTGTCGTCCATGTGCGAGGCAGGCATTCTTCGGCGTGTGCGAGTGATGAACGGTTGATGCAGCATCCATGCGAATGCTCCTCCATTCATCTGTGAGCATGTGCTACCATTTGAGAGCCATTGCTTCCATCTGTTCAAAAATGGTTCAAATGGCTCTAAGCACTATGGGACTTAACATCTCAGGTCATCAGTCCCCTAGAACTTAGAACTACTTAAACCTAACTAACCTAAGGACATCACACACGTCCATGCCCGAGGTAGGATTCGAACCTACGACCACAGCAGCAGCGCGGTTCCAGACTGAAGCGCCTAGAACCGCTGGGTCACGGCGGCCGGCTGAGCCAGAATCTGCTTACTCATATTGCTTACTTACCACCACCACAAATACACAGCGGCCGCTTCCATCTGTAATCCAGTGCTTTCCTTTTGAGCAGCACTTTGAGCGAGGATCCTAGGACCACCACACAATAACTATTCGAGGACAAGTCTGGTGAATCAGCCTAGTACAATGCTTCAGGTGGATAGCATGCGTATGCCACAGCTTCCTGAGCAGGACCAGTCGCAACCAAATTGTTTATGGTCGTCTGTCGTTTAGCTAAAATGACTCTGAGCACTATGGGACTTAACATCTGAGGTCATCCGTCCCATAGAACTTAGAACTACTTAAACCTAACTAACCTAAGGACATCACACACATCCATGCCCGAGGCAGGATTCGAACCTGCGACCGTAACGGTCGCGTGGTTCCAGACTGTAGCGCCTAGAAGCGCTGGGCCACCCCGGCCGGCTGTCGTTTAGCCTTTAGTTTTCCCGAGTCACTCTAGACAGCCGCCTTCTGATTTCCAGGCAGTGACACATGTAAACACACTGTATGTTGTACTGCTTTGTGGCACGGCCGGGCTCTGACGTGGACCATGTCGTTCAGTAATCACACAGTTATGTATCTTCCTTCGCGCCCGACGGCGCCTCGCTACAATGTCCCCCATACTTTTTCCGCCATACTTTTGTTCGTCATTACGCACGGCTCCTACTAGGAAAGAACATTTAGTGGTTACACTGAACTTTCAAACTTGTGTAAATCTTAGTGAAAGCTTTCGCCTACACACTTCAAACTTGTGTTTGTTCCTGTACTAGAGCTAATAAACTGAGAACTTCCGCTGTGCAAGTCGCTTTTAAATTGTTTATAGATCGCATATTACTCTTTTCATTTTGTTAAATAAAATGTAGTGTTTTATCAGTCTTAATAAATAGTTTATATTACCGAAAATTTGTCCCCGTGTTTATTCGTTGCTTCACTGGAACACGTGTTCCACGTCGTTTTCTGCCTTCTCCTTCTGCTCCCCTTGATTTTCTTTGGTCAACAGCTGTGATATGTGTTGTGCAGCGAAACACTTATGTTGTGCCAGTGTAGGCATGTTAGCTGATTCCACGAAATGCGTGTATTTGAACACTATCCTTTTTTAAAAACCACGAATTATTCCTAAAGCATGATATGTTACTGCTGTGTCACATGGCGTGCGCTCTGTACAGGGGTTTAGCATGTTGGTAGAGGGAGAAACTGACTGTGTTTCCTGCGATTCAAGACACGTGTGATGTACCGGGTGATCAAAAACTCAGTATAAACTTGAAAACTGAATAAATCACGGAATAGTGTAGATAGAGAGGTACAAATTGACACACATGCTTTGGAATGACATGGAGTTTTATTAGAACCAAAACAAAATACAAAAGTTCAAAAAATGTCCGACAGAGTGCGCTTCATCCGATCAGAATAGCAATAATTAGCATAACAAAGTAAGACAAAGCAAAGATGATGTTCTTTTCAGGAAATGCTCAATATGTCCACCACCATTCCTCAACGATAGCTGTAGTCGGGGAATAATGTTATAAACAGCACTGTAGAGCATGTCCGGAGTTATGGTGAGGCATTGGCGTCGGATGTTGTCTTTCAGCATCCCTAGAGATGTCTGTCGATCACGGTACACTTGCGACTCCAGGTAACCCCAAAGCCAATAATCGCACGGACTGAGGTCTGAGGACCTGGGAGGCCAAGCATGACGAAAGTGGCGGCTGAGCACACGATCATCACCAAACGACGAGCGCAAGAGATCTTTCACGCGTCTAGCAATAGGGTGGAGCGCCATCCTGCATAAACATCGTACGTTCCAGCAGGTGTGTATCAGCCAGGCTGGGGACGATACGATTCTGTGACATATCGGCGTACCTCTCACCCGTCACGGTAGCAGTTACAAAACGAGAATCGCGCATTTCCTCGAAGAAAAAAAGGCCCGATAACGGTAGATATGGTAAATCCAACCCATACCGTGACTTTCTCGTCGTGCAATGGAGTTTCCACGACAGTTCTAGGATTTTCGGTAACCCAAATTCTGCAGTTGTGGGCGTTGACAGATCCTCGGAGCGTGAAATGAGCTTCGTCGGTCCACAACACGTTACTCAACCAATCGTCATCTTGCGCCATCTTTTGAAACGCCCACACCGCAAATGCCCTCCGCTTCACTAAATCGCCAGGTAACAGTTCATGATGCTGATGGATTTTGTACGGATAGCATCGGAGGGTACGCCTAAGCGCCAACCAAACAGTAGTGTATGCAATGCCGGTGCGACGTGCGACTCCACGAGCGCATAGACGAACCCGCTACAGTCTCCATTTCTTCCTGAACTGTCTCAGCAGCATTACGCCTTGTGCTCGGTCGGCCACTACGGGGTCTATTGTCTAAACAACCCGTGGCTTCGAACTTCGAAATCATTCTCGCCACAGCTACATTTGTCAACGGACCTTTACCCGTTCGAATCCCCTTCCTATGGCGATAGGATCGTAACGCTGAACTAGCACATTCCCCATTCTGATAATACAGCTTCACTAAAAGCTCCTTTTCAGGAAACGTCAACATGCTGCGACTGCTGGCGCATCTGATTCTCTCTCTCGTTACAGCTCCTTTTATACACGATTGTCATGCGCAGTCACTAACGTTTTGCTGTCCAGCGCCATCTGTCGGACATTTTGTGAACTTTGTTTTTTTTTTTTTTTTTTTTTGTTCTAATAAAACCCCATATCATTCCAAGCATGTGTGTCAATTTTTACCTCTATATCTACGTTATTCCGTGGTTTATTATACTGACTTTTTGATCACCCGGTATATATACAAATCAGGCAGCTAAGGTGGGGCAAAATAAAGTTACATTACATATATATTTGTATACACTGCTGAAAAAAACGGTACTCTTTTAGAGGTCTCTAATTCATTTAAAGTTAATTCTTGCGACAGTGCATATCGAATACATTAAATCATTACATTTGTATATCAGTAGCACAAGTGGTCCTGAAGTGTCAGGAATCGATCCATGCTGAAACATCCATATTAGTAAAACACAGGAATTATACAAGCAACCAGTTTACAAACAACTGTTTACGAGGCCTGACCACGATGTCTCCGTCGCCAAACCGGAACATATAGAATGAGTAAATGGCCACAAGAGAATATTCATTTACTTACTGACAAAAAAATAAATCAGCCTTTTCCGTGACTTGTCTCCGAAAAAGAAAAACAAACACGAAGCTACACTTCCGTAACACATACATGCGGCGTCGATACTCCACGGACGCCGCTGCCCCATCTTCATGGCATGTTTTCTCGCACTGTTATGTGAGTACCGTTATCTTTTCATCTCCTTCTGTGAATGTATCAAATTTATCTCCTGCGATGAATAATCTGTCTACGGCGTGGATCGTGGAAGATGCTCTGCGAGAAGTTCGAAAAGTATTGACTGTACTGAGGGTTCTTCACAACAGCACAATTATGATTGTTGAAATAGTTCCAAAACCTATGAGTCCTACGACACCACCTCCAAATAAATAATGTATAGCGTGACCTCTGATTCACGTGACAGCGTCGTGTTTCGTCCTCGAGTAATATACAGCGTCCGGGTAGAGGAGAGAGTGGGAATCGACATAAGCGGCAACATCCGTAAAAAAGAGAGCCAAAATTTGACGCAAAAAATACCAGATCTCTTCAGCCGGCCCACAATGTAGTCGGTGTTCGTCTGTATCCTGGACGTTGCAGTCCACACATAAAGGCGAATCTGCAAGATGGATCCTATGGAGTCCCTCTCGAGTAATTTGTTTTCAGTTCACCGTCAAGTACCAGGTCGAACGTACGTCTGAATCTAGCGTTGCCGCGTTGACAGTGCGCTATACTACATACCGAGGCACGATAGGACATGTCAGTTCAAAGACATTAGGCGGTTGGTGACGAAGTAGTGTGCGATAGATATAACTGACCGTTGGTAATTGAGAGACGGGGAGAAAGTCCCGTAGGTAGGTATACTCCAGATAAAAACCTCCCAAAGTAAGAAAATACTATCAATAAGCCCCACCAGAGAGTCAAGGGAAGATGATGCCAGAGCCTCTATCAGTAAGCCCGTGAGTCTGGTCGGACATCGCTGCCAAAGCTTGAGGTGCATACTAGCGTATAGACGTACTGCTCGATCATGAACACTGACAGGGCCAAGTCGTCCCCGTTCTTTAGGGAGACTGAGGGAATCGTATCGAACCTTAAATATCATTCCGACACTAACAAATGAACCGAATGCTGCCATGATGCTCCAAGCTATGTGTTTAGGCATCGGTAGAGTTTGGGCTACATGTGGAATTCGCGATGCCTGATAGACATTAATAAATTCGGTCCGTTGATGAAGGTCCATAGCACGGAGACGATGATCCACAAGTTCAGCACGGATGTGTTGCAAGAGGCTCCGATAATTAAGGGTCGTCATGAGTGAGATGTACATGAAGTCGATACCAAGACAGCGGATTTTATCGCACAGTCTGAGTTGGGCGACGCTTGCAGGTGTCATCCCAGTGCCAGTATTCAAGGTTGCCAATTTATGTATATTTATACTGCTCGCCGAAGCTTCACCATGAGTGGCTAACCAATCCAAGGCTCTGCATGTTCGTCACGAAGAGTTAACATCAGATCATCTGCAAACGCAGTGCACATAAAACCGAAGCCACCGAGACATACCCGTGAGGCGTTGTCGCAGACCGCACAGCAAAGGTTCCAATCCTAATGCGTACAGTATTGTCAATAATGGGTACCCGTATCTAACAGAGCGGCGAACGTGCAAGGTATTCGACAGTCTGTTACCGTTGACAACCAGTTTCGATGTTGAGCTCTGTAAGATACCGAGTACCACCTAAAATAAAGTGCCCAGGTAATGCAGGGTAATGCATATTCTGAAGAACAACTGTTAAGTACATACGACTGACGCGATCAAATGCTTGACTGAAGTCTATCGCAGCAAACGCTCCTGGTAAACAACGTGTCTTAGCGAGGGCAATCAGCTCTCTGGCATAGATGCCTGATCCACTGATAGGACACGAGATGTCGTACGCCGTATTAGAGCTGCCAGTGGACTTGTGAAGATTTTCATACCACAGTTCAGCAAATTTATTGGTCGGTATTCCGTAATATGAGATCCTCCGCGAGGAGGATGCCCAACAGGGCACCAATAACCTCTGGAACGTCCTATAAAACTCCAAGGCTGATCCATCCAGACCTGGTGATTTATTAGTTGCCCCTCTTCCTATGTCATCCAACACTTCTACTTCAGTTAACGGTTCTAGCAGCACCTGCTGGAGTTCCGGAGTAACCATGTCGTACGTTAAACCATCGACGACAGTAATGATCTCTGGATCAGTTCGCTTCTCCACATACAGGAGAGAATAATGGGTAAAGTATGCATTGCTTTTATCTCTTTGCGAGACGTGACGGATGTCATTTTCTGTCGTCATCTCATGGATCAACGCACTGTGTCTGCGCTTTCTTTTATGGCTATATTTACATGGAGGGCCGTTCGTTGGCAATTCCGACCGTTCGACGTGTACGAATAGTGGTCCCTACCAGGTGTTTACGTGTCAACGTCAAACTCTTCGCTTTTGCACAGTTAACAGTCATCTGGCAGTCCAGTGATGGTGGCATAACGGAACACTCCCTGAGGATGTCGTAGTACAAATCTGCAGTGCTGTGCCTCCATGCCACAGCTTCCCTACTAAAAGTTTTTATGTACTTCGAAGTTTCGACTATGCACGTTCCAACTACCACCGTAAAGCAGATGTATACGCTCCTCGTCGTTGTAGGCAGTCTCCAAGTGTCTTCCACCGCCGCTTGACGTTCCGGTCAGGTCAGGTGAGCGGTGTTAAATTTCCACGGGCGGCAGCTTCGCCATACTTCTTGGCATCGAAGCGTGATCGTACAGATGTAAGAAATGTGGTCAGCAAATGTTGCTGGCCACAGCTTAGCAGCCGTGACGGCATCCCTGAGAAAGCGGGAGGTTTATATCCTATCAATTCTGCTACACGAATGATGTTTGTTTCATGCATCATATTGCTTTCCTGCCACTGTCTAGAGGATCGATGTTTAGGATGAGGGATAAGGTGGTTATATTTCCACCTCGCTACGATGTACGAGACAAGTAGTTACACATTGGAGCGTCCTCTGCATAGTTTACTCTGATTTGGTTCAAATGGCTCTGAGCACTATGGGACTCAACATCTTAGGTCATAAGTCTCCTAGAACTTAGAACTACTTAAACCTAACTAACCTAAGGACATCACAGACATCCGTTCCCGAGGCAGGATTCGAACCTGCGACCGTAGCGGTCGCGCGGTTCCAGACTGAAGCGCCTAGAACCGCTCGGCCACTCCGGCCGGCACTCTGGTTTCCTGTAGAGCTTGGGTGAATGCTGGGACATAACTAACACAGCTTAGCATCAGGCCCCTAATTCTTGGCAGCAGAGAATAAAATATTATGTACTCTCCAGGACATTGACTGTAGCAAAATTTACGTCAAAACTCATTTGAAATAATTTATGTTGTGCACATGTACCGGGTGTCTCTCGTATTGTCAGGCGCATTTTTCTCTGATGTTGGGGGAGCAGTACATGAATGATAAGGGGGTTATTGATACCGTCAGACGTCTGCTCTAATGGTAATCAGCAGAGTGGTACCACCTGAGCATACAATATCTCCAAGTAAAGTGGCATAAGGCCGTCGCATTGAACGGAGATTACATTGAGAACAGGATTTCATCGCCAAAGGAGTGTGGTATAATATGGTGTACTGGAATCGTGAATAAAACCAACCTGTTTTCGAAAAAAAAGTGTTGCATTACTATTGCATTCCTCTCGTATGACCTTCTACCTAGACGCAAGTCTCACTGGAGAGACCCTGCCACTAACTTCTGCAGCTGCAACTTTGGGTCATCGCTAAAAGGATACAGAAACAACCATCAGCCTGCTGGCCTATAGAAGGCTTGACTATCACGCCTCTACTGTCGCGAGGGGAAGCCACTGTTGCTGTTTGTGCCATTACTGCAACCAACACCGATGCTGCCGACTTCTGTCTCCTAACTGGAAGCCACAGGCCGAATTCTACACTACAAAGAGTAGTTCAGGTTGAGCTGAATAGCGAGACTCTTCAGCACACATCTTTGATGTCAACAAGAGCACTTCAGAGACCAGCTCGTACGAGTAGAGCTGCTGTTCATCGCCGTCCTCCATGGACCGTGCTGCCTACGACGCCTGAGGGACACAGGCTGACCATGATGTAACGGCTGTCACATGAGCTGTCGTCTACACAGCGGTTTGCTGAGCGGACGCCTGTGTGCTACTGTTGACGGGGTCCATCCACCACTAGCCCAACTGAGTGCCCTGGGAAGACAATTCTGTACTCCAGATTAATCAACATGCCACTGTAAATAATGTCTTCCAGGTGCTGTCTTATGTAAACAGACCCTCCTCACTGCATCCTTGCTCGGCACGATCCTGATGATTGTAGGGGTCTGGGACTGGATGCACGAAACACCACCAATGGACATAACATACCGAACATAACAGAGACTCTGGAAAGCTTGAGTTAGTGGAAATATTTCTCCATCAATTTGAAGATCGGGTATCATCAGCTGGAGATCGCACCTGAATATCAGCCGAAGACAACTTTCACCATCCACTGGAGCCAGCATCGTCGAATGCCATTCGGATTCGAGCATGCACCTGCCACTTTCCTAAGGTTATTGGACGGGGCACGTCAAGGAATGAAGCCGAGATAATGTTCAGCTTGTCTCGATGACTTAGCTTTTTCGAAGGACATGAAAGAGCATGTACGACAGCTGGAGGAAGTGTTCAAAAAACTGAGGACAGCACGACTAACGCTAAACATTGATTAATGTCATTCTGGAGATGTCAGCAGTCCGGAACTTCTTGCCACAGTAAAAAGCTCAACAGTTGCATTTCTTTGTGTCTCTGTAACTATTATCGAAATTTTGTGAAAGAACTGATCAGAAATTGCCAAACCTTTGAACTGTTTGTTACGAAAAGAAACAAAATTTGATTGGTCTACCGAATGTCAAACAGTGTTCCATACTCTGAAACAGGCGCTGACACCAGGCCCAGTTTTGATACTTCCAAACTCTGATAAATAGTTCATTCTGTCTTGTCATGTGAGCAATATAGTAGTTGGTTGTGTCCTTAGCCAGAGTACAGATAATGGAGGACATCCTCCTGCAGCATATATGTCCCGACAGCTGAACAAAGGAGAGTGAAATTAGTACATGAGTGAGAAGCCGCACGGGGTAGCCATGCGGTCTGAGGCACCTTGCCACGATTCGCACGGCTTCCCTCGTCAGAGGTTCGAGTCGTCCCTCGGGCATGGGTGTGTGTGTTGTCCTTAGCGTAAGTTATTTAAGTTAGATTAGGTAGTGTGTAAGCAATAGGAACTTACCACCACCATGACTGAGAAGGAAATGTTGGCAGTTATCTCTGGTTTTTATTAGTTCCGCTGTTATTTATATGGCTAAAAGTTACAGATAACGTCTCATTAACATAATTACTAGAACTGGAGGACCCTTCCAACAGAATGACAAGGCAGGCCATACGAAAGAGCGAATTTCATTATGAAGTCCGCCTCCGTAGCGTAGCGGTAGCGTTACCACCTACCACGCAGAGGGCCCGGGTTCGATTCCCTGCAGGGGACTGGGCGTTGTGACCCCTTCATCATCATTCATCATCATTGACCCGCAAGTCGCCGAAGTGGCGTCAACTAAAAAGGACTTGCAATACGGCGGCCGAACATCCCGGAATGGGGACTCCCCGCCAACAATGGCGCCGATTATTTCATTTCCATTTCCATTACGAAGTAGTGTACAAGTCAGGGAAGTGGCATAGCGACACAGATTGTTTGAGTAGGAAAACTGCAGTTCTGAATGCAATGGGCAAATACATTGCTGAGAGGCAAAAGGCATAGGAGGTGACGCTGACTGTGAGATATTAAGTCGGAACCATAGTTCGTTCCATATGACGATTTATGTGCAGAATGGCAAAACAAGGGCTATGAGTGGTAGCAGCAACAGTGCTCTGAAACGAAATTCTGAAACAAGCCCATCACCAAATTGGTTGTATGCCGTGGGAGGTGGAAAGCAGTGGACAGGTGAGTCGCTGAGAAATTTTGCTGCAGGACCAAAAAAATCACATTAATATATCCGCCGTCCGCGGATAGGAAAATCTCAGAGTGTGAGTTATAGTGTTTTATTTAAACTAAAGACTTTCTTCAAAATTTACAAAACAATATTCGTGAGGTAGGACTGATCCTCCAAGCCTACCAATAACTAAATCAGAGATTCTTCCAAACATACTGTCTGTAGTAACCACACAACTCACCAAACCAAGCCCCAGGCGTCTCGTGAAGAGCGGCGCGGAGTCCACGTTGCCGTCACCTGAGCCCGAGGACGAGTAGAGGCCCTCCGAAGATGGCTCCGGTACGCTGGCGGCGGTGGACGATGACGCGGCGGCTACGATGACACCAGTGGGCTCGCTCGGCGTGAACTGCCTCTCCAGGTTTTTTTTCTTTATTGTTATTTTGAAACCTGTATTACGGGCAGGCCATGCAGCAGCAGACGACGCCGCTCTTTAGCCGCAGAGAACACAAATATACAAATGAAGACATTTAAAGAAAAAACATGGTGGACATATAAACGGAGGCAAACACTTTTTAAAATACAAGGTGCGGTTCACGGGCGTAGAGCCCAAGATAAAATTGTTCAGACACGTCGACACAGACAGAGACGAAAATTGTCACACGTGAACGTAGGGGCACAAAACGAATAACACTGAATCACTTAAGCACAAAACGACGGCACACACAGAACACGAGGCGTTGATCTCCGGCGCGCGAATGTTCACTATCCGTGTACGAGTCTGGGACCTGCCAAGAGAGGAGGAGGGGGGGTGGGAGAGGGAGAGGGGAGAGCAGACGCCATGGGCAGGGGAGATAGGGGGGAGGGAGGAAGGTGGAGGGGAAGCCCGGGGGAAGAGTGAAGGAGGGAGGGGATGGGGAAAGAGGAAAGAGAAGGGAGGGAGGGTGCCCAATGGAAAGGACACAGGATGTGGGGGGGGGGGAGGATCAATGTTGATAGGAGGGGTAGATGGAGGGGAGGAGGACATCATCAGGGAGGGGGAGATGGCGGAAGCCACCTTGGGAGAGGGTGAGGAGGGTGGAGAGATGGAGACCGGGTGGGACGTGGGAATAAAGGCGCGGCAGCGGGCGGGGGTGGGAGAGGATGGGTGAGACAAGCGGATGAGGAGGACCGAGTTTGCGAGAGGTGTACAGGATCCGTATCCTTTCAAGGAAAAGGAGGAGGTGGGGGGATGAGATCATGCAGGATCCGCGTGGGGGAGGGGAGACGGATGCCATAGGCGAGGTGGAGAGCATGGCGTTCAAGGATTTGGAGGGATTTATAAAAGGTAGGGGGGTGGAGATCCAGGCCGGATGGGCGTAACAAAGGATAGGGCAGATGAGGGATTTATAGGTGTGGAGGATTGTGGAGGGGTCCAGTCCCCATGTACGGCCGGAAAGGAGCTTGAGGAGATGGAGTCGGGAGCGTGCCTTGGCTTGGATTGTCCGGAGATGGGGAGTCCAGGAGAGGCGATGGGCGAGGGTGACGCCAAGGCACTTAAGTGTGGGAGTGAGGGCGATAGGACGGCCATAGATGGTGAGATAGAAATCAAGGAGGCGGAAGGAAGGGGTGGTTTTGCCTACAATGATCGCCTGGGTTTTGGAGGGATTGACCTTGAGCAACCACTGGTTGCACCAAGCGGTGAACCGGTTAAGATGGGATTGGAGAAGGTGTTGGGAGCGCTGCAGGGTGGGGGCAAGGGCAAGGAAGGCGGTGTCATCGGCAAACTGGAGAAGGTGGACGGGGGGTGACGGCGGCGGCATGTCCGCCGTGTACAAAAGGTACAGAAGGGGGGACTGGACGGAGCCTTGGGGCACACCGGCGGAGGGAAAAAAGGTGTAGGAATCTGCGTTATGGATGGTGACATAGGAAGGACGGTGGGAGAGAAAGGATCCGATCAGACAGACGTAGTTAATGGGAAGGGCGAAGGTTTGGAGCTTGAAGATGAGACCGGAATGCCATACGCGGTCATAAGCGCGTTCGAGGTCCAGGGAGAGGAAGATTGCGGAGCGACGGGAATTAAGCTGGTCGGAAAGGAGATGAGTGAGGTGAAGGAGAAGATCGTCGGAAGAGAAGGACGGCCGAAAGCCACACTGGATAACGGGAAGGAGGTGGTGCTGGCGGAGATGCTGATGGATGCGGCGGGTGAGGATAGATTCCAGGACCTTGCTGAAGACCGAGGTAAGGCTGATGGGACGGTAGCAGGAGACGGCAGACGGCGGTTTGGTTCAAATGGTTCAAATGGCTCTGAGCACTATGGGACTTAACATCTGTGGTCATCAGTCCCCTAGAACTTAGAACTACTTAAACCTAACTAACCTAAGGACATGACACACATCCATGCCCGAGGCAGGATTCGAACCTGCGACCGTAGCAGTCGCGCGGTTCCGGACTGAGCGCCTAGAGCCGCTAGACCACCGCGGCTGGCAGACGGCGGTTTGCCAGGTTTAAGGAACATGAGGATACGGGAGGTTTTCCGCAGGTCAGGGTAGTAACCGGTGGACAGGACTACATTGTAGATCCTGGCCAGGGTGGAGAGGAAAGAGACAGGTGCTTCACGAAGGTGACGGTAGGTGACACGATCGTGACCAGGAGCAGTGTTGCGTTTTGTGCGGAGTGTAGCAATGAAATCCTGTGTAGTGATAGGGGCAATGTTGTCCAAGTACTGGAAGCCAGGAGCGAGGGGAGGGATAGAGGTGTCAGTTCGGTCGCGGACATCCGGGAAGAGGGAGTAATCGAACTGGGGATCATCGGGGATGGAAAAGACATCGGAGAGGTAAGAGGCAAAGTGATTGGCCCTACTAAGGGGGTCAGGGAAAGGGTGATCATCATGGAGAAGAGGATAGTAGGGGGAGGGTTTAGTTCCGGTAAGGCGACGGAAGGCTGACCAGAACTTGGACGAGTTGATACGTAGGGTAGCATTTAAACGGGTGCACGTCTGTCGCCAGTCCCGGCGTTTCTTAGCCGCGAGCAAATTACGAATGTGACGCTGGAGTTGCCGGTGGCGTCGTAGTGTGTCCGGGTCACGCGTGCGGAGGAAGGCACGGTAGAGACGACGGGATTCACGGAGGAGGAGGACGGCCTGCGGGGGTAAGGTACTACGGTGGGGGTGGACGGCGACTGTAGGGACGTGGGCCTCCACGGCCTCAGACAAGGTCTGCTGGAGAAAGGAGGCCGCATGGGTGGCATCGTCAGGGTGGTGGTAGGTGAAGGGGTGGCTATCGACCTGGGTGGAAAGGGTATCCCGGTAGGCACCTCTCCAGGCTCCTGCGCCAGCCTAAATACTGCTTGGCGCATGAATATGGCTGGCTCTATTTGCAGTGTCCAGCGGAAGGAAAGAGATCCGCGGCTGTAGCGACCTCTTGCGGCGCCGTGGACGCCTCCTGGTGGTCTCTGGGAAGCGTCTGTGTTTCCGGGACGCCCGGCCAGGCTGACCCCTACTCGGTCCGGGGCCCGCTGTACCGGTCTGCATCGCGGGAAGCGAGAGTCGCAGGCGCTTAGTCTGGACATGTCTAAAATCATCTCAGCAGTTGTGTACCATGTGCACAACGGGCTGATCTCAGAAACTGACCGATTCCATTACACAGGTTGCCAGAAGCCTCTCAGCCATTTCAGATGTTAGGAATGCAATAGGTCAAGATTTATTGTGATGATTGCGTCCCTGACCAACATGTGAGTACAGTTGTCCAAACAATGGTGGACAACTGGTTGCTCAAATTTGTTGTTGCAGGTACCGTAATCACAGGTCAGGGCACTAATTTCATGTTAGATCTGACGAAGGAATTGAGTCGACTGCTCCCCATTCGCAAATTGCGGACAATCCCCTTTCAGCCTCAAGCCAATGAGAGAAAAGAGCAAGTTGATCACACGGTTTCGAAGATCTTGAGCTGCTATGTTAATAGTAATCTTGACAACTGGGATGTATATGCAAATTAATTGACATCTGCATACAGTTCCAGACAGACACGGCCACCGGTCTCTCACTATACGAGCAGGGCCGGTTTGAGGACATTTTTCCATACAGGCAACTTATCATTTAGCCCTCCACCTCTCCCTTTTCCCTAGTAAGCTTTCACCCGTATTAGTTTTCATTTCTACATTTTATACGCGCTGTACACAAATCTTGTGTTTGTGCGCCCCTGGCGCCCCTCTAAGCCTGACACACCAAGTGGGCTCTACTAATTGTGATATGACCCGTATAGAAATCTTACAGACATTGGCACCCGTTGCAGACTGGAGCCCCAACTGGCGGCTTCTGTCCCTTGTTTATTAGACCGGCCTTGCGTACAAGATAATATGTGAGAGAAAAACGCCTTCGCCTTTCAGAGGATAAAACCGAAACTTGGAAGTGACAAACTTGAAAAATTCGCGAAATGGTTGCGAGACGTTTCGAAATGGCTGAACTGGACAAATACGAAAGCTTTAGAGCGCCAGGAGCAAATAGGACAACGGATGGAAAAGTGGCCAAGGAAATGTTTTGTCCCACCTTTTGAGGTTGGAGAGGAATGGATAAATGTTCCTTTTTCTCAGGTGCCATAAGGCAGTGGCGACCCTGGAGCAAAGTACACCCCTACCCAGTGGAGTAGGAAACTGCAGGAAGACTGGTACAGGTACAAACGAAGACAGTGCTAACAATTTTGGAGCAAATGGAGAGCTACACTCTGATGTCATTTGAAGACTTACAGCGCTGACAAAGGGAAATTTTAACGATATGCACGAGTAGGATGATACAGACAGGCGTACAGACATGCGAGGTACAGCTGTTCCGGGAACAAGCTGAAGCGAGAGAATGTCAAAGTGAGCTGTAAATGCCGCGTCCTCATTTCCAGAAATCTATTCTCGATGTTAACAAATTTCTCTTCTTCAGAAACGATTTCCTTGCCATTGCCAGTCTACATTTTATATCCTCTCTACTTCGACCATCATCAGTTATTTTGCTCCCCAAATAGCAAAACTCCTTTACTACTTTAAGTGTCTCATTTCCTAATCTAATTCCCTCAGCATCACCCAACTTAATTCGACTACATTCCATCTCGTTTTGCTTTTGTTGATGTGCATCTTATATCCTGCTTTCAAGACACTGTCCATTCCGTTCAACTGCTCTTCCAAGTCTTTTGCAGTCTCTGGCAGAATTACAATGTCATTGGTGAACCTCAAAGTTTTTATTTCTTCTTCATGGATTTTAGTACCTACTCCGAAGTTTTCTTTTGTTTCCTTCAATGCTTGCTCAGTATACAGATTGAATAACATCGTAGAGAGGCTACAACCCTTTCTCACTCCCTTCCCAACCACTGCTTCCAGTTCATGTCCCTCGACTCTTATAACTGCCATCTGGTTTCTGTACAAATTGTAAACAGCATTTCGCTCCCTGTATTTTACCCTTGCCACCTTCTGAATTTGAAAGAGAGTATTCCAGTCAACACCGTCAAAAGCCTTCTCTAAGTCTACAAGCCGGCCGGAGTGGTCGAGCGGTTCTAGGCGCTTCAGTCTGGAACTGCGCGACCGCTACGGTTGCAGGTTCGAATCCTGCCTCGGGCATGGATTTGTGTGATGTCCTTAGGTTAGTTAGGTATAAGTAGTTCTAAGTTTTAGGGGACTGATGACCTCAGCTGTTAAGTCCCATAGTGCTCAGAGCTAGACATAAATCTACAAATGCTAGAAACATAGGTTTGCCTTTCCTTAATCTATCTTCTAAGATAAATCGTAGGGTCAGTATCGCCTCAGGTGTTCCAATATTTCTACGAAATCCAAACTGTTCTTCCCTGAGGTCGTATTCGACCAGTTTTATGATTCGTCTGTAAAAAATTCGCGTTAGTATTTTGCAGCCGTCACTTATTAAACTGATAGTTCGGTAATTTTCACATCTGTCAACAGCTGCTTTCTTTGGGATTGGAATTATTATATTCTTGAAGTCTGAATGTATTTCGCCTGTGTCATACATCTTGCTCACCAGCTGGTAGAGATTTGTCAGGACTGGCTCTCCCAAGGCTGCCAGTACTTCTAATGGAATGTTGTCTACTCCCGGGGCCTTGTTTCAACTCAGGTCTTTCAGTGCTCTGTCAAACTCTTCATGCAGTATCAATATCCCATTTCATCTTCATCTACATCCTTTTCCATTTCCATAATATTGTCCTCAAGTAAATCGCTCTTGTATAGACCCTCTACATACTCCTTCCACCTTTCTGCCTTCCCTTCTTTGACATCACAGTATCACAGCTATAAACATGAAATCTTCCAGCGCTGTAGTGTTCTGAGTGCGATATCTGTAATCCAATTCTGTTTCAACCGAAAGTCAGTACAGCACTCGAATTTACGTGTGCACCAAATACTCATTGACTAGTTTATAAATAAAGCTAAGTAATAGTAATATATTACTAAGACATAAACTAGTAATTACATGGAAAATTTGTATCAGTGAGTACTAAATAGCTTCAATAAGGTCACCCGATGTGTTGGACACAGCATACAGTGCTTCAGAAGTAAGGGACAAACCAGGAAATAACGTGATTTGCTTCCGTGGATATTTAAATTGGACAATGTATAACTGCTACTGCAAAATGTGGATGATGACATTCTTATTGAAACACTCCAAGCTGAAACATTTGAGGCGACTCTTCTGGAGGAAGGGGGAGATGTTGCACCTCATAATAGTACCGCAGACAAACACTAAAAATTTGTTACAGTACTTCACTTACCAAGCCACCTGAATCGATGGCCGGCAGATTGACAGCTAGGGGAAATACCGGGCAGGACGAAGTGATTGCGACAAGCAGGACTGGTCAAGTGCCCAAGTCTGCAAACGAAGGACAATGACATCACGGCAACAGACAGATGCCGCCACGCTGGTCGCAGAGCAGAGAGTCAAAAGAAAGCCCAATTACAACGCAACAGTGCGTAATCATCCACTAATACGACAGAAAAGAGCGTGTGAAAGACGAAATTACGAGAGTCCGAAGGCGCTAAGACAGCTGATCACAATAGCAAACTAGTACACATGATGTCATTGCTGCTGTGATTAGGCTGTGTTTGTGGGAGGGGTGCTCCCTCCTCCCACAAACACAGCCTAATCATCTACGATCTTTTTTATGGAGTCGCAAGTCTCGCTGGAGACTCTGCCGCTACGCACTGCAGCGCCAACTGCTGGGTCACCACTGATGGGGTGCAGAGACAGCCACCAGCCTGCTGCTCTAGTGGAGGCTTGATCAGCGGGGTCAAGAAGTTGTTCACCATCCGCTGTCACGAGAGGGAGCCACTGTTACTGCTCGCCACATTCCTGCACCCAACGCTGGTGCTACTGGTCTCTTGTCTCCTAAATTAAAGTCGCGAATGGAACTATACACTACAACGAGCACTGGAGACTGGGCTAGAGGGCGAGTGTTGTGAGCGCACGTCTTTGACGTCGACGACAGTGATACAGAGGTCATCTCGCGGAGCTGTTGTCCATCGCCCTGCTCCATGGGTCTCGCCAACTACGTCTCAGGGGCACCGACCTCGGAGCCCATGAGAAATGCGGGCCCTGCAACGAACTTGTGACGTCACGCTAGACGGCTTGTCCGCCACACTTCGCGAACGCTCGGCTCCGTACAGGGCTCACTGGAAATCAATATGTAATTGAAACGGTACCCATTAAAGGTCTTAACTTCGTTGTACGCTATCGAGAGCTCGCGTGCGTTTAACGCGCAGTCCAGAGTTATTAAACTGGTATGAAATAGTTACTCGCTCCCAACCGGAGACGACTGCTGGCACTCGTAAGACCTGCGACATCACGCGCGTTGACGTACGCGCCACGGCCTGTCTTCTGCGTGTGTCTCGACCGACCGCCCATGACAATGGGCTGTCGCTGCCGCACGAGCCATCCTCTACACAGCAGTACTGAGCTGTGGACGCCTGCCTGTTGATGGGGTCTGCCCACCACCAGCCCAACTGGGCTGCCACCACCCTGAGAAGACAATTCTGTACTTCAGATTGACACTGTGAATAATGTCTTCTCGGCGCTCTCAAGCATAAACAGATCCTCCTCGTCACATCCCTGCTCGGCACCATCCTCATGACTGTAGATGTCTCGGACAGGACCCTTAGAATATTAACACGATTTTTCTAGCGTATTAATACTTTCTCTCATTCAGTGAGTAATCTTTGCAGCTAAATAACTGCCAGAACACACAGGCCACATTGTTGGCTAAATTTCATTCCTCTTTTAGTGAATTTGTTATCCCAGAGAGGAGCCTTAACGTCTATGTCTGTCTGGCATTTACATTCAAAGAAGCAGGACGCGAGCACGAGTGCTCTAAACTTATCATGCAAACTACGCATCCCAATTGCAGTATTTACTGAACAGAGATTTATGGCGCTGAATGGTATAGTAATTGATGTACCAGTCTATTATACTGTGAAACATTTCTTCATTTCGAACTAAGTTTGAAGTAAATACCACAAGTTGTTACATTCATTATTGATCGCTTATATCCTGAACAATATTATGATTACTAGTGTAAATAATTTCTAGGTTAAAGAATATAATTTGTTGTGAAGATCTGCACTGCTTAACCGTAAGTGCACAAACTCACAAGTGTGTTGAACCTTACGGATTTGAAGGTATTGTTCTAATGCTAAAAGACAGCCTACTCAAACACACTGCATTGTAACAGCCTGCACAGGAATGACACATTGTGTCACATCACATTCTCTGCAGACCTCCGCGACAGGTTGAGTTGCTTTTTCATTACCCCAAAGTCCCATGTACCCCAGTATATACCCCAGTCCATTGATCATGACCGGGCATATATCTTACGAAATAAGTGTCAAACGAAAAAACTACAAAGAACGAAACTTGTCTAGCTTGAAGGGGGAAACCAGATGGCGCTATGATTGGCCCGCTAGATGGCGCTGCCATAGGTCAAAAGGATATCATCTGCGTTTTTTTTAAACAGGAACCCCCATTTTTTATTACATATTCGTGTAGTACATAAAGAAATATGAATGTTTTAGTTGGACTTCTTTTTTCGCTTTGTTACAGACAGCGCTGTAATAGTCACAAACATATTGAACCGTGAATTTACCTTCAAAACCTTTTCTCAAGAATTTACTTTATTTACTAGCGATTCATCAAGAACATTAACACATTTAGTCACACTATGTGAGCGTGGAAGTAGTTGCCAATTGGTAACTGATGAAACAAATTAAATTTTTTTTCAATAAATGGAAATTTTATTCTTAAAAAACCTTTCAAATTTTTTTAAACAAACAGATTTAAAATTTATAATCAGAAAGCACCCTGTAAATATCAAGTTACAATTTATTCAGAGGCAGAAATAACAATGAACTTTCGGGCTGAGAACCTTTCCGCTCCCTTTTAACATGGCCGTAGTCACGACAGCTCACAACAACCTCGGAAACACTACACTGGTGCAAATCTGCAACACACCAGATTACTTTAAACTAAAAATTTTAACAACTCACACAAACACATAAACTATGCACCCCGTAAGAGGGATGGAAATGTTACAAAACACTCACATTAAAAAATTATTTGCCACCAAAAGTGCAACTTGTTTTTAAAAGAACTCTTACGGTGGAAGGGTGGAAACTTTATATACTAAAATGACCATTAAATAAAAACCCATGAAATCCAGTCTTACATAAAATGTACAAACATGCTCTACATTACACATATACCACCTCTCAAGATGATAGGTAAGATAAAAACATATTTCAGGAATTCGTCCTTTACACCTTAAGCAATAAATTCGTTAACACCGAATCCGACAAACATGACAGAGGCAGCTATTAACGTACGGCAGACCGACAGACAGACAGACACTAACTGCCTAACAAATGCGGACGAGAGACAGACCAAGAAGAGAAGTAGAATTTGACAAGTAAATGAAACAACATATCACAAATCACTTAACTTCTAATGAACTGCGATGTCTGGTGAAAACCTGGCGCGGCAGTCCCAAAACGCTCTCCCGAACCGTCCGCTGCCATCCGGCTCAACGGACGGAGGAAGGCGCGCCGATCTCCCGTCTCACGGCGTCGCAGCTCGCAGCGAACAGACTGATGTCGTGGGTTGACTCCTGTTGCTCTCGTGTCGGCCGCGAAGCCACTGCCCCTCGCTATACGGCACGGCACACTGGACTCATGTGGCGACCTCACATGCGCCGACGCTCCTGGCGGACAAGTCATCTGGTGTCTCAGTGCGCGACCGGCCAACCGATCGATCCAACTGCCAATGACCATTGCCTGAGCAAACTCGAGCAGACTGGCGGCCTAACACATACTAGCACTCAGGACGACAGACAGACACCAACTGCCACACACAGACCCGGCTGACCAACTAACCAGACTCGCCAAGCCTGTCGAGTTCATAGCGTCCCTTAAATGCACACTTTTCCCCTTTCCCACCAGCGGGAGACACCAAAGCTGCGATAGCCACAGCGACGCCACCGCCAGAAACGGTGGGCGACCGCTTTACACTACGCCCTCTGGCGCGCTCTTCAAAACAGAAAATTTTACCACGGCTCATATATGGCTCACAATTTTAAACGAACAGTCGGTAACAGGTAGGTTTTTTAAATTAACATACACAACGCAGGTACATTTGAACATTTTATTTCGGTTATTACAATGTGATACATGTACTTTTGTGAACTTATCATTTTTGAGAACGCATGCTGTTACAGCACGATTACCTGTAAATACCACATTAATGCAATAAATGCTCAAAATTATGTCCGTCAACCTCAATGCATTTGGCTACACGTGTAACGACATTCCTCTCAACAGCGAGTAGTTCGCCTTCCGTAATGTTCGCACATGCATTGACAATGCGCTGGAGCATGTTGTCAGGCGTTGTCGCTGGATCATGATAGCAAATATCCTTCAACTTTCCCCACAGAAAGAAATCCGGGGACGTCAGATCTGGTGAACGTGCGGGCCACGGTATGGTGCTTCGACGACCAATCTACCTGTCATGAAATATGCTATTCAATACCGCTTCAACCGCACGCGAGTTATGTGCCGGATATCCATCATGTTGGAAGTACATCGCCATTGTGTCATGCAGTGATACATCTTATTGTAACATCGGTAGAACATTACGGAGGAAATGAGCATACATTGCACCATTTAGATTGCCATCGATAAAATGGGGGCCAATTATTCTTCCTCCCATAATGCCGCACCATACATTAACCCGCCAAGGTCGCTGATGTTCCACTTGTCGCAGCCATCGTGGATTTTCCGTTGCCCAATAGTGCATATTATGCCGGTGTACGTTACCGCTGTTGGTGAATGAGGCTTCGTCGCTAAACAGAATGCGTTCAAAAAATCTGTCATCGTCCCGTAATTCCTCTTGTGCCCAGTGACAGAACTGTACACGACGTTCAAAGCCGTCGCCATGCAATTCCTGCTGCATAGAAATATGGTACGGGTGAAATCGATGTTGATATAGCATTCTCAACACCGACGTTTTCGAGATTCCCGATTCTCACGCAATTTGTCTGCTATTGATGTGCGGATTAGCCGCTACAGCAGCTAAAACACCTACTTGGGCATCATCATTTGTTGCACGTCGTGGTTGACGCTTCACATGTAGCTGAACACTTCCTGTTTCCTTAAATTACGTAACTATCCGGCGAACGTTCCGGACACTTGGATGATGTCGTCCAGGATACCGAGCAGCATACATAGCACACGCCCGTTGGGCATTTTGATCACAATGTCCATACATCATCACGATATCGACCTTTTCCGCAGTTGTTAAAAGGACCATTTTAACACGGGTAATGTATCACGAAGCAAATACCGTCCGCACTGACGGAATCTTACGTGATACCACGTACTTATACGTTTGTGACTATTACAGCGCCATCTATCACAAAGCGAAAAAAGTGGTCCAACTAAAACATTCATATTTCTTTACGTACTACACGAATATGTAATAAAAAATGGAGGTTCCTATTTTAAAAAACGCAGTTGATATCCGTTTGACCTATGGCAGAGCCATCTAGCGGGCTAACCATAGCGCCATCTGGTTTCCCCCTTCAAGCTAGACGAGTTTCGTTCTTTGTAGCTTTTTCGTTTGATGCTTATTTCGTGAGATATTTGGCCCGGTCACTATCAATGGACCACCCTGTATAAAGTGACAAAATTTCAAATCAAGAAATTCTACTATGCAAGAAATCCATACACAATGACCGAAAAAGCGGGCTTGAAAAGTCTTCAAGAAAATGACATCAGCAAAAGTGGATAGTATGTATACATATATGATGATGATTATGATGATGATGATGATGGTGATGCGGTCCCATACTCCGAGTAGCATAGGGAACGATGCGGGAGACCCGCACCGCCGACTAGGCAAGGCCCTAGTGGAGGTGGTTTGCCATTGCCTTCCTCCGACCGTAATGGGGATGAATGATGATGATGAAGACAACACAACAACACCCATACATCTCGAGGTGTATATATATATATATATATATATATATATATATATATATATATATATGCTTTCCCTGCCGTTCAAGGAAGTGCAACTGGTCATTTGTTAGCGGCTTATCTGCTGGGTGGACGTGCTGCAATGACTGTAGGGCACTAAGGATACTCGTAGCAGACGAGAAACTGTTTGCCCTAAAAATGCGTCATCTGCTCGAGTACCTTCAGGTTTGCGTGAAACTCTACAGTAAATACAGTGTGTTAATGAGGAAGGCAAATCCTGAAGACATGGCTGGGGAACACTACTGATCAGCCAAGAGAGTCCGCTAGTTCAGAGCTATCAGCATACACAACGAACTTTTATACTATGATGCCTATCTAAAATGTTCAAAACCAGAGACTGGAATGTAATATCTGGAGTGCAATCTTTCTTATAACGCTTTAAGTCTAAAATAATTGAGGGCCTCTGTAAAAGCCAAGTTGGATATCTGCTCCAATCTTGGTGTCGTCCTCGTCGGCTGATACTCGTATCAGAGTTTTCGTTTCTCTTCTGAGATTTCCTTTGTCACGGTTCAGTACTGGAAATTTCTTCAATGGCTTAGTAGTCCAATCCTAGCGTGGAACATCCACCCACAGAAATTACATATAATGGAAGGTGGAGGACGTGGCTGGGCCTAGAGGAGATAACATCTCTGGCGTTTGTCATTCTCCAGTCTTCTTCGTTCCCGCTCAAAGTTCTGAAGAGCATTTGAGGTAGTTGAGCGCCAGTGATTGCTATCTTCTGCTATGGTGGACAAGTTATTCGGGTCGATGTTCAAGATTTCTAGATTTTTCTTGTACTGATCCTTATAGGGTTTAAGAGGGGCACCTCGCGGCCTTATACCTGTGCTCACTTCACTGTACAGCATTTGACGTGGGAGTCTGTCACCTCTCATCCGCTGAACATACTCAACACTTCTTAGTTGGTGTCCAATAATAAGAGCTTCAACACTATTCATTTTCGCTTTCTCAAAAACAGTGGTACTTGATATAAAGTCATCCCATTTCATGTTCATGATGTATCTTAGCTTCTGTTGGTTGAAGCGTCCTAGTTTCTTCAGACAGCGGTGGTATAATGTCCAGGTTTCGCAACTGTAGAGCAGTGTCGAAATGACAACAGCTTTATACACCATCACCTTGCTGTATAATGTTAGGTCTTTATTCAGAAAAAAACGCGTTTTCTGAGACGTCCAAATGCTACATTCTGTTCCCCAGGTTTTTTTCAGATGAGCAATTAGATGGCAATATGCTTCCTAGATAAAGGAAATGGTCCACTTGTTCCAAGGGTATATCAGAAATGGATATGCTGAAATCGGGAAGGGAAGAGCCAGGAGCTGGCTGTGCTAGCACCTTTGTCTTTTGAATATTGATGGAAAGACCAAATAGTTTGTACGCCTTGCTGAAACAATTAACAGACTGCTGCATCTCTGCAGGTAAATGAGCTGGAAAGACATTGTCGTCAGCATACTGCAGCTCTGTTACACAAGTGGTACTTGTGAACTTTTTTGATAGGAGACTGGATTGGTTAAATAATCCTCCATCGAATCTCTACTTTAGTTCTACCCCAGCATTGTTTACAGATGTCTCATTAAGCATAACTGCCAGGTACAAGGCAAATAATGTTGGTGTAAGAACACATCCTTGTTTGAGCCCACTCCCCAGTCACATCATGGAGAGCTTCAATCAGGTCAACAAAATGTTCAGAGCAGCTGAAACATTTTAAGACCATCCACATGACTTCTCTGGGAACTATATCAAAGGCCTTAACTAATAGAAAAGGCTTCTGTTGTTTTCTGCACTTCTCCTGCAGTTGTGGTGGACAGAAAGTCATGTCAATCGTCCCTCTTGATGGGCGAAACCCGCATTAAGACTCAGGAAGCACAGTCTCTGAAAGTGTCTGCAGTTAATTTAAAATGGTTCTGCAAAAACATTTACCAGCGACAGAGAGCAAGGATATTCCATGGTAGTTATCACAGATGCTTCTATCGCCTTTCTTGAAGATGGTGACTATTGTGGAGCTCTTCATGTTGGCTGGTACCTTGAGGATTTCCCGCATTAATAGTATGGGTGAGAAGAGCCTAGTTTTTAAAGCCAAGCTGCCACCCTGAATAAGTTCCAACGGGATGTTGTCAGGTCCAGGAGCCTTTCCTGGTTTCATAATATCGAGTGCCTTGCGAATTCTTGAAGAGTTGGAGGTTCAGCCATCCAGGTTTGTGGAGGATGCTGTGGGATATGTTTGAGAAAGTCCCTAGCGGCAGTAGAAGTGCGGTTCAACAGCAAGCTGAAATGCTCTTTCCAACGATTGAAGATGTCCTGACTTTCAGTAAGGATGCTGGTGTTGTCAGCAGCTTTCACGGTTCCTGATGAGGAGCGGATGAGTCCATAAAGCTAATTCCAGCATAGAAGCCAAGCAGGTTCCTGGAATCGGGAAGATTTTGGAGCTCCGAGGCTTTTTATTGCCACCATTTGTTCTTGCTTGCTCGTATTTGACTCTGACATTTCTGCTTGAGCTCTTGAAAGTGTGTTTTCTTTTCTGCTCAGGACGGATCTTGAGTAAGGGCTAGGTAAGCATCCCACTTTTCACTGATGATGGCTTGGATTTCTTCATTGCTGTCATCAAACCTGTCACTTCTCTTCCGCACACCAAAACCAATTATATTCTCTGCAGTCTCTCTGATGATGTTCTTTAATGTTGTCGAGTCTTGTTCGACATCATCTGTGATTGCTGGAGATTTGTGAAGTTGTTCTGACAGCTCGTCTTCGAAGTGTGAGCGAATGTATTTGTTCTGCAGGTTGTTGATGTTGAATTTTCCGCATGGTGGATTTGAGAAGTGAGATCGTGACTTATGATACTTTGGTAACCTCAGACGGCTACCTAAAAGCTTATGATCAGTCCAGCAATCACCGATGTTTCGAGCTGTTTTTGTGACGAAAATGTCTTCCTTGTCACGCTGTCGAGTGATGACATAGTCTATAAGATGCCGATATTTGGAGTGTGTGTGCATCCATGTGATATAGCGATTAGGCAAGCGGAATGTCGTATTGATGATGAAGAGCTGTGCTCAGAACATAGTCCAAGAAGTAATAGCCCATTTGCATTGCAGTTTCCGATCCCTTGTTTACCCATGTTACAGTATATATTCAACCTTGGTGTAAAACTTGAAAATCAGCGACATTTATCTCTAAGGCAATCCTTAGTGTGAATGCCATATGGCTTCGCTGCTAGTTGTTGATTATGAAAAACTCTTTCCATTAGTGGTTCAGCAACAGTATGCCATGTATGGGCAGTGTTTTATAGGCCTGTTACATCGTGAGTAGTCATTGCCTCAGCACAAAGGCTCAGTATGGAGCTGGTTCTAAATGCCCAATTGGCCAGTTGAATTCCTTCATGGTGCAACACGTCCATTGTTTTTAAGTAAGAGGATCATGCAGATCATAATCAAGTCGAGATCAGATGAAGGCCCTGTAGAAATGGAGCAGACAAAGTTCTGTTTGCTCACCCTTAATTTTAGTTAAAGAGATTTTAAGATACTGACTGCTTCTGGGAAGCATCTTTTCAGGTGCCTAAACTGTGGCTACCATGTGAGGCCATAAATCTCACTGAAAAAGGACAGTGAGACCATCCACAGCTCAGGAAAGATTAAAACAAAATGTGAACAGCTGAAAAGAATGCACAAAGACTTCTCAGTGGTGCCAACAACATAACAACACCAGGCCATCATATCTGATGGCACCACTGCTGTGGTATGCTGGCCATGCAAGGCCTTGACTCTGCTGGGGCAGTAGTTACTGCTGTCCTTGTGACACCATTTGCCTCCTCTGTGGAACATGAGATCAGCGTCTGAACACACTGTGGTACAGGGGTGGCTTGAATTGTGTCCAGACTGCACTACCAGATGGGAACATGCACCTGTAACTGCTATAGATTGTTGGAAAAATAAAGTGTTTACATGTGCACTGTCTTGCTGCAACCACCTTCTCCTCTCACTTCCTTGCAGCCCTTGCCAACCCATCAGACCTTCAACATCCAGGGTGATAGAGCCACATCATCTTAACAACTACAAGAGTGGCTCTTCCACACAAACCTGCCCCTAATACAGTAGCAATCATTGCACATCCGACCTGCTACATTTTGGAGGCAGAAGCAGAGTTGGTAAAGCTGCTATTGTCATCGACAATGTGAGAGAGTTGGTGGGTCCTTGTATCTGTTTTTCATAGAGTTGGCCTCTACTTACTGTCCTGTTTGTCATTGTGTCTAGTGTGGACACAGTTCTAGTACTTGAGCGGGGCCTAAGGGATGACCCAGTGACGCTGGTTGTGTGTACACAATGTAACCTACCCAGCCATAGGGGCACAGTACAGTGAGTTTTACATGTTGAAGGAGAGGGCATTTCACCAGACAATGCTAGGAAAGTGTGTGGTTGATATAAGGAAACCAATGGATGCCAAGGAGTTAAAGGCAGTGTAGATTGGAGGTGATTGTAGGCACAGAGTGTTGTAAATAGAAAAGCAGGAAACTACTTGTTTGCACTAGTATGGATGATACGTCTATAGAAAGTGGAGTGGAATACATATATGAATTTGTATCTGTGTTTTGTCTTATTAGTTATTCAGCATAGGTGTGCATATATGTTAATGTTATGTTTGTATTGTATTCATGTGAGAGGGTTAAAAGTGAGCATAAAAGACACTTTTCGCTTATGCAATGAATTAAAGAAACTGTTGCATAAAATTTCGGTTTGCAATATGATGACAGAAGCAAATTTAGGAAACATTTATGTTATGTATTGTAATATGTCACTTATTTTGTAAAGTATGTACCTGTCACAGACACAGTGATTTATGTAGAAGTAGTTGTACAATGCCAAAATTCAGGCATTTGCCAACACCCGCTGACTCAAGCATTGTAACGGTTCTGCAATGCAACCCAGACACTGGGACCCACCCACATTACCAAATCTGATTCAAGTACACTGCGCAAGTTTCACCAAGATGTGGGATGAATGTATTAACAGTTACGGTGATTATTCTTCTAAAAGTAATCAGTATACTTACTTTTCTCCATCTGTCACATTTTCATTTGACTGCCCCTTATAGATACTAAATAGTTCATTTCAATTTTATGAGTTTATATATTACAATTAGTAACTGTAATTAAATTCAGGCATACAAATACAATCTCTGTGTTGTTGAGATAATTGTTTTTGTTGTTACAAAATGCAAACATCAGTGACAAGGCACATGGTGCTGCTAGCCACGTTCGGCAACATTGTCTTCTTTTTCACGTGAACTGTCAGTACCAGTCATTCATCACACAGATTAAAGCTGCCCCTACTGTGTGGTATTGCAGGTAGGCAAGACCACTAACAATCTGCCTGTCCACATGAATGCCCACTGCCAATTTGTGCTCAAGAGACAATGTAACTATCCAGTTCCTGAGCATGTCACCTGATATGTGCTTGACTTCAACAGCTGCTTCGCAGCCTGTGCTACCTGGATTGTGCTCACAAACACCAGCTTCCTGAACTGTGTAGGTGGCAACTGTCCCTGTTCCCGTAACCCCTCCAGCCCCAAATTTCGCTCTTTAGTCCCTGTTCCAACTCCAGCCCCACACCCACCTTATGTGTTCTGCCACCTCACCTCCATAGACCTTTTCCTTCCCTCATCTCCTCTTTCCAACTTTACCCCAATAAGGACTCCCATTGCTATATAACTCTGCACCAGATGAGACGCTGTCATAAAGATATATTATTTAGATCGAAGTAACAGTTAGTCTAGTACAGATTGCATGTAAATACACGTATTATAGCTTTTTTCAGGCTTACTGTTAAAGGTTTCACTTTTCTTTGCATATTATTTCTTAATACAAAAAGATCATAAAGATGGGTTGCAGCTGTAATTTTGTTTGCCTTTTAGAACAATAAATGTGAACAATCTCATTTAACTGTTTTTTCTTTCCAGAAATTTCAGTAGTCTGTCCATTTAATTTACATTTCAGAAGGAAGTGTAAATTTTAAGTTGTTTGATTCAGAAACTTGGATGAGTAGTTTGTTTAAATAAAATTACATATGGGCCAACAGTTTCTTGTTCAACAATAATTTAATGGGCTTATTTTTACCTTTTTCCACTGGAGCAACTGCAGTGGCTTGATAATTGGTGAAGTAAGTGAGGTTCTTCAGTGATTTTGTAGGATATATAATAGAGATAGAGAGATAGCAGAGCAGGAGTTGAATTTGCAGTCCTTCAGGCTGAATTAGACAAGGCTAGGTAAGACATGGGCATGTCCAGGAGGGATAAGGGTAAGGAGGGGTTGGGACTGGCATAAAGTAACAGAAGAAACCCACTTAGAACTTCATCTGACAACTACGTGCTGGATATTAAAAATTAGTTTGACCTGTTGGTTTGGTTAAAAACCGATGAATATCAGGTAGACATAACTACAAACAGGGCACAGAAAACTTGCAGCAATAAATTGAAAATTAAAAATGTAGGAAAGTCAGTAAAGTATTATTGTGAGGTAGCTTTCACATGCTTGATGTGTAGGCCAACTTTTGTAGGGTGAACCAGAATCAGAACACCAAGCCACCAAATTTTTTAACCTAGTGTCAGTCTGTGACAGGTGATGTGACAGAGTATTTAGAAACACTTTGTAATGACTTCACCAAGGTAGACACTCTGGTTATAGTGGGTAGGTTGGGCAATAGTACTGACATAGGTCCTGGTACAATATAGAGTGCTGTCTGGTGAAGACTGCATCAGCATTGAAACATGCTGATGCTGTGCTTGTTTTGAGATGCCATAACTGACGTCATTTAACCTCTTTTTGTCAGAAGAGATAATTTGGAGTTGGAATGGCTGCTTTTGTTATGCACAGGGTCACTTATTGGTGGGTTCCTGTTGATTCAGACATTACATGAGATTACACTAGGCATGCCCTTAACAGAAAAAGGGTAAACTGGCTGGGCCAAAAGCAGAAAATTTAAGGGTGGAGGCACAGTCGTGTGCACTAAAATACCAGTAGTTGCAGATGTCAGAGCAGCACCTTTTTTTAAGATAAGGACAGAAAGAAATAAAAGTTTTAAGCGAGTTTATGATTAAAATAAACCTTCAGTTTGAAAAAGGAACTAAACAGAATTCTGGCATACTGAGTTAGCACAAACAACTGTTGGTTGAAAATTTTCAGCAATCAACAGAAATTTTATTTCCATGCAGTTTTATTTGAACATGAAATGCCAGCAATCTTCATTCCATCAAAATTAATGAACTGTTTACCTGCAGCAATGAATTAGTCAGATCCAGTCGATGTAGAGTAATCTGTGTCTGTGAACACCATGTAACCACTAGTATAGCAGTGTTAAGTATTAGAGGATTTAGGTCAGCATCTTACTTTTGTAGTGTTGAGTGGTACTTACGTAAATAAATTAGTGAAATCAAAGTGAACTAGAAATTAGAATATAAATGAAAAACTTGGTTTAATTTAGAGAGTTACATACTGGCAAACAGTGGGCAAAACAGCAGAACAGAAGAGACAATGACCGTGAAGTCAGCAAGTTCCACATAAGCGGGCGCTGTCGATTCAGCCGTCAGGGCATCGCCCGACCGGCTCACGTGTTTCTCAGTTGTCGCATGTGAGCAAAGGCCCTCGCCTACATTCCAAGAGCCAATGACCGACGTTAAGAAGATTCTTCAAGAAGCTTTTCAACGTGACAGAAGAGGCAATGACCAGCTCACGGGTTTCTCAGTCGTCACATGTGATCAAAGGCCCTCGCCTACATTCCAAGAGCCAATGACCGACGTTAAGAAGATTCTTCGAGAAGCTTTTCAATGTGACAGAAGAGGCAATGACCGTGAAGTCATTTACCTCCAGTAAACTGAAGTGAATAAATACGCGAGACGCAGTGGGCCCGGGAGACGAAGACGGAGACGGAGACCAAGACGAGGACGGAGACGAGAGACGAAGAAGTGAAGAAGTGTAACAGTAGTTTTCAGTCAGTTTTGATGCTGAAGACCGTCATGCAAGAAGAGACTGCATCATGCACAGACGCACCAAGTCCGCAGCTGTAATGGAATAGCAAGCAGCAGACTCGGCGCCAGAAGACAGAAGTCAAAAGGTATTCAAAGTCTGATCTTTATGTACCCGGGTGACTCGTGAGGACGGGAAGGAGACGGCCTCACATCAGCAGTCACCTGTGAGCTGGGATGAAGACCTGACAGCCGAAGACTGGCAAGCGGGAGTCCGTGGTTCGAGTCCGCAACACTGGCCTTCCCCTGCCGCGCTGCTCCGCTGGCCGACGCACAACACACGCGGCCGCTTAGAGTACAGAAACACTGGGACGCCACACCCAAGGTATCATCCGATGCACGACTTCGCTCGCAATAATTAAACCAGCCACCTCGCGCTGCGCGTCTCCAGTCAGCTGGGCGAGACGGTGACACGGGATACACACCGCTACGCGTAATCAGACGCCGCCGCTGCAGCAGAAGGCTACGCAAACGACACAGCTGCCGTTCTCCGAACCAGAACATCCAGTAAGATACGTTGTACGAAACTTTCAATAAAAGTTATCTTATGTAAAAATGCTGTTTCATTCTACCTCATACCCGAGCCAAGGAAGAACCCACCCTGCCCACATGTTGTTAAGAGAGAAAAGTTAATTTATTTAATATTTTCACCCTGACAGAATGCTTTAGAATGCTCATCCTGACAGTTGACTTGCATCAAATGAGAAAACCCAGTTACATTTAGTAGCAGAAGTGTTACATTTAGTATCAGAATTGTTACAGTAGAGTGAAAACAGAGTAATGAGGAACTCCTCCATTCATCAGGAATTATCATAAATTTAAGGATATAGACATTTATAAACTTCGTCTAGAGCCGTATATGGAAGTATGTACGACAGAAGTAGAATTTCATTTTAAATCCTGCAGCCTACCAAGTAAAAATTAATCTGTGCATACGTCACCTTGAAGCTCTGCTGGCCCAATTAATAGCAGAAACCAAAGAAATTGAGGTTACTGATGATTTTAATCCAGATTTTCTTAGAAGCCCTTGCTCTTTGCTTCTAAGAATGTTTTACAATCAATCAACTTTATTCTTACCGTAAACTTTCCAACTATGGTAGCTAAATGCTGAAAAACAGCAATTGATAGTTTTGTAGAAATGTCTAGTGAACCAAATTATATTGCAAAACCAATAGTCAATGGCCTCTCAGACACTGACATTAAGCTTTGGCAGGGGAAGGTCATCCCACTGTGCACACTCATCACACTCTCAGTTAATGAATTAAAATAACAAAGGAGACATAATAATTTTCAATCATAGATAGAAATATATATGTAGAATTTAACTAGAATAAGTTTGGTGATAACAGCATCATGATTTGAGGCATAGATCACAAGATATTTCCGTTGTAATTAAGTACTGAAATTAGAATTTTTTGGATCAGATGAACGCAGGAAGCTACCATTCTTGCATTGGCAGGGTGGCAGCACACCAAGTTGTCATGGTGGGCTGGAGAGCTCGGTTGTAGAAAATTTTGGAGGACCCGTGCAAGGATACAAAAGGGGCCAAGCTAAAAGTAAGGTGCAGTTTCTGAAGGCAGACACCCTTGGAAACCAGCAGGAGGATTACCAAGGAAAGAAAGAAAGTCCATCTGAAACTCACATTCCATAACAATATGAGTGAAATGATATTTATTTCAAAGAAAGTACCTAAATAATGTCCACTGCAGGAACTGATGGAGGACACTACAATTTTCTCAGAGAAATAATTGATGAAGACACTTGTCTGATGCCACAGCAGACTCAAAAAGTTAAAGACCAACAGACATTGTGTAGGAGACAATGCATAGGGGCTTGACTGAGGTCAGACCTATGCCAGGTGGTAGTCCACATCTGTTACCTCATAAGCCTTATATTTGTTCATTTCCTGTTGAATCAGTCAAATTTGATGTGATGGAATACCGTCATCAATTGGACTTAGTTTGTTTCACCTGCTACCTGCATTCTAATAAGTGCTGTTGACAAATTTGTGTAAATGTTGTAAATTCTGTACACCAACTTTATTGGAGACCTTGGTGATACACTTGATTTTACCAGGCTAGTTTGTTCTTTCTTTGAGTGTGTACCGACACCTTTCCAAGTGTTATCATAGACATTCAATGTTCAATTAGACTCACAGATGGGAGCACAGTATATCTGCAGTTGCATGATAGGTAAGGACAGGCAAGTTTAACAGGTCCCTACTGTGCAATAGAACTTCCAGGATGCAGTACGAGAAAGTAGGTCTGTGTCTAAATTAAGTCCTGCATCCATGTTAGATCACCGGTTATCATTACCTGCAGGTTGACTGATATATCATTACAGAGCTGAGTTTTGGGCTGGTTCTTCCTCTTGGTGTAAATTGGGGTACTTATTTTTATTAACATCAAATTGATAAACCATACACATCAAATAACCAAATCATCCATGTTACAAGACGCAGACAATTTTGTTAAATGTTATTACTGAACAAAATATAAAAACATACCAAATCATTATTCAAGAGGATAGTTGGTAAGTCAAACATTTATTATTTTAGAACATTCATCAAAGATATGAACTCGAATGAAGTGTAACGTTTCTGAAGAAGAGAAATTTGTTAAGATCGAGTATACATTTAAATGTCAGGGAGTTGTTTCTGAAAGTATTTGTATGGAGTGTAGCCATGGATGGAAGTGAAAAACGGACAATAAATAGTTTGGACAAGAAGAGAATAGAAGCTTTTGAAATGTGGTGCTACAGAAGAATGCTGAAGATTAGATGGGTAGATCACATAACTAATGAAGAGGTATTGAATAGAATTGGGGAGAAGAGGAGTTTGTGGCACACCTTGACAAGAAGAAGGGACCGGTTGGTAGGACATGTTCTGAGGCATCAAGGGATCACAAATTTAGCCTTGGAGGGCAGTGTGGAAGGTAAAAATCATAGAGGGAGACCAAGAGATGAATACACTAAGCAGATTCAGAAGGACGTAGTTCTAATGGAATGTTGTCTACTCCCGGGGCCTTGTTTCGACTCAGGTCTTTCAGTGCTCTGTCGAACTCTTCACGCAGTATCATATCTCCCACTTCATCTTCATCTACATCCTCTTCCATTTCCATAATATTGTCCTCTAGTACATCGCCCTTGTATAGACCCTCTATATACTCCTTCCACCTTTCTGTCATAATATCCTTTTAAATAAATTAAAATACAGTATTACAACAAGAAGTAATGCAAAAGTTCAAATCCCATAGTTTGACAGGAAACAACGGATGTCAATAGGGAAAGACGTGTATGAAGCCACCAGGCACCTCCAACTTGTAACTAATTACATGTAGTGTCCTGCGAGACTAGGTTACCACACTTTTTATTGCATACATCAATGACCTTTCATCTGTAACATTACCAGATGCCAAGTTGTCCCCCCACCCCTTTTCAGGTGACACTGACATTACAGTAAATAGCAAAGATAGTTGATGAATTTTTCATGGTTTTAAATAGTTCCTAGTCAATTCTTTGTCACTAAACGTAAAAAAATATTAAAAAAATCATCCGCTTTCCAGAGCTTGTAAGAAGTTTCCCACCACTACATCCCTAAAATATGACTAACAAATAAAAGTCGACAGTGTTGAATTCTTGGGATTACAGCTTGATAATAAACTGAAGTGGGAGGAGAACACCAGAGAACTGCTAAAGCATCTAACCAGACCTCTACTTGCAATGTGAAGGTTATCAGAAATAGGTGGTATAAAAACAAAAAGCTATCATACTTCGCTCACTTTTCATTTCGTATCATCATATGAGATTATTTTTTGGAATAATGTATCAAGCCAAGTTACAGATTTCCATGTACAAAAATGTGTAATAACAATTATTTGTGGTGTGGACTCAAGAACATCATTCAGAGGCCTATTCAAGAACTTGGTAAACTAACTATTACAATTATTACTTAACAAGTTGAATGCCACATGCACGACGTAGTCGTTTCACGGACAGGTCATAGTGTTAAGTACTAAGCTCTGCTGTGGCCACCAGCCTGCACACGACACCAGGAGTAAAGCTCTGCTGTGGACTTGTGGCAAGCAGGGAATTAATGGAATATATCATTAAAATATGTATCTCTTTTTCAAAGCAATAGCCCAGATCATGTGATCCATATTAGAAGTAATAATAATTTCACAAAAGATCAAAGTCACATTTCAATGTTCTGTGGCAAGTTTGCTATTACTTTTCAAATGAAAACAGGTTTAGATTTTTTTTTTTTTTTTACCTATTATGCAACTATGAGGTCCGTTTCACTTCAGATCTGTGGTAAGCACATTAGCATAACTGTTCCTCTCAGTAAATATTTAATGTGTATTCTTGTTTTCTCATATGTTCTATATCCTGCAAAATCTGATGTGGATTTTCCACTGATTGTATAATGTAAACAGAATATTTGATGCAAAAAAAAAGAAGAAAATATGAAATGATCGTATGGCATTTATTGGCCAGGATATCCCCTTCGTGGTTCGGCCGCCATATTGCAAGTCTTTTTAGTTGATGCCACTTTGGTGACTTGTGTGTCAATGATGATGAAGGGCACATAACACCCAGTCCAGTGCTGGGAATCGAACCCGAGCTCCCTTGCGTGGTAAGTGGTAACGTTACCGCTGCGCTACAGAGGCGGACTTCGATTCCCAAAGTTGCATGTTCTGAGAGTGCTTTAAATTTTAGGAGATTCAATGACTCAGATTTTGGCTGGTGTTAGTTTCTAAGCTAATTGTAATGAAACTTGAATATTGCTAATATGGCATGTATATAAGTAATGAAAGTATTTAGAAAATCGAAAGATTTATTTGTAATTTAAAGTCAGCTGGATGACAATAACATAGCTTTAAGATTTTGCATTCAAAATCCATTCGATTTGCTTTAAAACCGAAAAAAATTAATGTATAATATATCACGTGGGAAACGTAGTGCAAAGTTTACTGTCTTATGGATGATACAGGAAAAAATCTTGAAGTGACTAGCAGAGGTGGAGGAGCTAGGGAAGTTTACTCCAGTGAGGAAGTTGTTCTAGTTCCTCCAGCAGACAGACAAGATAGCACGTGAGATGATGCTAGCTGTGACAAAGAAGAAGAGACAGATTTCATGAAATTAGGGAAGTGAGTGCTATCCCAAGAAGCTGAAGGCAGGACAATTGAACACAAAGCTGCTGGACATACTGAACAACACAATATTTTGGACATTTGTGATGTAAGTATATGAAATGTAAATGAAATAACAAATACTGTTTATGAGCCAATGCTAAAATTTATACAGGATGTATCAAAAAGAATGGCGCATACTTACACGGCTGAAAGTACATGATAATAGAAGCACAAATGTCCCAGTAAATATGGGTCCGCAAGCAAGCCGCTTGCGAGATAATCACAACTGTATGGTTCCACGCCGCCACTGATGGCATTGTTTGTAACATCATCCGGTTTCCCCATTGCGTACTTCAGGCCGTCTTAAATTTGCTGTTTACACAACAGAACACTGCCGAAAGACGGAGTTGGAATCACACCATACACGCAGAATGTACAGGACAGATACAGTACACAGTCTCAAAGGGTATCACTCGCGTCTGAGGAGTGCCATGTGTGCTGTGTTGTAGTTACAATGGAACGGTACAGTAACAAAGAGTATGCAGATGTACATTTCATTTACGGTAGGGCTAATGGCAATACACGGGAGGCTACACACTTGTACCAAGAAACATATCCTGATCGAAGACATCCCAAAAGTCGTACATTTACAAGGGTCCATTAGCACCTGAGAGAACACGGGGGTTTTGCACATGGCAGAGCAGGAGGTAGGCCTGCTCGCATTGCACCTGAGATTGAGGATAGAGGATAGAGTGTTGGAAGCAGTACAGCACTCTCCCCGAAACTTAATGAGAATTGCCACACAAGTGCCTGTACTAAGCCACAGTAGTGTATGGAGAATTATAAATCGCAATTTACTGTATCCTACTGGCCTCCAATGAGTTCAATGTCTCAATGATATGGACTTTGTTCCTACAGTGATGTTTTGCCAATGCCTGCAACACCAGCCTGTACTCGACCCTCGCTTCGCGTGAAACATTTTATTTACAGATGAAGCAGGATTCACATGCGATGGTGTGTGTTTAACTATCATAATACACAGTTGCGGTGCGAAATAAACTCACAGGCTGTTCATGAGTCACGAGATCAGCAACATTTCTCATTAAACGTGTGGTTGGGGGCACTAGGCGATCAACTCATTGGGCCACATATTCTTCCTCTACAACTTAATGGACGGAGGTACCTTAGCTTTCTGCGGCATCATCTTCCAGTATTGCTTGAGGACGTTCCCCTTCAGCAATGTCAGAGTATGTGGTCCATGCATGATGGAACTCCGGCACATTTTGCTGCGGTGTGAGATGGCATCTAACGCGCAGATATGGCCAAAGATGGATAAGTCGAGGCAGACCTGTATCTTGGCCTCCAATATCACCTGATCTAAATCCTTTGGATTTTTGTGTCTGGGGTCACCTCGAAAGCAAAGTGTACAGCACACCAGCTAACACTGTTGCGGAACTGGAGCAGAGAGCTCTACATGCTTGTCAAGAATTCTGGAATGATCCAGAGGTTTTGGAATTCATTGCAGAGACAAGTGCAGTATTGCATCCAGATGCAAGGAAAACACTTCAAGCACCTGCTTTAACATGTACCCCATACGTGAAATATGAACTCATTGCAATGTACAACCCAATAGTAAAGTCTAAATTTCAAATTAATGTGTACTAACTAGGATGATGTTTACGACATCATCATTGGTGGCTTGGAACCATACAGTCATGATTATCTCTCAAGCGGCTCATTTGCAGACCCGTGTTTACTGGGACATTTGGGCTTCTATTATCGTGTACTTTCTGCCATGTAAATTTGTGCCATCCTTTTTGATACACCCTGTATGCAGTAAGCTAATTCAGAGATGTCTTTGAACTCAAATATAGTTAAACATCAACAGTTGTCCAAATGTTGATGGAAAATAATGCTGCATCTAAAACAAAATTTCTGAAACATAGCCTTTGTCCAATTAAGTGTGGGGTTGTGTTTACCGTGAAACAGGACGGTTCCGTCAGACAGGATTCCTGGGCAGTTTGACTTTATGGCATGTCACAGTTTATGCAAAGTGCCTTCATAGCACTGCATACTTATTGTGGTTTCATGCCCCAGTAACTCTACGAACAAAGGGCCCCTGCAGTCAAAGAAGTGGGTCACTTTGATATTACTTGAACTTGTGTAAACAGCTTTTGATTCATTTAGTGGGAGAGACATGAGATGTTTCCACTTTTGGTTTTGCCATTTGCCCTCAGGCTTGAAATGGTGGCACCATGTTTCATCTCATGACAATACACGATAGAAATTCAGGAAGTGATTCAGACTTGATAACTTCTGTCCCTCAGTTCTATCTATGATTGAAAATTATTATGTCTCCTTTGTTATTTTAATTCATTAACTGAGAGTGTGATAAGTGTGCACAGTAGGATGACCTTCCCCTGCCAAAGCTGTGCAAGTGATCTTTGATGATGGCATGCAGGGGAGACATGGCTAATGCCGACCTGAACACAAATTTCCATCTTGTTTGACTGTCACTTTCCTCAGATAAAGCCACCAACCCACCCCAGCAAATCAGTGGTAATGGCTCGATGGGCCTTTCCTGGATGTAGATCCTCCTGTAATAATGTGCGCCCTTCCAAGAATCTCCTCTGCCACTAGTGCACAAACGTAGGGACGTTCGATGCTCACCACACACAGTGGACACGAGGTGACTAATTTCGGGTACTCCACCACCCTCAGCTACCATGTAACGAGCCACCCCTCTCAGCTCTTTTTTGCTTGCCTCCATGTCAACAGCCAGACCCGCACACTACACCTATCTGCCAACAACCATGGCCATAGCCCAACAACTGTACACAACTGTGATGTGGCACTATGCCATTCCCCTACCACAGCAGTGACAGAATCGAAACCTAACAACTTCGGAGCCATGTGTGATGTGCACTGTGTATAATGGCACATAGCAGTATTCGATTTTGTTTTGACTGCCCCTTGTATCTCTACTGCCATTACAAGGACCAGATTTGAAGCTATACATAGATTTCTCTCACATCTCATTTACTCAGCAGTTGATTCATTTGACAAAGTATGTAAGGTAAAGTTACCAATTGATGATTTACATAAAATGTTCATTGAATTTTCTGAAGCTAAGGGTTCCACGCTCTCTTCGGATGAGGACATGGAACCATACCACTGGTGGTATTCAATAAAAAAAAGTTTATTAGAAAAAAACTGACCAAATTTGGTTTCAAATTTTAGTGCCTTGAAAAGCCAATGGATAATTAGTAAAATTCTCATCTTTCACAGGAATCTGGGATAATTCTGAAAGCGAAATGTTAAGCATTTCAGTCACTCACAAGCTCTGCATCAATTTTGTTCCACAAGGAAGAAAGCAGAATGTTTCTGGACCACTAATACAAGTCTTTGCCTCATCAGTTCCTATGTTACAGCACAATATATTTCTTAATGGTACAATGAAGCACGACCACAAAAAAATATGCTCCACTTAGAAATCTCATCAAAACTCATACAGGGTTTTCTTTACATAGTATAGATTTTATTTTAAAAATTACTCTTCCTAGCTAGAATGATAAGAGTCAGCTGACGGTTGGTGCAGACAGACAAGAAGATGCTTAAAGTCGAACCTATACACAGTGATAGCACTGGAATGGAAAAATTTAGGAAGTGTTTCAGCATTCCGCAGCCAACTACAATTCATCACTCTAAACGTGGTTTTGGAGTAGAAGAACCCTTTGACCCATCGTGAGGCCTCTACATAATTCACATCATGTCAAAGAGGTGGTGCTGCTGGTAGTTCTCCAGATTATGGCAAAATGGAGCTTAGGACAAAACGATGATATTGTAGAGAAACTGGTCATCAGGCATTTCTTACTTAATTTTCATCTGCAGAAATTATTACAGCTCTGAAGACAGGAACACTTAATGCTCTAACGCCGAGATGACTGAGCAATGTATTCTGTGTCAAGGAGCATCTTGTAGTAAATTTGTTTAATTTCATTGTGTGAAGTGCACTGTAGGGTTACAACCTGACAAATGTTTGTATATTTCAAATTAGACTTACAACAATAAAATGCAGTTTTAAAAGAAAAAAGTATTTTCTACATTGGCTAAAATTTACATTTTATTTATTAAAATGTCTCTGTTGTACATTAAATAGTACTAAGTACACTATATACAGCTTCTTACATGTTCACTATTGTACACCACATGACGTATCAAACACAAGGGTAAAAGGCTAAATAAACTGCAGTTTTCAGAATAATAATGAATAAAATGTTCATGCACTAACACAAGCTCCTAAATAAAATATTACTCACAACCACTAAATAAAGTGGGCATTGGGAGTTAAGGTAAACTGAACATAAAGCACACTATTTTCTTAAAAAAATACTATTACTGAACCTTTTTCTTTTGCCTTTATTGGCAACGTACTCTCAGTTGTTTGTTTGTGAGTACTGCAAATGCATAACACCTTTTCATCATTCGTAAAAACAAAGCACAATAATCACAAAACACTTTACAGAAGTTACTGCGAAACATGAACGGTAACTAAGGATTTTTAAACTGTATGCAGTATAAACTCATAAATCAAAAAATAAAATGTAAAAAGAAATCATATGAAGTTGATAGGAAAATGGGCTTCTAAAACATGCAAAGAAATGATCCACAATGTGAACTACAAGTTTGACTTCCATCTCTGCTGACAATGAAAATAAAAAGCAACTGTCGTCAAAACACTTAAAGACCAGTAATGCAGCAATTACTTTACATAAAATGTTTCACTGATATGCAATACTGTTCTTAAGTATACATTATTTGAAAGATCAAAAAGTATTTTGTATTTATAACATTTACAATATTACCATTCAGTGTGCTTTCCCAATAAAAATATAACACCTGGGGGGAAAACTCCACTTGCAGAGCACCTGAAAGTGAGGGGAAGTATGAAATGCGCAGCATTTTACAAATGATAGATATAAATGAAGTCATTAGTATAAAGATGATTAACATAATTACAAACAGATTACAGTAAACCTAATTTCTCAAGCAAGTATTTAATAGCATTGAGAGAATTGTCCAACTGGCTTAAACTGGTTGCTCTTTTGTTCACAGATGAATGACTAGCTGGACACAGTCTTCTACTAGCACTGTAATTAAGGTTAACAGAGCCACCACTAACAGGACCTTGTCTTCTACTAGCACTGTATGTCTTCTTGGCACATCCACCACTAACGGGCCATTTCCTTTCACTAGTATTGCTTGTCTTGCTGGTAGAACCACCACAGGCAGAAGATGGTCTGCGTGAATTAATTTTCTTTTGCTCTTGATAATAGAAATTAAAAAGTCTCTTTGTGTTTATGGACTGAGGATTTCCATGAATCACCTGCAAATGAAATTAAACCATGACAACCATGTGGTCAGCAATACATTAAATACAGTAGTTAAGGAAACTATTTATGGCTCTACCAACAAAACTGGTATCAAACCAAACACAATAATTAAACAATGAAAAATGCAGGATGGAATGTAACAATATAATGAAAAGGAAAGTCGCCAATCACCATACAGCAGAGAAGCTGAGTCGCAGATAGACACAACAAAAAGACTGTCACAACATAAGGTTTTGGCCAATAGGACCTTTGTCAAAAATAGATCTCTCTCTCTCTCTCTCTCTCTCTCTCTCTCTCTCTCTCTCTCTCTCACACACACACACACACACACACACACACACACACACACACACAGACTGCAGCCTCTGGCAGCTGTGTGACTTCACCTGACAGAGGTTGCAGTGTGTGTGTGTGTGTGTGTGTGTGTGTGTGTGTGTGTGTGTGTGTTTCAACAAAGGCCTTGCTGGCCAAAAGCTTATATTGTGACAGCAGGGTGTATACGCAGACAAGGAAAAAAATTCCCAGGTTTCTCCCGGTTAAAAATACACTTTCTCCCAGGTGGAAACATAGTTTTTCCCTGTTAATTGACAGCATATTTTCTCTCGGAACTGTATAACTTATCAATCCTTTGAATGGTTATGGTTTTATACATGGGCGTAGAATTTCCCAGCACTTTAGAAAACTAAACACCTTTTGGAAAGATGTTTGATATGCAGTAACATGTACCCTGCATATTTTTGTATTACGAAAGTATCAATTCGAATTCCACCAAACACCGCGTGTTACTTTTCGAAGCATTGAAATCGAGATTGTGATGCATATTTGTAAGCCAGTCATAGCTCATGTCATGTGATCTCGCCAGCCGACGACAGCGGATAATCAGAGCTTCGGGCAAATGGTATAGTCAGCCAATAGCACCATCACTGTTAAGTAGCGTGAACACACGAACAGGAAAAGTTAAAGGTTTAAATTAATATATATAATGCTGCTACAAGAAAAACAAAGTTTTCAAATATAATAATGGTCTTTTATGCACGTATTACATTTTAACCCATTATATCCCATCGTATGATTTATCATACGCTTTCTCTTCTCAGGCATATTTGTTTTCAGAAGCTCTTTGTCAACAACTGAAATATTTCTTTGATGTTTTATTGTTAGTCTGAAAGTCCATTGTTAAAACTGACAGTAGGAGTGGAGATCAGGATTGTTTACTTCTTGGTGGAAAGCATTTGTTCTAGTGCTACTAACTCCGTTGCTTCTCGTCATGGACAGACGGTAAGTAATTGTAAAATTATGATGTGCAGGTTTATAATTTCGCTCATATTATTACAGATTAGTAATCTGAATACTTAAATGCAATACATAAGCACAAATTGGAAAATGGTACTTTATCTGCTTTGTTGTGGTACAGGCATCTTTACGTATGAAATATCATACAGTGGGCAGTAAGGGTTCATTTTCTTGCAGTTGGTCAGATTTACTTCAGATGTAATTTGGAAAAGGAGAGGGCCTTAGAAGAGGTTCTAAATATCCTGTTCTTGACAGAAGAAGAGAATGAAACTTTTTCTGACATATCTGATACATGTCAAGAGCCTGAATGTGTACTTGTTCCGCCAAATGATGGTGAGGACACTGATAAAGATGATGCAAGTTGATGCAGAAGGACACCCTGTTACTGTTCCTGGTTTGTAGGTGAAGGCTCTGGGACAAACTGCAGTGATAAGATCAGTAAATACTGACGGCCTAGCTGAAAATGCTACATCTTTATCCACTCAAGAGGAAAATCCCTGCTGTTCCAAACCACGATCACGGTTCCGAGTTAGGAAAGCAAGACAATGGATAGGAGAAAGACTAGACTCTTCACAAAAATTTGAGGTATCTTGTGATCCTACACCTGATATAACACATCTCTGCACGGCAAACTCGACTCCAATAGATCTTTTTCGTAAGGTTTTTGCTGCTGATTTGGTTGAGATTCTGATGAGAGACAGTAAAATATGCTGCTCAAAAGGGACACAACATACAAATAAGTCATGATGGCATCTATAAATACATCGCTATTTTGCTGTTATCCGGATATTGTAAGGTCATACATAGATGTATGTACTAGGAGATCAGACATGACACAAACAATGTCCTTGTTTTGAATTCTAGCTCCAGAAATACGTTTGACAAAATTCATAGATTCTTCCATTTCAATGATAATGACAGCATTTAAAAAGAAGATAAAGATTATAAGGTTCGGCCATTAATTTCACATCTAAATAAGAAAATTCAAGACATCACAGAGCCTCTAATGTCAAACTTCTCCTTGGATGAGGCCATGGAGCCTTATTATGGCCAACACTTTGTGAAACAGTTTATAGGAGGCAAGTCAATCCGCTATGGTTTCAAATGGTGGTGTTTAGGTACATCTAATGGATATCTCATCAGATTTGTCATATGTCCTTTATTATTACAATGTCTTACTTTATTCACGTAATGCAGTACAGTTATTTTGTTACTATATGAATTTGTCATGTATACTTGGTGTATAATCCTGCCTCGGGTATGGATGTGTGTGATGTCTTTAGGTTAAATAGTTCTAAGTCTAGGGGACTGATGACCTTATATGTTAAGTCCCATAGTGCTTAGAGCCATTTGAACTTGGTGTATAAATAAATAATGTAACCTTAAAACATATGTAAAATGAACATTACAATACCTGGAAATTGTTATTGTACTTTTCCTTCATTTATTCATGTAATAAATGGTAATCACAAAAAATTCTACATATTACTTGCGGTAAAATTGTGTAAGGAATTCTACCCCTTACTGCCCATCGTATGATACATCATACCTCAATAACTTTACCCTTTACTGCCCATCGTACGATATATAATACGTAAAAAAAAAATTATGAATTTAAGGCCATCATCATAAATTAAAAAAACACCCTAGAATATAATGGATTAAGATGTATCACACAAATGAGCCAGTTAATTTTTTAATAACGACAAAGTGTGATCTTCTGGGCTACAAATTCTTTTAAGTGGCTCGTCCTCAAAGAGCTGATTTTTAAATGACTCCCAGATTCCCAGTGAAGTAGGCATCGACCTGATATTAAGCTTTTAAATGTGGTTTCGGGATGTAAATTTCCTTGGATACCAGTACACTTGAAATGCATCGAACAGTTGAAACTAGCCAATAGTTTGAAATTAAACCCTTTGTTTCAAATATATTGACTGCCTCAGTAGAAAAGATTAATAAAAGAAAATTTCTTCAGCAAAGAGATAAAAATAACTTCATTGTTCTGCATGGCAATTAAGGCTTGACTGCCAGAAAGATGGAAATGAAATGAAATAAAATAAAATCTGAAACTAGTAACGTATTTCAGCCTTCCATAATTATGTGAATGTATTTTAATTCACGATAGCTCCTGGCCAAAGAAATCAATTGTTTTCATTTGATGTGAGTGCAGTAGACAAAGAGGAAACAGCAAAATCACCAAATGTAAACACGGGTCACATGGAGACTACCTGCTTCCCTATTACAACTCAGACTGCTCTGCGTATCAGACCCATATCTACGATATTTCCGAACCGGGGCAATAGTAGATAGTGGCGTCCCTCGAGTGTTTGAGATAGGACGTAAAAAATTTTAAAAAATCGAATTTTCAAAAACATGTTAATTTTGTAGCACACATCTTTCTGAAAACTCTGTTACATAAAACATACGTATCCGAGGGATTGTAAGACATGTTATCTGATTTTAAGTGTGCCAAAGTGCAGCGCCACACCTCTTCACACAGCATTCTTCTATCGCACGTCACAGTATTTCGGTCTGTGGAATTGAAACGTGTATATTTTGTATTGGATGCCATCAAACTATGTTCAGGACAGTGGAAATTAAAATGTCCTATCAGAAAATTTGCACTCTTTATTCCCTATTAGCTAACAACTTGCTGCTTTGTGTGACATAAAATTAAGTATAGGATACATAAAACAACTCAAGAGAAGAGACAAGCAAGACAGTACACATTTCTTCAATCCTTAGCTCCTAGAATTTTTGCTTTCTAATCTTGCTACAGTTTTACATGGCGTGCTTACCTTTCTGAAAAAGGATTTGTTACCTCATCAAAGTTCGTCAAACGCTTTGCTACACGAAAAAATCAAAATGTCGCTGTCTAATACTGAGAAAGCTGTAATTACAAATAGGCACAAGACTGGAGTAGTTTCTCGACCTGATTACCTATATTTTGTCACTGTCTGCGAGATAAAACAAAATAGGCCTTTATAATACTGCAGCAATTGTACACCAAATAAACGAGACTGTTTTGGCAGAAATGGTCATTTTTATAACACGGCAGAATATAATTCACAAAGTATCCATATGAAATGCCTATTAGGCCTGCTACAACCAGCAAGCTTTACATTAGGAAATAGTTTCACACTTCATTCATACCCTCCAGTTTCTCAAGCATGAGATCGAAAAGTAGTAGTGCGATATTTTTATATAAATTTGGAATTTGATGTCCCCGTTTCCTCTCCTTCCTCATTCTAACAAACAATGTTGTTATCACTAATTCTGTATCTATTCCTGCCAATGTCAAAGCTTATTCTGCCAGAATCAGCAGTTTAGTTATACCACGATTATTCTCTGGTTAGGCATTGTTACGTGTTTGTACAACGCGTTTTTGCCCTACTTCCAAAATAGACCTTAAAGCGGCTGCTAGCCGGAGACTGTACAACTGGCCCTTGCTAGTATAGTGATCTGGTCAAAAAATTTACTGTCAAAATTTCATTTTCTTGTACACACTGAGAAGATAATACGTAATCCTTCTTACCTGTTATTCCTGTTGGTCGTTTATTCGTACTCTGGTAGTCTGAATCTATGGATTTCGCTGGTAATCGTAACAACGCTCATCATTCGCAAACCCAATCAACCACATAATCAGACAGTGGTTCGCTTTCTTTCATTCGCCTATACTCTGCTCAGTTCGTATAGCCCCTTTTGTCTGCAGGAAAGTTTATTTCTAGATGTGATGAGGATTCCACTGACAGAGACATCACGTACACTATGCACGCATTCACAAATCAACTAATGATTCACTCAGAAATAAACTTAGAATGTGTTCAACAATGTTCAAAAAGCAACAGGGACACGTTTCAAAGTCATACGAATAATCGATAGACCAACGTGTGCTGGAAGCTTTGCCCTTTGTGAAACAAGGTTTATATGAATTTGACCCGACCCCTCCCCCCCACTCCTAGATCCAGGGCTGCTGCGCAATCTTCTGGAAGAAGATACTACTCAACTGCACATGCGCATGATCCCACTCGTAACAGCTAAAACAAATCTAATGTTAACAGTTGTGACGTCATGTTCATCGGAGGCAATTTGTTGTTACGAAGCATTGCATACGCTTCCTAAAGCCTTTGACACATTTAGCTGTTGGCAGACGCTTGTATGAGCACTGTGTTTTGTTGCTGTATATGGCACATTTCCTTTGCAATTTAAGTTTTATTTTAGTTTTTCTTTCATCCATGTTTTATTGTTGCAGTATTATTCTGCAGTAGCAGGATACAGTAATATCCTTTGTTAGAGTATTGGTTCTTACCAGTCAAAATAACAAAAATTTAACTGAGAACAAAAACAATGAAAAATTCCCGGAATTAAAAAAAATTCCCGGCTTTCTTCCGGTTTTCTCCCAGATGAAAAAATTCCTGGGTTTTTCCCGGATCTCCCGGTTGTCCCGGGTCGTAGACACCCTGGACAGTCTTTTTGTTGTGCCTATATGCGACTCAGCATATCTGCTATATGGTGAGTGGCAAATTTCCTTTTCAAAATATTCAAACATAATAATTAATAGAATATTTTCAGATCATAATTAGAATATCATCATTACAAATAAGAAACAGCAAAGAAGAAGAAACACTCAGACTAAAAATTTGTGCAGAAGCACAGATGTCAAGTACTCTCATTTTTTGAATTACTAACACAGTGAGCCGGTGTGTCCTTAGAAATAATTTGAAGCTGTAAGGTCACATTAAGCACATGGGAACCCTCAAAACATTGAGAAGGATATTATAATGTAGAAGGATATTATAATGTTGGCTAGTTTTATTTATTTTTTTAGTTTCCTACATATATCACAAATTCCGTAACTAACGGATCACACCTCAACATTGTGAAAATGTGAACTGTGGCAGTTTGCTCTACATGGGAGTACAAACTGTGGCAGCCTTCCACCACACAGCTGTCTTAGCAAATCCGTACATCCCTAGCTCACTATGGTTATCTGCTAAGGCAGCAAGTTTCTTCCCCCATGTACACTCCTGGAAATGGAAAAAAGAACACATTGACACCGGTGTGTCAGACCCACCATACTTGCTCCGGACACTGCGAGAGGGCTGTACAAGCAATGATCACACGCACGGCACAGCGGACACACCAGGAACCGCGGTGTTGGCCGTCGAATGGCGCTAGCTGCGCAGCATTTGTGCACCGCCGCCGTCAGTGTCAGCCAGTTTGCCGTGGCATACGGAGCTCCATCGCAGTCTTTAACACTGGTAGCATGCCGCGACAGCGTGGACGTGCACCGTATGTGCAGTTGACGGACTTTGAGCGAGGGCGTATAGTGGGCATGCGGGAGGCCGGGTGGACGTACCGCCGAATTGCTCAACACGTGGGGCGTGAGGTCTCCACAGTACATCGATGTTGTCGCCAGTGGTCGGCGGAAGGTGCACGTGCCCGTCGACCTGGGACCGGACCGCAGCGACGCACGGATGCACGCCAAGACCGTAGGATCCTACGCAGTGCCGTAGGGGACCGCACCGCCACTTCCCAGCAAATTAGGGACACTGTTGCTCCTGGGGTATCGGCGAGGACCATTCGCAACCGTCTCCATGAAGCTGGGCTACGGTCCCGCACACCGTTAGGCCGTCTTCCGCTCATGCCCCAACATCGTGCAGCCCGCCTCCAGTGGTGTCGCGACAGGCGTGAATGGAGGGACGAATGGAGACGTGTCGCCTTCAGCGATGAGAGTCGCTTCTGCCTTGGTGCCAATGATGGTCGTATGCGTGTTTGGCGCCGTGCAGGTGAGCACCACAATCAGGACTGCATACGACCGAGGCACACAGGGCCAACACCCGGCATCATGGTGTGGGGAGCGATCTCCTACACTGGCCGTACACCACTGGTGATCGTCGAGGGGACACTGAATAGTGCACGGTACATCCAAACCGTCATCGAACCCATCGTTCTACCATTCCTAGACCGGCAAGGGAACTTGCTGTTCCAACAGGACAATGCACGTCCGCATGTATCCCGTGCCACCCAACGTGCTCTAGAAGGTGTAAGTCAACTACCCTGGCCAGCAAGATCTCCGGATCTGTCCCCCATTGAGCATGTTTGGGACTGGATGAAGCGTCGTCTCACGCGGTCTGCACCTCCAGCACGAAAGCTGGTCCAACTGAGGTGCCAGGTGGAAATGGCATGGCAAGCCGTTCCACAGGACTACATCCAGCATCTCTACGATCGTCTCCATGGGAGAATAGCAGCCTGCATTGCTGCGAAAGGTGGATATACACTGTACTAGTGCCGACATTGTGCATGCTCTGTTGCCTGTGTCTATGTGCCTGTGGTTCTGTCAGTGTGATCATGTGATGTATCTGACCCCAGGAATGTGTCAATAAAGTTTCCCTTTCCTGGGACAATGAATTCACGGTGTTCTTATTTCAATTTCCAGGAGTGTATTTATGTCCATCCCAAACTGTTAAACCTACAGTGACACAGGTACCTGCATATTACATTTGGTGGTTACTGGCACAGAACAAGAGCTAGGTCTCTACCAAGGCTTCTGCCAACCTAGCCTTATTCTCATTCTCAGTCTACACCTGCTTCTTGCACCGTTGTCGTCGTCCTCTAATCCACACCTGTGCCAAACTGTGCACTTATCAAGAGGTTCGAGACATACCTGCCCACGCTGTCCCTATGCTTGCCATGAAGCTGGGTGTGTAAATCAGTGTTTGGCACCGTGCATTACACCAGATACGATTAATTTCATGTCTATTGTTGAAAATTATTGGTGTCATATTGATGATACCTGGGAACAAGGTCGCAACTTTGCTCAGTATCGTTATTTCTATCACACTGTGTCTTTATCTAGTGCCACGACATAAGCAAGTCATTTTTCAGCATTTTTAAATTTTGGGATGTTTCATGTTTTATAGTAGTGTAGTCACTGAATAGACTTGTTCCACAGCCATGTGTTGACAACTTTCTTTGTGTGGTGCCCACCATGCTGTGTTTTGTTATTTCAAACTTTTAAGTTAGGTGGGGAAACATTCCTACACTGGCGACATGACAACTCAGTTGACTTAATTATTTATTTTTAGCATTTTGTTATTGTCTGCCTCATCCCATTAATGTTGTTTCAACTCCTGTGCACATGTACACCCAACCAGCAACTCTGTTTCAGTGCTACAGACAAAAATGTGTTTTGTTTCACAAGCTGTTTCTCTTGTGGGATTTTCATCACCCCTTGTGCAACCTAGTGAACATAGTTTTCACCTCCAGCCCAACTGACAACTCACCATAAGCAGCTGCTGCTCCAGCTCCATATGATATCACCACCACACTAACCACACACTGTGATGACTTTTGTGTGCAACTTGTGGCGATGTGACCACTGGCAGAGGTCCTGGTTCCAGACTCCACGTTTATGCCCTTACCAGCCCCCGCTTTCGCCACTGCCATCCCGCCTGGTCACACTCCAACTCTGTCCATTTGGACGTGCTGTGACCCCAACTGTTGCCCTTCGATCTGAGGGACCTACACCTGTGGGTTTCCTCAACAAATGCTAGCTTCGACAGCTGCTGCATCACCCAGGATGCCTTAAAGTTCACTATGGTAATCAGCTAATCCGAGCCGACACATGCAATGGAGGTACCCATCACCTCATCGGCCCCAGCAACCAATAGCTACAAGACGCTCCGGAGCTGTCTCATGACGCAACTAAAGTCGTCTGAAACGCAGTGCGTCTAGCTCCTGCTTTCCCTATAGCAGTGTGAGGACGGGCAACCCTCGCAACTCATGTGCCACCTCTGAAGCCTGATGGATCGACAATTGGTCTTAGACTGTTACCTATACAACATCTGCCTAGCTTCTCTCCAGCTCCAATACCGACAGCTGTGACATCACACAACAATCTCTCTCACCGATCCCACCGACCTCATTGATGATGCACAAGATGATGGCCTCACTTGTGGCAACCACAAGTGTTGCGTGCAAGCTTCACTCTCACCTGGCAGTCAACTGGTCATCACACTGGCAGCCACCTCGCCGAGTGCTCCCTGTCACCACTCGACACGCTTCTAATGATATCAGTGGCAGCTCTCCTCCCCACCAACCTGAAGCACACAGCCCAGCAGCTGGGAGTATATGACGTGCTCCCCTGCCTCAGCAATGGCATGTTAATTCTGCAAGCAACCAACCATGGCCCATCTCGATTCCGACCACTGCCCTCCGTGCAGCACCACCTACCAGCACAACAGCTGCTGTTTCACAGTTCTAGCCACCCTGCCAATACCTCACATAACACAGCTGGTCTCTGCTGGTACCACGAGCACTTTGGCCCAGACGCTGTGAGTTCTGTTCTTAGTATCAAATGCCAACAGCTGCCGGGATTATGCATGCCCAGCTGTTGTTCAGTCTCCCAGCTCTGCCATGCCATGCCTAATCAACACACACTCCGGATTGTCTACCTTCCCACAGTGGCTCCTACAGGATCCCACTATAAACCTCACCCAATCTCCTGACCAGCGGCAAATAACTTAGCCATCGCCACCTGTCACACAAATCGTCATGTACTCGACCTCAGCCTGCAACAGGATCTCCCCAGCAGCTTCACCATTCCGCTGTCACTGACCTGATTATCAGAGTATACTTCACTGGACACTACCGCCTGATCGCGGACGTTGCCAGCCAATGTGTCATTGACAGCAATCTGGGAGTGACTGCATTAGTCGCTTTGCTGTTTTCTTCCGCATGAAGCGGATGGTGTATTCCGGTCCATATCCTGACCACCTCGCCAAATTTCCTATTTGACACATCTGTCATGCCTTAGGTAGTTTGTCATTTAACTGCCACTACATTACCACCATCCCCGAACCACCCAACTTTTGCCGGCCACAGCCACTGCCGCCACACAAACTTAAGATCACCAAGGCCGAGCTTGACAAGCTGCATGCCACCAGCATGTTGCATCCTTTGAAGAGCCCATAGGCTTCCACCCTTCAACCTGCCAAGAAGGATGGTTCCCGGCACCCAGCGATTGATTACCATAAGCTAAAGGCTTGTACTATCTCCAACAGGTACATGGTGACGCTTCTACACAACTACAACAATTTGCTGGGTGGGGCTACAATTTTTAGCACAATCTACTGTGTCAAGGCTTTCACTCAGATTCAAGTTGCAGCCAAAGACATCCAGAAAACTGTCGTCACCATTACATTCGGGCTCTACATGCCTTCAAGACCTATGGCCTCCATAATGCTGCCACAATGTAGCAATGTTTCTTGGACAGCATCTTGTGAAGGGACACCATGAGCACCTCCGCAGTATTTCTGTACACTTCCAGAATGTCAGAATCAACAACAATACAGTAAACTGTGTTCTTGATGCCAGTGAAGTGGAATTTCTGGGCTATACCACCTCCACAGTCAGCTCACGTCCCCTGCTAGCCTGCTAGCCAAGGGGCAAGCTATCCTTGAATTCCCACACCCAGAGACATTCAAGGACCTCTGCTGCTTCCTTCACATGTTAAACTACTTCCATACCATCTGAGGAATGCTGTTGCTAAGCAGCAGCTACTCATCAACATCTTTCATGGTGGCGAAACAAACCAGGTGCCATGGGCATTGCGAATGGGAGACGACTTCTCTGCTGCCAAGTGTGACTTAGTGGATTTTACCCTGCTTGTCCACCCTCAATACCACCACCACGCTTGTCGTCGAGGTCAACACCATACAGATGGTCACTGACGCTATCCTGCAGCAGCACACCAGTGACACCTGGCAGCCATTTGCTTTCTTCTCCAGCGAACTCTCTGATGCTCAACAGTGATGGAGTACGTATGGCAGAGAGCACCTTGCCATCTACAAGGTAATCAAATACTGTTCACTGCCGATGGACACGTGTCACTTCACGGTCTTCACTGACCACAAGTTTATAATGTTTGCCCTTGTAGTGCTCCCTACATCAATTCCAATAGCGGTCATTCATCTCCGAATTTACTACTGACATACATCATGCCACCAGAACTGATGTCATCGCTGACTGCCACAACCCCACCAGCACCATCAAGTCTTCCCTGGACTACGAGGCACTTAGCACCACCCTCAACCATGACCAGAACGCTCCCAACTATGCATGTACATCGCTTCTGGACTCTTTCCTCAATGTACATCAGCTCCCAGCTCAAACAACAACACATCCTCAGGCTCACTGTGCCCGCTTATGCATGTTGCCTTCTGCAAGGCTGTATTTGACCAGTTACACAAATTGGTCCAATCATGCTTGTGTGTGCCCGCAGCTCTGGTGACACGGCATTTCATGTGGCCAGGTATCAAGAGGGACTGCAGGACTGGGTCCACATCGGTTTCACCTACCAGCGCGCCAAGGTCTGCCATCGTGTACATGACCCCATCTCCACCTTCCCAGACATCGGATATCACTACAGTCATGAGTACATAATCAGCCAAATGCCATCCTCTGATGGCTGCCGCTATCTCCGTGGTTGACAGATCCAGCTGCTGGCCTGAAGTAATGACAATACTCAACATCATTCTTCTCACTGTATCTGCTGCCTTCGTCTCCACATGGATTGCACATTTCAGCTGCCCACACTATATCAGTAAGTACTGTGGACTCCAAATTATATCTGCCCTTTTTCATGCACTAAAGACCTCTGCAGGACTGACCTTCACCTGACATCCAGCCACCTAGGCATGGTGTAATGGTACCACCATATCTTGCAGGTTGCCCTTGCCTGCCACAATTAGAGGTCAACTGTTGTCCTGCCTCTGGAACTCTTTTTCTCTCATGTCAACCCAGAAGACTGACTCTGAGACATCTGCCACTGACCTTGTTTACAGCTAACTACTCGCTGCACTGGGCGACTTTCTAGTGTCCATCCACCTGCCCACAGATATCATCTCTGAATTCGTCATTAGCTTACAGGACTGCTTGGCTTTCCTGTGGCCCACTCCCCAGAGCCATGGAGAATGTAGAACATTCACTGACAGCACCCCTTCTCCACAGCACACCTACCAGCATTTCAATTAATAGGATGAAGCCCACCTATATACTGCCCGATGCCACACCATTCGACCTGACTACCATCTTTCCCAAAGCTTTGCAGACATATGCTGCTTAAAAATACCATTGCTTCCAATGGAGCCACCACAAACATTGCAACAAGCACCCTTGCTGCCGAAGACCCTGGGTTTTCTGCCTACCATACTACATACAAGAACACCGTGAGAAATCCACCATGTTATGCAAACACCAGCCTCAACCCACTGGCCACTGACAACATAGGTATCAGCGCCCTCGGCATGCAGGATGCTCACACCACTGTCCATCTATCACTGCTGCTCTTAGTTCACTATGGCCATCTGGTAAGGCAGTGGTTTTCTTCCCTCGCGCACCTACTTCCATCCCCAGGTGCAAACCCTGCTGTGCCACTGGATGCCTGCTTACTATGGTCACTGGCTACTTGTAATAGCTCAGTCCCTAGTGAGGCCTCTGCCGACCAAGCCTCACTCAGTCTTCTCCTGCTCCTTGCTCCGTCAACATCATCTAATCTGTGTTCACATCACAATGGACACACCAAGTGGTGACACTTATTATGGAATTCAAGATGATGCTTGCTTTCTTGCCACTGAGATGAGAACTCACCCTTGCTCAGATATGGAATTCAAGACATCCGCATCGTTTCTATGCCTGCTACGCAGCCGGGCATGTAAATCAATGTCTCATTGGTTGGTTGGTTTTTTTGGGAGTATCTTAATGTATCAAGCCAGGAGTAAGGATACAAGAAGCAAATCCTGTGAAGCCTGATTGTAATCTAGATACAATACGACAGACATGAATGCAAGAAGAAGTAACAGAAGAGTGAGTAAGGTGGGCAAGTCATTATGGCCTGAATGTAGTTGAGGGTCCCCAGAGCCTGGTATGTAGTGGAAGAGACACCCGCTGCATCCAACCAGCACTACCTCCCCCTCTATTACCCCAAGAAAACGAGTAGCACATACAAGATGATAAAATTTTTGGACAGGCAATACATTAAGAACACCAAATAGAAAAGAATAAAGAGAATAAAAAGGGAAGCATGAGGAGCCCAGGATGGCCCATCGAGCAATGGCCACCATAGGTCCCCTGGGCCAGAGCAGGTGAGGTGTGCCCCTCCAAGCCCTCAGGCAGTCATTGAGCCCAAAGTGCCCCATCTCACAGAGATGAGTAGAAACCACCTTTGTGGGTGAAACATTAAACCTGGTCAGCCACTCTGGCATCATCCACTAGCACCAGAGGTAGTGTGTGAGGAAGTTTCCAATACCACCACAAAGCAGCCAAATTTGGACAGTCTAGCAGTATCTGGGACCATATCAGGTCAGTACTACATTGGCAGTAAGGTGAGTCCTCATGTTGGAGAATGTCACTATAGGTCAGCCAAGAGTGGCCAATACGAAGCTGTGGCCAAAGTGAAATTGTCAAACAATGGTGAATTCCCTGTGATAAGCATGAAGGGAGTACTGCCATTTGTTCCTGGCCTCTTTTACTGCCATCAGTTTGTCTGGGGAGTCCAGGGCAGACCACTCAGAGTTCCAGGCCTCCAATAACTGGTTGTGCAGAGTCAAGCGAAGGTCCAGTCCTGGGACCACCATTTCTGAGGTCGGCATCCTCGGAGTCGACTTTGCCAACTGGTTGCCATGTTCATTCCCTGAGATCCCAATGCGTCCAGTGGTCCAAACAAAGATGAATGGCCATCCAGCTTGATGGAGGTCAGAAAGAAGATTTTGGATAGTCATGACTAATGGGCGACGAGGGTAGCACCGGTCTATAGCCTGAAGGCTGCTCAGGGACTTATTGCAGATTAGAAGCATCTTGCCGGTGTGAGGAGGAGCATGGCTAAGAGCTTGTTTGATGGACACCAATTCAGCAGTGAAGACACTGCATCCATTCAGCAGGGAGCGTAGTTCACTGCTACTTGCATGTGTGTATGCAAAACTGCTTTGTGCAGGAGCCATCAGTGTATACCACTTCCAAACCTGGAAATGCTTCAAGGGCAGCCAGGAACAAGCAGCAGAAAACCATGGGGTCAACTGAATCTTTCAACCCAAAGGATAGATCTAAACAGATCCGAGGCTGGGGTACATGCCATGGGGATGTGCACTATTGCTTCCTGATAAGAGGTAACAGTTTGAATTTCAGAGCAGAAACACTGACGCTGAACTGAAAGTGTGACCCCAGTTCTTGGTCTGTTGCTGGAGGTCAATCTCCCTACAAGGAAAAAGGACAGGGTAGTTTGGATGCTTAGAGGGCTGTGAACATGTACAAAACAATTGAATAGCCACTGCTGGCACCTGTTTCACAGTAGAAGGGTCCAGCCTCAACAATTAGGCTTTCACAAGGTTTGTGCAAAAGGCACCTGTGGCTAGACGGACTCCCCAATGGTGTATTTGGTTCTAGAGACGCTATGCTGAACCATTCGCCAGACTCCCATAATCAAGATGGCACTGGGACAGGGTCAGGGCTTTGTAAAGCCACAGACAGATTGTGCAGTCTGCACACCAGCTAGTATTATTGAGGCAGCAAGGTGTATTAAGGTGTAGCCAGCACTTTTGCTTAAGTTGGCCAAGATGGGGAAGCCCCATCCTCCAGTCACTGCAGACCCGTCTCAAAAAGCAGTAAGTCTCCACCATATTGAGCAACTGGTCATCAAGGTAAAATCCTGGTTGTAGATGAACAGTATGACATCAACAGAAGAACATGATGTGACCCTTGATCGCTGAAAACCAAAAACCATGGGTGAGGGCCCATGACCGTGCCTTTTGAATGGTGCCCTGCAGTCGGTGTTCAGTGACACCCACACTAGAGGAGCAATTGTAAAAGCAAAAACTTCAACACATAAGGAGAGTGATACTGAACAACCTATAGCTGCTGCTAGACCGTTGATGGCCACTAAAAAGAGAGGGACACTCAATACAGAGCCCTGCAAGACTACTGAGGGGAGGGGGGGGGTATTGTGGGAAGTGCCAAATTGAGCCTGGAAAGTACTGTGAGACAAGGAGTTCTGCACAAAAATCTGAAGGAGGCCCAAGAGACTCCACTCGGGTAAAGCAACAAGGATGTGGTGGCGCCATGTGGTGTCAAAAGCCTTTTGCAGGTCAAAGAAGACAACTATGAAGTGTTAACATAAGTCAAAAGCTATCCAGATGGCAGACTTCAAGCAAATCTGTCAACAGTGGAATTGCCTTGTCGAAAATCAGCCTGCGACAGAGCCAAAAGGCCCCGAGACACAATGATCCAACACAGCTGCTGGTTCACCATGCCTTTAATCAACTTACAGAGAACATCGGTGAGACTAACTGGGCAATACCGATCCATCTTCAGGTGGTGCTCACCTAGTTTTTCAGGACAGGGATGATGATGCTTGCTTTCTTGCCACTGAGATGAGAACTCACCCTTTCTCAGATATGGTTGAAGATGTAAGGAGATGATGCTGACAATCTGCCGATAGGTGTTTGAACATTTGGTCGTGAAAGTGGTCTGGCCCTAGGGCTGTTATCAGAACGATGGTCTAGGGCACTGAAGAATTCTCACTCATTGAATGGAGCATTATATGGCTCCAGGTGGTTTGTAGTGAAGGATAAGCGCATTCAGTTCAACCGCTATTTGAGGACACAGAAGGTAGGATGATAGTTCTCAGATGCAAAGGCTTCAGCATAATGCAGAGCAAAATGTTCGGTAACCATGCCTAAGTCAGTAAAGCCAGAGCTCTCAAGGACATACCAGGTACACCTGCAGGGGACTGGTAGCAGAAGAGGGTCCGAGTTTCACCCAAACATGCAACATAGAGGTACATGGTCCAATGACTGATACGTATTGCTCCCAGCATTCTTGCTTCTGTCGTTTTATTACGTGATGGACCTGAGTATGGAGCCACTTGAAGGCAATGAGGTGCACCATCGATGGATGCTGCTTATGGCATTGGAGAGCCCACCTGCGATCTCTTATGGGCTCGCCGATTTCTTAGGTCTACCAAGGTACTATCTTTTAATGGGTGCACCCCGGGAATCACTAAGTTGGCTGGTGACAATGGTTGCTGTTGTACTCTGAACAAGTGGGTCAATTACCTCCATTTATGGGGAAGTAAGAACACGGGAATTGAAAGTATTGATATAACATATGGGTGGGTGCTATGGGTAGTGACACTGAGGGAGGGCAGGAATATCGGGAAATGGTCACTACCACACAGGCCGTCATTGAGCTCCAGTGGATGGATGGAAGATCAGGACTGCAAATAGAATGATAAATGAGCGAGTAAGTTCCATGTGCCACACTGAAATGTGTGGGGGGCACCAGTATTCATGACACAAAAAGGTCAAGATCTGCCAGCAAGTTTTTGATATTTTTACCACAGCCAGTAACCGTGGTCCCACCCCACAAAGGGTTACAAGCATTGAAGTCCCCGAGAATTAGGAATGGTAGGAGGAGCTGAAAGAACAATGCAACACTTCACCATTTGGAGGGAGGTAAATCTTACATAGAGTACGATCCTCAAATGCCCTTACCTGAACACCCACAGCCATTGAAGTTGTATCAACAGGCACAAGTTCGTTATATACAGAGTCCCGTACAAATGTGCAAACTTCATCCAACACCGTATCACATTCGTTGTGATTCTTAAAATGTACCCAGTAGCCACAAAGGGCAGGGGTCCATGTTGCTGGAACCCCAGTTTACTGAAGGTCAATGCAGAAAGCTGGGAGGAGCGTAAGAGATGTCATATTGGAGGAATTTCCTGCACGATCCACATTTCTGAAATATTTTGAGGTGTTGGCAGGTTGAACCCACCAACTGGGACCATGTCTCTATTAATGAAAAGGTATAGAGTGTACCAGAAGTGAATGGAAGACAAGGGTTCTAAATTTGATATGTGGTATAAGCAGTGTCTGCACCAGAAAGACTATATGATGGAAAGGGATAGTGCAAGTATAGGCTTGCAGCACAGGAAGGCAATGTGAAGGCTAGGGCACCCTAATAGACGAGCATGTACCTGCAAAGGAGGAGTGTGCCCCTTGGGAGAACTATGTTTGACACTGTATCTCCAATCAGATGTGATTAATTCCGCATCTCGTCTTGTAAATTGCCAGTGTTGTGCTGGTGATACCTGGGGACAAAGTTGCGACTTCACTCAATGTAATTATTTCTCCTGTGTTGTGCCTTTGTCTTGTGCCATCACATAAGCAAGTGGCTCCTGTCAGCATTTGTAAATTTCAAGACAGTTTCATGTTTTGTGAAAGAACTGTCATTGAACAAATGTGTTTCTTCACTGCATGTGGACATTGTTCTTAGTGCAGTGCCCACCATGTCTTGTTTTACTATTTCAAACTTTTAAGGTGGGTTGGGGAAACATTCCTACAAAACTATCCCAGACATGCGGTTCAAAACATGTATCAGGTATCATCTGCATTGGTTCTTGTTCAGTTGTAATGAATAAAAAAGACTATATACCAATATAATCACAACTTCTGATGCAGCTTCACTTATTTATTTGATTTTACTATTATTTTCAGACAATTCTGCAAATGTGATCTGCTTTCATTACCCCATTTTCATGGAGTTCTCTACAGTAGTCTATCCTCTACATGACAAACTCTGCATAACTACTGAATTTACAGTTATTTATACCTGCATATTATAGTGAAGCCTTGATCTTCCTCTACAAAATGTTCCCCCTCCCCCTCCTTTTCCTTCAATTACCACATTGATGATTCCTTGATGCCTCATGGCATTTCCAATCAACTGATCTCTTGTGTTAGTCCAGTTGTGCAACATTTCTTTTCTCCTGAATTTAATTCAGTACTTCCCCATTAGTCAGCTGATCTAGATACCTGATCTTCACGATTCCTCTGCAGAACAACATTGCAAAAGTTTTGATTCACTTCTTGTCAAAACTGCTTATCTTTTTCCTGCTATTACTGGGAAACTAAAAACTAGAACACATCATTATGCATCTTATTCCACCTCCGCTATGCCATTATTCCAAGTTTCCCATGAAAAGAAGGCCAGATTATTTCAGAATATTGGCATTTTTTATTTGTTTATGTTCTCTGTAATCAAAAATGTATAAAAACATGTCACTGCTGATCAATTTGATCCCTGAGAACTTGTCACTGAGTGAAGGAAGAGTGAGTTCAAAACTGCAAAGAACAAATTCAGACAATATCTTTCCCCACACTATTGTTAAGATGTTATTCTAAACAGGAGAAAAAGCTACACAGTAAAACCTCTTTTTAGCTAATGTCCAGGGATACAATTTTCCCCTTAAACGAGGTGTTTCCTTAAACAGGAGTTTAGCTTAAGTATGCTGAAGAAGTGACATTTTCAGGATTAGAGACTTTTAGGCCATATACTGTAAGATGCCTTCTCCTTATTCACATCTATCACAGCCAAGTTTCTTCCTAAAACCAGCTGTGCTGATATAACCACAGCGATCATATCAATGTTTATGCTACACAGCTTAGAGTGGACATCCTACTCCCAATGAACATGCACCTGAAGACTAAATATGGGACCGTGTACCAAGCAGTAAATGCCTTATCAAGATCACCACACTTGCTGTTAGAAATCTTCACACTCAGTTAGCTATAACAAAAGTGAAAAGGTTTCGCAAGAAGGCACTTACTTCCTAAAACTCAAAGGTTTACTGGCTCTAGCACAAGGCACAATACACGTTCTTAATGTTTTTATGCACACATACTGATGTTCAGTCCTATTTCAGCTTGTTATTACTTTTCTGAAGTAATCATTCCTCCTAACGATCTTTGTTAACAACTCAGTTCTAATAATGGTGAGTTCTCAATTCCGTCCATGAACACTGCAACATTTAACGGATTTATCAAACTTCTCATAGCAAATGACCATGTATTGTCCAATAATATCTGACATTCAGCCGCAACACCCCACTACTCCTTGCCTTTTGTGCCACACGTGTCAGCTGATGCCAAACCAATCTTCTCAATCACTGGGATTTCACTTGGTGGCAGTGCTGCAGCACTTGGATGCTAGGTGTAAGGTACAGATAATTATCTCAAAGACTAACTACATCTGTAACCTTACAATAGATAGTATTCGACTATCATGAGCTCATGGACTTGGCCCTAATATGTATTAGTCCCACAGATTTTTCATGGAATACTGATGATACAGTCGAGTTCTGGTAATTCAAGCTAATTGGGGCTGAGGCTACCTTGAAGTACAGAAACCTCAGATAATATGGAAATATCCTTAAATAAAATGAATAAATATTAAATGAGCACAATAATGATTAAAAAGTAACTATAAAACAATATAGTATATATCTGTGTTGTATGTACATATATCGGCACACATTTCTAAGTTGCAAAAATACAAGCTACATTTTAAAGAAATTGTCCGTAGTCTTCCTTTTTTAAAAATAGAACCTCTCTTTTAATAGCAACGTCGCACCCTGTTGTAAGAAGCATGGTGTCAGTTGAAGTAGCTTCTGCTTGATGCTCAATATAGTGCAATGCCACATCAAGTGCTGCCAAACCCTCGGTGTTAGTGATCACTGGTACAATTTCTTCAGGAAATTCCATATTGTCACCGACTTCAGTGGGTTCACTAACCATTTCAACAATTGCAAGATCAGTTACTTCAAACTGTTGATCACATCCATTCTGAAACATCACATGCATTTGCAGTTTCACATCCAGAAAGCTTTTTCATCAGTTCTGGCAACAGTAGGTCATCTTCCACGCTACTGGAGGTATCCGTTTCATTCCATAAAATCTGGTTCCAAGACCGTTTTAGTGTCTCTGCCTTTATTTAAGACCATTAATCGACTATCCAGTAAACTGTATCTTTTATTGTAGATTTTTTTTCTTAAGTATTGTACAACATCTTGGTCCATAGGCTGTATTAAACTAGCCATGTTAGAGGTAAGTACAATATGCAAATATTGTCACATTGTAATTCTTCCTCATCAGTGTGTGAACCAGTGTTGCCAAGTGTAAAGATTGCTTTCGAAAGTAAGCACTTTTTCTTTAGGTATCTTTTGGTCTCTGGAACAAAATCTTCAAAAAACTATTTCTAAAAATTTTTTCTCTATACAAGCAGATTTTTGGTGGAAACATGTAACAAGCAGTGCAGAAGCAGTGATATTTTTTAAACTTCTACGCTTAGCAGACTTCCCTATTACTATCAATTCCTGTTTATGCTCTCCATTTGCATTCTTTGCGGAAAGAATTGTTAACCTCACTTTAAAGTTTTGTAGTTCAGAGTGGCCTTTTCTTCTTTTGAGGCTAGAGTTTTAGACGGAAGCATTTTATAATTTAGCCCTGCTTCTTTACAGTTATACAGTTGATCAGTAGTACCATTTTCTTCTTGTATAATTTTTCTTATTTTCTCACCAAATTGTGTAACAGTTTGAGAAGCCACACAAAGTTTTCCACCACAAATTTCAAGCTGCCTTACACCGTATCCCTTTTCCACCTATCCAACAATCCTGAACTTGCAGATCGTCCTCACCTTCCTTTAACTCATTTCTAAGAAGTACTTCTTGTATACTAGGCCCTGAAATTGGAGTTTCTTCTCGTCTTTGTTGACTACACCAAACTAACAAAGCTTCACTCAATCTTTCATATTCTGATTTCTTCACTGATTTCCATTCAAATGATGAAATAGAACACTTGTTTGATGAAAACTTCTCAGTTTTGTCTCTGTTCTATGCCAGTCTCCAACTGTCGCTTCACCAACCCCATACTCAGCAGCAAGTATTTTAATATTTCTCCTTTGTAAAGTTTTTTCAAAGCCTCTAGTTTCACTTTCAATGGCACGAATTTCTCTTACTCCTGCCACTCACTATAATGTATAAATTAAAACATTAAGAAACACACAGTTACATATGTAAAGTACACTGTACATACAACACTTTAAAATTAACATGAGACATGTGGCATCACTACAGCACACAACCAACTACAGTACATACAACAAAGGTCAACCAACATTGTACAATCTGCACTGTATTGTTATTCAGGCATACTGCATTTTGATGAGCACTGTTGCTGAGTAGGCACAACAATAGGGATGACAATAAGGATGGTAGGCACTGTAGGCTCACATGGAGCCAGTAGGCCACATGACTCCAGGACCCAACCCAACCGCCAACACACCATTCGTTCCAGCAGCTTACTTATACAGGGTGTATACGTGGACAAGGAAAAAAAATTCCTGGATTTTTCCCAGATTTCCTGGTTAAAAGTACACTTTCTCCCGGGTGACAGTATATTTTCCCTTACCAACCCTTTGAACGGTTATGGTTTTATATATGGGCGTACAATTTCCCAGCACTTCAGGAAACGTAACTCAGGGAAAAAGACACGTTTTGGAAATATCTTTGATGTGCAGCAACATGTACGCTGCGTATTTTCATATTACGAAAATATACACTGGAATTCCACCACAACACCGCATGTTACTTTCCGAATCATTGAAGAGATTTCGATGTGCTTTTGTAAGCCGTTCGTAGCTCATGTCACGTGATCTCTCCAGCCGATGACAGCGGGTATAAAGAGCATAAGACACGTGATGTAGTCAGCCAACAGTAACATCACTGTTAAGTAGCACGAACACACAAACAGGGAAAGTTAATAGTTTAAATTAATATACATAATGTTGCTACAAGAAAAGGAAAGCTTTCACATATAATATTGGTCTCAAGCTGCAAGAGAAGCTAAGCTTTCGCATATACTGTTGATCTTTATTGTGCGTGTTACACTTGAAGGTATTATCACACAAATGTGCCAGTAAAATTTTTAGTAAAGACATAAATGTCTGATCTTCAGGGTTCGAAATTCTTCTAAATGGCTCGTCATCAAAGAGTTGATTTTTAAATCTAAATGGCTCGTCATGAAAGAGTTGACTTTTAAATGAGTGTCTAATGCTCTGTGATTTAATAAATTCATGGTACATTCTTGCACATAGTTCAACTTACGTAAAAGGATATTTACTTTGAAAGTAACGCTTTTGAAAACACTATTCGCAATATTTTCCCGCGACCTGTTAGAAATAGGTTCGTTTCAGCAGTTCCCAGAGAGTGCAGATAACAGGCGACACCACGCTTGGGTAACTATCATGACGTAGGAAGCCCGTATGTACGTACGTGTAAAACATCATACAATATAACAGAGGGAAACATTCCACATGGGAAAAATTATATATAAAAACAAAGATGAGGTGACTTACCGAACGAAAGTACTGGCAGGTCGATAGACACACAAACAAACACAAACATACACACAAAATTCAAGCTTTCGCAACAAACTGTTGCCTCATCAGGAAAGAGGGAAGGAGAGGGAAAGACGAAAGGAAGTGGGTTTTAAGGGAGAGGGTAAGGAGTCATTCCAATCCCGGGAGCGGAAAGACTTACCTTAGGGGGAAAAAAGGACAGGTATACACTCGCACACACACACACACACACACATATCCATCCACACATACAGACTGTATGTGTGGATGGATATGTGTGTGTGTGTGTGCGAGTGTATACCTGTCCTTTTTTCCCCTAAGGTAAGTCCTTCCGCTCCCGGGATTGGAATGACTCCTTACCCTCTCCCTTAAAACCCACTTCCTTTCGTCTTTCCCTCTCCTTCCCTCTTTCCTGATGAGGCAACAGTTTGTTGCGAAAGCTTGAATTTTGTGTGTATGTTTGTGTTTGTTTGTGTGTCTATCGACCTGCCAGCGCTTTCGTTCGGTAAGTCACCTCATCTTTGTTTTTATATATAAAACATCATACATTATGTCATAAAAGAAACAAGACATCAGAGGATACTGTAAGAGCATCGGAATTTAGTGAACCATATTAAAATGTGCACATTTAAAGTGCATACTTAAAGGGCACATTCGTATGTCCATATTCCCAATGAAGTAGACCTCGGCCTGATATTAAGCTTTTCAGTGTGGTTTTCGGGATGTAAATTTTCTTGGAGCACCAGTACTGTATTATATCATGTTTGGTTCTTTATTATGGCAAAATGCAAGACGTGCTAGAAAACATTCACTTGAAATACAGCGAACAGTTGAAACTAGCCAGTACTGTGGAATCAAACATTTCGTTTCAAATACGTTGACTGCCTCTGCAGAAAAGGTTAACAGAAGTCAAATTTCTTTAGCAAACAGACAAAAATAACTTTATTGTTTCGCAAGGTGATTAATGCTTGACTGTCAGAAAGATGAAAATAAAATAAAATCTGAAACTAATGACATATTTAAGCCTTCCGTAATTATGTGAAAGTGTTTTAATTCACTTGATAGCTCCCGGCCACAGATATCCATTTTGTTTTCATTTGACGTGAGAGTAAACGAAGCGGAAACAGCAAAATCACTAAATGTGAACACGGGTCACATGGAGACTACCCACTATAACAGACTGCTCTGTGCATCAGCCCCGGATCTACATTTGCGAACCAGGTCAATACTAAAAAAAAAAAAAAAAAAAAAAAAAAAAAAAAAAAAAAAAAAAAAAAAAAAAAAAAAAATCGAATTTTCAAGATATGTTCATCTTGTAGTGCACATCTTACTGAAAAGTCTGAAACGTGAAACATATGTATTCGAGGAAATGTAAGACATATTATTTGGTCTAAGTATGTCAAAGTGCAGTGCCACGCCTCTTCATAAAGCATTTTTCTACCGCACGACCAAACTATATTCAGGAGTGTGGAAATTGAAATATCCTGTGGTGCCTCTCCTGTTCCCATCAGCCGGTTTGACAGCCTACGCCTCTTTTTAAAAAAATCTCGCGATTAATAACGGATGAGATTATTTGTAATCAAGAGAACAAGAACTCTTTAGAAAATCTGAACTCTTTATTGCCTATTAGTTAATAACTTGCTGTTTTGTGTGACAAAATTAAATATAGGATATATAAAACCAATACTGACAAGAGATAAGCAAGAAATTACAAATTTCTTCAAACCTTAGCTCCTAGAATTTTTTCTCTCTGATCTTGCTACAGCTTTACATGGCGTGCTTTCCTTTCTGCGAAAGAATCTATTATCTTAACAAAGTTCGTCAAACGTTGTGCTATATGAAAAATCGAAATGTCGTAATCTAATACGGAAAAGCTGTTAATACAATAATACCCAAGACTGTGTGGTTTCTCGATCTGATTATGTCTATTTTGTCACTGTCTGCTATATAAAACAAAATAGGCCTTTCTAATATGACAGCAATTTTGTAACACACCAAATAAACGAGACTGTTTTGGCACAAATGGCGATTTTTATAACACGACAGAATATAATCCACGAAGTATCAATATCAAATGCCTATTAGGCCTACTACATACAAGCAAAAAGCTTTATGTTAGGAAATAGTTTCAAAAAATGGTTCAAATGGCTCTGAGCACTATGGGACTCAACTGCTGAGGTCATTAGTCCCCTAGAACTTAGAACTAGTTAAACCTAACTAACCTAAGGAGATCACAAACCTCCATGCCCGAGGCAGGATTCGAACCTGCGACCGTAGTGGTCTTGCGGTTCCAGACTGCAGCGCCTTTAACCACACGGCCACTTCGGCCAGCGAAATAGTTTCACATTTCATTCACACGCACCAGCTTCTCAAGCATGAGATCAAAAAGTAGTATTCCGAAATTTTTATATAAATTTGGAATCGTCTTATTCTTCCATAATTTGTGTGATGTCCCCGTTTCTTCTCCTTCCCCGTTCTAACAAACAGTCTTGTCATCATCAATTCTGTAGCTATTGCTGCCATTATCAAAACTTGTTCGGTGATTAACTTCACTAACCCTTCCAGAATCACAGGTTGAGTTATCCTGCGATTATTTTCCGCTTAGGCATTAGTACGTGTTCGAACAACACGTTTTCCGCGTTACTTCCAGAATAGAACTTACGCGGCTGCTAGCCAGGGACTGTACTACTGGTGATTACTAGTGTAGTGATCTGGCCAAAAATTTTCTGTCAAAATTTCATTTTCTTGGATACACTGAGAAGATAATACGTAATCTTTCTTACCTGTTATTCCTGTCAGTCGTTTATTTCCATTCTGGTAGTCTGTATCTATGGATTTCGCTAGTAAAGCCCCGTCCCCTTTTGTCTGCATAATGTTTATCTCTAGATGCGACGAGGATTCTCCTGACAGAGACATCACGTATACTATGCATGCATTCAAAAGTCAACTTATGATTCATTCAGAAATCAACTTTAAATGTATCCAAAAATGTTCCAAATCCAACAGGGAAGGGTTTCAAAATCATCTGAATAATCGACAGACAAATGTGCGCTGGATGCTAGGCGCTTTGTGAAACAAGTTTTGTTCCTCAAGAATATGAATTTGGCGCCCCCTTTTCCAGGTAGCATCTAGCTGCTTGCTGTGACTGCTTGCACAGCCAACAGCCACATTCCTGTAGCCACAAGCGGAAGAATCAACTACTCAAACGTGACCCAACTGCACATGCGCATGAGAGCGCGCGTAAATGCTAAAAGAAATCGAATGTAAACAGTTGCGACTTAACGCACATTCACATTTTCAATTGGTAGACGCTTGCATGAGCGCTGTGTGTCGTTGTATATGACACATTTCCTTTGCAATTTAAGTTATTTTCGTTTTTTTCTCTCGTTTATGTTTTATTGTTGAAGTAATATTCTGCAGTAGCGGGATACAGTAATATCCTTTTTTAGAGTATCGGTTCTTACCAGTCAAAATTACAAACATTTAACTGAAAAATAAAACAATGAAAAATTCCCGGAATTCTAAAAATATCCCGGGTTTTTCCCAGTTTTCTTCCGGATGAAAAAATTCCCGGGTTTTTCCCGGACCTCCCGGTTGTCCCGGGTCGTATACACCCTGAATAAATGTTGGTGAGGCTGATGGACTGATAGCTATACATATCAAGGTGGTTTTTACCGGGTTTGAAGACCGGAATGATGGTGCTCTCCCACCATTACGATGGAAAGATGCCATCGCACTAGATCCAGCTGAAGTCACTTGTAGTCAGATGAGAGATGTTTAATCATCTGACCTGGATCCGATCCGGCCCAGGAGCTGTGTTGGGGCAATGTGCAAGGGCACTGAGGAGATTCCATTCTGTAAATTGGGCATTATAGGGTCCACTGTGGTGTGTAGCGAACGAGAGGACTTTCCTTTCCATCCACTGTTTGAGGGTGCGAAACGCTGGGGGGCAGTTCTCCGATGCAGAGGCTCGAGCAAAGCACTCTGTACAGCGCTCGGCAATTGTGTATGCGCCAGTAGGTAACATGCCATTGATGGTAATGCCAAGGACACCTGTCAAGCTCTCGTACCCAAAAAGATGTTTGATCCTCATCCAGACGTGGGAAGGTAGGTATGGCACCCAATGGTCGAGGCATATCTCTCCCAACACTCCTGCTTCCGTCTTTTTATAAGCTGGTGAACGCAGGCACGGAGCCTCTTAAATGCTATGAGATGCTCCAGGGAAGGGTGTCGTTTATGCCACTGTAGAGCTCGCCGATGCTCCTTAATTGCCTCAGCAACTTCCGGCGACCACCAAAGGACCACCTTTCGCCATGGGCACCCTAAAGAGCGAGGTATCGCGTTTTCCGCTGTAGTAATAATTGTTGTTATCACCTGATTAACTATCACATCAATGTTACCATGAGAGGAAAGTCAGCAGTGACAGCACATGTCAAAGTTTCCCAGTCTGTCTTGTTTAAAGTCCATCTGTACAGGTATCTGTGGGCCTGACGCCGGGGCAGTGACAGGAAGATAGGGAAGTGGTCACTACCACACAGGTTGTCATGTGCTCTCCAGTGGATAGATGGGAGAAGTGCTGGGCTGCAAATGGATAAATCAATGGCTGAGTAACTACCACAAGCCACACTGAAATGTGTGGCAGCCCCAGTATTTAAGAGGCAGAGGTCGAACCGAGACAGTAAAGCTTTGACATCTCTGCCTTGGCCAGTAAGCACGGTGCCACCACACAAGGGGTTAAGGGCGTTAAAATCTCCCAAAACTAGGAAAGGTTTAGGGAGCTGATCATCAGTGCAGCTAATACATTCAGGGGTACTTCACCATCTGGAGGAAGATATACATTGCAGACAGTTATTTCCTATGTCGTCCTTATTCTGACAGCCACAGCTTCAAGAGGGGTTTGAAGGCGCACAGTTTCACTACAGTCCAAGTTTAGGACATAAATGCAGATTCCACCTGACACTCGATTATGGTCGCTACGGTTCTTGTAATATCCCTTATAGCTGCAGAGGGCAGTGGTCCACATTTCCAGGAACCAGGTTTTCTGGAGAGCAATGCAAAAAGCAGGTGTAAAGCTTAACAGTTGTCGCAACTCAGCCAGGCAGTGGAGAAAACCGCCGCAACTCCACCGGGGGATGATGTCATCGTGTTACTGGGAAGGCATGGAACATTCAATGAGGCAGTTTACGCCTCAGGGTCACCTGCTGCCACTGACTTATTGCCTGAGCAGTCTACATCCATTGCGTCTGAGGGTCCGGCGAGATCTATGTCCTCAGTGGACGCCAGAATCTCCTCCTTATCTTCAGATGCAGAGCTTGAAGGTGGCAGTGATGTGGGTGCAACCGCTTGCTCTTAGGGGTCCTCTTTTTGGACCTTTCTCGCTGCTCCTTGGGTTTCTCTGGCTGGGAGGGCTACACTGATTCAGTCTCTGGGACTGAAGATGATCATGAAGCCCTGCGACCAGCTGCTTTCGGGCACTTCAGCCACTGGCGGGCATCATCTTTCCCATTAGCAGAAACCTGGGAAGGGAGTGACCCAAGATACCCCTTCCCGGCGAGAGGAGCCGAAGAAGACTTACGCCTCTCCGGCTGAGAAGTGGGGACAGGTGTCCCCGATGGTTGGGGGTGGCGGGTGGGGGGCGGGGGGGGGGGGCGGGTGGCAGTGCTCCTGAAGTAGGTGGTGCAGGAGCAACAGGGGGGAAGTGCGCCTCACCATCAAGGGGGCAGGTGTAACCTTCTGGCTCTGAGAGCCGATCGGAATTTGCAAAACTGATGGGGCTATAACTGTTCTCGTAACAGCGGTGCAGGAGGAGGTCATAGCCACAGGATGTAGGTGCTCATATTTTCTCTTAGCCTCAATGTAGGTCAGTCGGTCCAGGGTTTTGTATTCAATGATTTTCCTCTCTTTCTGCAAAATCCTACAGTCTGGCGAGCAAGGCGAATGGTGCTCTCTGCAGTTGACATAGATGGGAGGTGGGGAACATGGATTATTGGGATATGATGGACGGCCACAATCTCGACATGTGACGCTGGAGATACAGTGGGAAGACAATGACCTAACTTCCAGCACTTAAAGCACCGCATCAGGGGAGGGATATATGGATTGACATCACAGCGGCAAACCATCACCTTGATCTTCTCTGCTAAGGTGTCACCCTCGAAGGCCATGATGAAGGCACCGGTGGCAACCTGATTATCCCTCGGACCCCGATAGACGCACAGCATGAAATGAACACCTCACCACTCTAAATTGGCGCACAGCTCGTCATTAGACTGCAAAAGAAGGTTCCTGTGGAGGATAATACCCTGGACCATATTTAAGCTTTTATGTGGCGTGATGGTAACAGAAACATCCCCCAACTTGTTACAAGCGAGTTAAGTCCGTGACAGGGCAGAGGATGCTGTTTTTATCAAAACAGACCCAGAGTGCATTTTGGACAAGGCCTCCACCTCCACAAACTTGTCCTCTAAATGCTCTACAAAAAACTGTGGCTTCATCAAAACAAAGGAGTCCCCATCAGTTCTCGTATGTACGAGGTACCTGGGTGAATAAGGTTCACTGCCATCCTTAGCCTGACATTCCTCCCATGGTGTGGCCAGGGAGGGGAATGACTTAGGGTCGTACTTTCTTGCATTGTACTGAGACTTGGAACGTTTAGGGACTGCTGGTGTTTGATCACCAGCAAGTGATGACGTGGTACGCTTCATTGCAAGTCACCTGCCCTGATGCCACCCACACTGACCAGGGGCCCTCCCCATACTTGCCACCCAGCCACAGCAAAGGCCACCTGGCAGGATGGCCATTGCTGGGAGTCCCGATGCCCAAAGATGATGGGCATCCACTCCTCACCATTCGTGGGGAGTTAACAGCGCAGGCATCAGCAGAGCGATCCCCGTGTTGTAAGGGGGCTACAACCAACAGGGTACATGGCGGCCCCACCGCAACAGACTGGCTACCGTGCTGAATATGAGGTGCAAAGAAGTCTGTGGTCATTGGCAGTGCAAAAAGTGACACTGCATAGTGCATGGTGGAAAATGCACCCAGGAAGGTATCCTTGCCCAAGAGATGGAGAATGAGTTGGACTGCATTGCGACGACGAGAAAGTGGGTTAAAGATCTGAAGGTATGATGAACGCGATGCACCATGTAAGGTGCCCTTCTCCAATTGGCTCGCTCTTCGGGAAAATTTTGAAAAATGGAGGTCAAACCCTACAGGGGAACAACACATAAAGACTGAAACGTGTGAGACTCCTGTTAGTCGCCTCTTAAAACAGGCGGGAATACCTCAGGTGTAATCTAATCCCCAAACCCGCAGGTGGGACTCATAATGAACTAACACATAACGTAGATGAGATAATGATTAATGAAATATCAATGCTGCTGTATACATTAGGATGTAATGATTTTTATGGAGAACAGTAATACAAGTTAATGAAAGTTTCATTCAAGGAGCTGAGCAACAAGGATATATTAGTTTAGGAATTTCTAATGATTTTTATGTTGTGGAAAGTTTTATTTTCTGACACGATTATTTTCAATTTAATTTTGTTTGATGATATTTGTAAATAACGGTGTAATAGTAATGGCCAATTTCCTATTGGTTTAGAGTATCTCTTTGAAATGAGAATTTTGTATCACCATGGCAATTGACGTGGGGACGAATTTCTTGAGTTTTGAGCTGTAAATCATTAATCTGTATTGTTAGTAATATGTGCTACATGTTATGTGTAGTGTGAGAGTACTAATCTGTGTCCTGTGCTGATAGTATTTCTGTTCGTGGGAGACATAAGTTCAATTTCTAACACACAGAATAATAAAAATTGTCTTAATGGAGTTTTTACAATTTGGAAGTCATAGTAAAAAAAGTTAAACTAACATGAATAGAGAAATTTGGAAATAAAAGTAAACAACATTTGTTTCCAAAAAAGAGTAAAAAAGTTTGAAAAAGGTGAATAAAGTTGAGAAAAGTGACAGACACCACACCCTTTTCATGGTGCTAGCGAAATGTCTCAACGAGTACAAACTGTGGTGGGCCAAACACACATGATTTTTGCATTTTGCAAGGATGGTTTCTAAGTCAGAAAACAATGAAGCATGAATGTTCTTCCTATTTAATGCACAAGAACTACGAGTTTCAGCAGTCAAAGGCCTCATTTTTTTTTTATCATACCACATAAAGATGACAGCATCAAATCTTATTTCTCTGCCATGCAAGATTTTAATGTTATGATTCTCTTCGACAATAAGAACTACAGTTTTCTGCTGGATTGTAAGCTTTCTAGGTTTACTGGCTGTAACTACACAAAATTTCCACTCTTTTACAGTGCAGAATCCAACGCTTGGGTAAATATCACAATATTACCAGTTCATGCGCAATTGGCCATAAACGTAACATTTTCCGTGACATTAAATCACATCACCTGCGTGCAGAAATCTATAGTTCATGCTCTGTATTCTTATCTGTTTCATTATCTTCTTATATTTACATATTTGTGGCCAAATGAGAAATAATGTGAATTTTTTTCTCAACTTTCCATCTTAATTGTACTAAAACAGATATCTTTTAAGCCAAAAAGTGGATAGGCCTTGCAGCTGTTTTATCTGGTAACATGGGTGACTTGAGAGTTCAAAATTATCAACCAAAAACTGCAACCTACCAACTGACAAGAATTGATTGTGATAACTATTAACAACTTACAGTTGACTGATTGAAAATTAAAGGAACAGCAGCAAGCATTCAGACATGTTGTGATGCCAATATCTTGTCAGTGTAAACATGTTAGGAATTTCAGCACTAGTAGGCTTCAATTTGCAGACCGTTTAGTGTTAATTCCTTAAAGACCCACTTTTTAAAACAAGGTTTATTAAAAGCAAACTAAACTCACATTGAAGCTTCCTGGCAGATTAAAACTGTGTGCCGGACCGAGACTCGAACTCGGGACCTTTGCCTTTCGCGGTCAAGTGCTCAACCAAGCGACTCAAGCACGACTCATGCCCCGTCCTCACAGCATCACTTCTGCCATTACCTCGTCTCCTACCTTCCAAACTTTACAGAAGCTCTCCTGCGAACCTTGCCCGCAAAAGGAAAAGGTCCCGAGTTCGAGTCTCGGTCCGGCACACAGTTTTACTCTGCCAGGAAGTTCAATATCAGCACACACTCCGCTGCAGAGTGAAAATCTGATTCTGCAAACTCACATTGTTCTTGTGACAATTTCAGGAAGAATGACGAAGATTTTCATTAAAAGTCAGAATTCCTTCAAAGCAGGTTCGTTAATATGGAGCTTCCCTGTAAGTGGTCCTGCTCAAAACAGAGCAATGGCCAAAAATCAGTCATTTTCAAGCATCTGACACTAACTAGATACTTTTCTGATTGTTGTTTTGTAGACTTCATTCTCCACATGAAATAATTTCTTCGAATGCCAAATGTATACAGAATATTTTTGCAAAATTTACAGTCTACTAATGATTTATTTTGACAGTTAAAATATTCTATTCTTTTTTCTTCGGAGTTTATGTGAGATGACAATGCTACTTTAAAACATTGAGTACAAACTGAATTTGTCTTAATTTTTAATTGTTCTACATGTAAGTTACTATATTAACACCCTTTACAAATTGATTCAATAATAAAAAATACGTAGCAATAATGCTCTTCAATACATAGTGCATATTAAGCCCATGAACATGACCACACTAACAGAAGAGTCCAACAAGAAACGAGAAACGGGAAGCGAAGCAAACAGTGGTGCCAGGAGAAGACATTATGAAAAGTTAAGAAGTGAATACCTACTTGTGCTTTCAAAGGATCATCAGCAAGCAACCAAAGTACTTTGCAGCAATTGGAGAATATTGTGAACTGTGTTCCCACAGACTGCGTCATCAGTTGAAACATAATTTCTAGGGCCTCATCAACCTGTATAAAAATTTAGAATTACAAATAACCACAAAATTTGCAGAAACATAGTTTATTTATCAAAAGATGAACATTAATTTTGCGAATACACACCATATGAAGAAATATTACCTGCCAAATGTTGTCCCTGTTTTCTGGGTATTTTGCCAGATTCAAGAGTAACTGTGTTCCAAGTGAACAGAGTCTCTGATATGCAAATGAACGATTTGATCGTTTAAGTTCACCGAAAACTTTTGGTAGGTATTCACTTGCAGAAAAATCTTTACATATCTCTCTAGACAGTTCAGTCAAAGAAGCTGCAAAAAGATAAAACAGAAAAAATGCATTTCCTTATGTTTCACTCAACTCATCAATTAGCAATATAACAGAATACTAACAGTCAAACCTCGATTCTTTTAAGAACTCAACTCCCACATATAAAACAGCTCCAAACATGTGATTACTTTACAAATGAGTAACTGTGTTAAATACTTGACATTAAGCATATAGCAGTATGTGAGAAAAAGTTTATTAAAGGTTTGAAATTAGGTTTAAGGTTTATTAGAAAACACCATGTGCTCTCATTCTCAAATACTGAATGAATATAGTGGGAACTATAAGTTTAGTGAGCTATACTGGCTCAAGGCAAACATAGTTTCCAACTGTAATACTTCTCTTACTAAGTTAAACTCTTCTTTTAACATAAGATTACACCTCTTAATGATTAAATTGCGACGGTGTTTTAAATTCAACCAATTATATAAAGCATTGAAAAGTCAAATTTTTCTTGCCCCTGAAAGCTGTTAGGTAGGCCACCTGCCACTGGGACTGTGAACCATTAATCACATTAGTCGGTTAGTAATAAACATGATATCGAAATATCAATATGGTACCAGCATGGAACACAGACGTCAATTTGAGTACGTCAGTTGGAGTTGGTTCACCACTTGGAACGTGTGGGGATATATTTTTAATTACGACCATACCTAGTGCAGTTCTGTGGTATTCAACCCTATATTTACAGCTAGGTCTGATTTGTAATACTGTTATATAATGATGCAATAGTTGCTCTCATGTTCAACCACTGTAAAGTTGTGAGGAAGGAACTGCAAATCCAGTCAGTTGACAGATAAAACCAGAGACAGTGGCCACTGCAGTAATCTATTAGGAAGGACAACAAAAATGCTGCGTTACTGGCCATGAAAGCCTACATCATTTGAATAGTGAACTTACTTAGAGACATGAAGAGCATGATCATCTGTCCCAGGGAATTCTGTTCAAAGCACCTCAGATTATTTGTGTACTTCCACCGCAATGTCTGAACAGGTTGCGAGGGGTTTCTGGTAACACCTCTATTTTTCAGACTTAAGCAGTTACTAGGCAGCCGCTTTCGTGCAGCAAAACCCCTCCAAAAGGCCTGTAAAAATAGGCAGAATAGAAATGTATAGTATCTACAGTCCTGTAAATTATGTGGACACATTTATGAACAATATAAACTACTGGTAACGTAACATAATGTACCTGTATTTTGACCGCAGCACGATTTTCAATTTCTGATTGGGATATGGGAACTAGTACTTTTCGTTTTGCTTCTCTTTCTCTTTTGGACCAAACACTCCTGAACCATCTCTGTATAGTAATAATACAACGTCTCTGTGTCAAATACAAATCACGCTGACGTTTCATATTAAGAGTGGCTCGAAACCATCTCTGAATAATAACAGATGCCCACCTTTTCCTCTGATAAATATTTCTATCATATTTCATCAACAATGTAGCCCTGTATTTCTGCTGAATGTGTATCACTATTAACCTCAGTTTTTGGTACTCTTGTTGCTGTAATGTTGTTGAACGCATATTTCGATACCACTGTTGTATAATAATTGCACTACTTTTTTGTTCCAAAAATGATGTTCGTTCTTTTCTCATTAAATGAACAGCTCTAATCCAACATTGTATTCTCATAGCAGCAGCCTTTTGTGCCTGAAAAGCAGCCTTGTGTTGCTTCATTGCTCTGTTGGCTCTAAATCTCTGCTGAACTAATCGAACAGTCAATTTCAGTTTTTGATATTCATGTTGTTGTAATTTTGTAGAACACATATTTCGATACCATTGTTGAATAATAATTGCACTTCGTTTTTGCTCTAGAAATGATGTACGTTCCTTTCTCATTAAATAAACAGCTCTAATCCAACACTGTATTTTGCAGGCAGCAGCCCTTTGGAGATGGAAAGCAGCCTGCTGTTGCTTCATTGCTCTGTTGGCTCGAAATCTCTGCTGAACTAATTGAACAGTCAACCTCAGTTTTTGGTATTCACATTGCTGTAATCTTGTTAAAAGCATATTTCGATACCATTGTTGTATAATAATTGCACTTCGTTTTTGCTCCAGAAATGATATGCGTTCTTTTCTCATTAAATGAACAGCTCTAATCCAACACTGTATTTTCGTAGCAGCAGCCTTTTGTACCTGAAAAGCAGCCTTGTGTTGCTTCATTGCTCTGTTGGCTCTAAATCTCTGCTGAACTAATCGAACAGTCAATTTCAGTTTTTGATATTCATGTTGTTGTAATTTTGTAGAACACATATTTCGATACCATTGTTGAATAATAATTGCACTTCGTTTTTGCTCTAGAAATGATGTACGTTCCTTTCTCATTAAATAAACAGCTCTAATCCAACACTGTATTTTGCAGGCAGCAGCCCTTTGGAGATGGAAAGCAGCCTGCTGTTGCTTCATTGCTCTGTTGGCTCGAAATCTCTGCTGAACTAATTGAACAGTCAACCTCAGTTTTTGGTATTCACATTGCTGTAATCTTGTTAAAAGCATATTTCGATACCATTGTTGTATAATAATTGCACTTCGTTTTTGCTCCATAAATGATATGCGTTCTTTTCTCATTAAATGAACAGCTCTAATCCAACACTGTATTTTCGTAGCAGCAGCCTTTTGTACCTGAAAAGCAGCCTTGTGTTGCTTCATTGCTCTGTTGGCTCTAAATCTCTGCTGAACTAATCGAACAGTGAATCTCAGTTTTCGATATTCATGTTGTTGTAATTTTGTAGAATGCACATTTCGATACCATTGTTGTATAATAATGGCACTTCGTTTTTGCTCTAGAAACAATGTGCGTACCTTTCTCATTAAATAAACAGCTCTAATCCAACACTGTATTTTGCAGGCAGCAGCCCTTCGGAGCTGGAAAGCAACCTGTTGTTGCTTCATTGCTCTGTTGGCTCGAAATCTCTGTTGGACCAATCTGACCGACAAAAGCAATCTTTGATACCAAGTCCTCTGTTTGCGCATATGCATTTGTGATCTGTACCATCTCTGAATGTAAAGTACTTTAGCTACCATTCTTTTATTGAAGACCTCACGATGCCGCTGTACTAAAATTGCTCTCCACCACCTCTGAATAACTACTGCACTCTCCCTTTGTCTAATAAAAATTCTCCTCTGTTGTTTCACAGGCAGTACTTTCCTGGCCCATTTTTGTATCACTACAGCAGCAGCTTTTTTCATTAGAAAAATATTTCTTTCATACTTCATTAACTTTGTTGCTCTAAATTTCTGCTGAATTGTAATAGCTGATTTTATTTTTCTTATATTCTTCACTCTAGTTCTGATCAAATTTCTTCTCCACCAACGTTGTAGCTTCACTGCAGCAGCCTCATACTTAGGTAGCTAAAAAAACAAAAATCATAACAATAGAGTTAGAACATATAGACTCAAATTCATTTATTAAACAATGATTTGACTATTTACCTGAAACTTCAGGAGTATCTGCCACAGTAACGAAAGCGTTTTTTCTCTGTGACCATCTACAATGTCACGTGATGTAATATTGCTTTTTATATCAAAGCCTGCCGAAATTAGAGATGCAAACGCAAGTCCTACATTGTGTATTTTCTGCAGCCTTGACAAAGCCGGTGCTCTAAGCTTTGACATGATGTTTTCGTCTTGCAGTATTATTTCCATAACACGACTGGGAATGAAGTGAAATCAAGTGAAATCATGGCCTTTAGTAAATTGAAACAATAATAAATTTGATTTTACCATCCATATATACAGTCACAGTGTCATTCAGTTGCATGAAGCACTTACCACAAGCGAATACCATCCCGAAGATCAAGAAGTTTGGTCACAGCATAATCAAACTCATTCAGATATGACTGTTCATGAGTTACAACGTAACCAAAATGTCGCAGACACTTTGTGACGTCACCAACAGCTGATAAAAATTCTCTAGAAAACGCCAGCAACACATCACGACTTGACTGAAAGTATAAAGATGAAGGACGTATGCAATCAAAAAACACTCAATAAATGGCTGGCAGCAAAGTACTACATGTTCAATAAACTGAACTTAGATTAAATAATAGAAAGGACAATACTATATACATGCATGTCATCTCATGAGCATAACTTCATACCATACATAAATACAAGTTTAGTAAATTCGACAATAAAACCCTCATCCTCAGGCAATATTACTGCAATCCACAGTCCCCATTTTAAAATGGTGGTGAGGCAGGTTACCTTTCTATGCAAAAGTACAAGATGAACCCATCCTCCCTAACCCTGTCTCTATCTCCATCTACATACATACTGTGCAAACCACTGATGTGTAGGCAGCGGGTACTTCCAATAGTGCTAAATATTAGGGTATCCAATCACGTAAAGAGTGCAGGAAGAATGCTGTTTAACTGCTGTGAATGCTCTAACTGATCTAACCTCATTATCTCTAACAGTATGGGTGTAAAATTATGAGCAAGCTGTAGTATACTCTTAATTTATTCATTTAACACTGGTTTTTGTAAATATTTAGGTAAGGTTCTGCAGAATAGTTGGCTTCCTCCTTCAAGCATCTATCAGTTCAGGTTTTCCATTACCTCCTCGATGTTTTACAATGAGTCAAACAAGCTAATGACCATTTATACAATATCCCCCCCTAGTCTTGTCTGGAATAGGTTCCACAAATTTGAGGTACATTTTTAATGTTTTTCATTTATTCTTCTCTGTAGAATGATTTGGTCGCATTATCCCAGTACCCTATCTATCTACATCTACACTTACTACAATGAACTATCTTCACAATTATTCTCTGTTATTCCAATCTCGAACAGTGTGTGGAAGAAGTGAACACCTGCATCTTTCTCTGTTAACTCCGATTTCCCTTTCCCTAATTTTATTATGATGCTCACTTCTCCACAAGTGGGTCACAGCATCAACAAAATATTTTCACATGCGGAGGAGAAAGTTGGTAACTGAAGTGTCATGAGAAGATTCTGCTGCAATGAAATACGCCCTTGTTTTAATGATGTCCACCCCAAATTCTGTGTCATGTCAGTGACACACACTACTCTATTTCTGTACAAAACATGCTGCTCTTCTTTGGTCTTTCTTGATGTACACCATCAATCCTATCTGGTAAGGATCTCACACCGCACAGCAGTACTCCAAAAGAGGATGGACAAGCATAGTGTATGCAGTCTCCTCAGTAGATCTGTTACATTTTCTAAGTGTTCTGTCAATAAAACGCAGTCTTTGGTTTGCCTTCCAAACAACATTTTCTGTGTGTTCTTTCCAATTTAAATTGTTCATAATTGTAATTCCTAGGTATTTAGTTGACTTTATGGCATTTAGATCTGACTGATTTATCTTGTAACCAAAGTTTAATGTACTCCTTTTGGAAATAATGTGGATGATCTCTCAATTTTAATTATTTAGCATCAACTGCCAATTTTCACACCACACAGATGTATTTTCTAAATCGTTTTGCAATTTGTTTCGACCTTCTGATGAAAAGACAGATGCTCACATTGCCTTCAAATTGTTTGTACAGATAAGGAACAGCAGAGGGCCTATAACACTACCTTGGGGAATGCTAGAAATCACTTGTTTTACTCTAAGACTTTCCATCAATTACTATGAACTGTGACATCTTCAACAGGAAATCATGAATCAAGTCACGTAACAGAGACAATATTACATAAGCATGCAATTTCACTACACGTTGCTCGTGTGGTATAGTGTCAAAAGCCTTCCGGAAATCCAGAAATACAGAATCAATTTGAAATCCCTCACCAATAGCACTCAACAGTTTGTGTGTGCATAGATGACTGTATCAACAGACCGCTCTCTTTTTGGTAAGTTGGTTGGTTGGTTTAAAAGAGGGGGAAGGGACCAAACTACGAGGTCATCGGTCCCTTGTTCCTAATAAAACAATGCCACAAGTGTGAGAATAAGACAGAAGAGACATATAATACAAAACAGAAATAAAGGAAAAATCACAAGAATGAAGGAAAGGCAACGAATACCACAAGGAACAGAAGAGGACAAGAAAACAACAGAGAGATGCTAGGAACAGAAGAGAGTAAAACAAGAAAGCAGATTACAGTGGCTGGTTTACCACGAGAATAAAAAGGAAAAGCCAGCCACTCCGCAACACATTAAAACATCCACCATAAAAACACTATGGTGGAGGACACAGAAGGACAAAAGACATGTGCTAAAACTTAGATCAAATGATAAAACCTACCCTCGTGAATAAAACAAAACTAAATCAACCAATAAGATGTTGTCAGATAAAATGAGTGGCAATGAGTCTCATAACCCAAGATTTTGTCGCTCGACTGTCAAAGCGGACAGTGCATCAGAATATGGGCCACTGTCAACCGGGTGCCGCAAAGACACTGAGGAGGGTCTTCACAGTGTAAGAGGTAACTGTGGGTCACCCAAGTGTGGCCAATGCGGAGCCGGCAGATGACAACTGATTTCCTGTGAGAGGCCCGCATGGAAGACTTCCACACATTCATAGTCTCCTTAATGACACGCAGTTTGTTACTGTTACGCCATTCCGTCTAACACCGCTGAAATACCCTGCGGTGTAAGTCAGAACGCAGGTCAGGTTCAGAGATGCGCATCTCCAGAAGTGATTTCCATGTAACCTGTTTGGCCAGCCTGTTGGCAAGTTCGTTGCCTGGGATTCCAATGTGCCCTGGGGTCCACACACCACCACTGAACGACGGGACCGGTCCAAGGCATAGACAGACACCTGGATGGACGCCACCAAAGGATGGCTAGGGTAGCACTGGTCGATAGCTTGTAGGCTGCTCAAGGAGTCAGTACACAGAAGAAACGATTCCTCAGAGCATGAACGGATATACTGAATGCACAAGATACGGCCACCACCTCTGCAGTGAATACACTGCTGCCATCGGGCACGGAATGCTCTTCAATATGGCCTCTGTGGACAAAGGCGAAGCCAACATTACCATCAGCCATCTAGCCGTTGGTGCAAACCACTTCAGAGCTGCAGAACACTTAAAGAATCGACAGGAAGTGACAGTGGAGAGCTGCAGGGTTAACGGAGTACTTAGGGCCAGACGAAAGGTCCAAGCAAAGCTTCAGTCAACAGCTACACCACGGAAGTGTACATGAGTGGACCTTGAGGAGAGGTGGTGAAGGGTAGGACTCTAGTTCAGACAGAAGCGATCGCACATGAACTGTGTGTCAAGTAAACACAATGCTGAGGGCGTCACCAAACCATAAATCACACTCCCATAGTCAAGTGGGGATTGAACAAGGGCTCTGTAGAGCTGCAGCAACGTAGAGCGATCTGCACCCCAGTTGGTGTTGCTCAGGCAACGGAGGGCGTTGAGGTGCTGCCAACACCTCCGTTTAAGCTGACAAAGAAGAGGAAGCCAAGACAAACGAGAGTCGAAAACCAGACCTAAGAATCGATATGTCTCCACTACAGTGAGTGTATTGTCATTAAGGTAAAGTGCTGGTCCTGGATGAATGGTTCGACACAGACAGAAATGCATGACACACGTCTTCATGGTGAAAAACTGGAAGCCATAAGCTAGAGCTCATGACTGTGCCTTGTGGATAGCTCCCTGTAGGCGACACTAGCAACATCACTACTGGAGCAACAGTACGAAATGCAGAAGTCGCCTGCATAAAGAGAAGGTGAGATGGAGGGCCCGATAGCTGCTGCTAGACCGTTAATGGCCACTAAGAACAGAGAGAGACACTCAATACAGAGCCCTGCGGGACTCCATTCTCCTGGATATGGATGGAACTATAGCAGGAAACAACCTAGACACGGAAAGTACGGAGCGACAGGAAGTTTTGGATAAAAAAAATCGGGAGCAGGCCCCAGAGACCCCACTCATACAATCAATGTGGCAAGAATATGATGTCGCCAAGTAGTGGCATATGCAAAGCAACCAGGTGTTGGCGTCTGGGAAACGCTGTTCGGATGTAGCAGACTCGAGGGACACAAGATAACCAGTGGTAAAGCGACCATGGTGGAAGCCACCCTGAAATGGAGCCGACACACCATATGTTCCAGCACCTGATGGGCCGATAGCTATCCACATCAAGTGGGTTTTTACCAGGTTTCAGCACCAGAATGATGGTGCTCTTCCGCCATTGTGATGGAAAGATGCCATCACACCAGATTCGGTTGAAGATGATGAGAATGTGTCACTTGTAGTCAGATTAGATATGTTTAATGATCTGGCCCTGAATCCGATCAGGCTCAGGCTTTATGCCAGGGAAATGTGCAAGGGCACTGAGGAGCTACCACTCTGTAAAGGGGCGTTATAGGATTCACTGTGGCGTATAGTGAATGAGAGGAATTTCGCTTCCAGTGGCCGTTTGAGAGTGCGAAAAGCTGGGGGGTAATTCTCCAACGCAGAGGTGCGAGCAAAGTGTTCGACAATCGTCTTTGCGACAGTAGATAACACGCCATATATGGTAACACCGGGAACACCTGTTGGTGTCTGGTACCTTAAAAACGTTTGATCTTTGCCCAGACTTGGAAAGGAAATATATGACACCCAATGGTCAAGACATATCTCTCCCAACACTTCTGCCTCTGTCGTTTGACACGTTGGCGACGCTCCTTAATTGCTTCAGCAACTTCTGGCAACCACCAAGGGACTGCCTTACACCAGGGGAACCCTAAAGAGTGAAGGATCGCATTTTCTGCTGCAGAATTCATAGTTGTAGTCACCTGCGCAACCATCACATCAATGTTACCATGTAAGGGGGATTCAACAATGATAGCAGAGGTAAAAGTTTCCCAGTCCACCTTGTTTAAAGCAAATTTGGGCAGGTGTCCGTTGGCCTGACACCGGGACAGTGACCGGAAGATGGAGAAGTGGTCACTACCACACAGGTTGTCATGTGCTCTCCAGTGGATAGATGGGAGAAGTGCTGGGCTGCAAATGGATAAATCAATGGCTGAGTAACTACCACAAGTCACACTGAAATGTGTGGCAGCCCCAGTATTTAAGAGGCAGAGGTCGAACTGAGACAGTAAAGCTTTGACATCTCTGCCTTGGCCAGTAAGCACGGTGCCACCACACAAGGGGTTAAGGGCGTTAAAATCTCCCAAAAGTAGGAAAGGTTTAGGGAGCTGATCATCAGTGCAGCTTAATACACTCCTGGAAATTGAAATAAGAACACCGTGAATTCATTGTCCCAGGAAGGGGAAACTTTATTGACACATTCCTGAGGTCAGATACATCACATGATCACACTGACAGAACCACAGGCACATAGACACAGGCAACAGAGCATGCACAATGTCGGCACTAGTACAGTGTATATCCACCTTTCGCAGCAATGCAGGCTGCTATTCTCCCATGGAGACGATCGTAGAGATGCTGGATGTAGTCCTGTGGAACGGCTTGCCATGCCATTTCCACCTGACGCCTCAGCTGGACCAGCGTTCGTGCTGGACGTGCAGACCGCGTGAGACGACGCTTCATCCAGTCCCAAACATGCTCATTGGGGGACAGATCCGGAGATCTTGCTGGCCAGGGTAGTTGACTTACACCTTCTAGAGCACGTTGGGTGGCACGGGATACATGCGGACGTGCATTGTCCTGTTGGAACAGCAAGTTCCCTTGCCGGTCTAGGAATGGTAGAACGATGGGTTCGATGACGGTTTGGATGTACCGTGCACTATTCAGTGTCCCCTCGACGATCACCAGTGGTGTACGGCCAGTGTAGGAGATCGATCGCCACACCATGATGCCGGGTGTTGGCCCTGTGTGCCTCGGTCATATGCAGTCATGATTGTGGCGCTCACCTACACGGCGCCAAACACGCATACGACCATCATTGGCACCAAGGCAGAAGCGATTGTCATCGCTGAAGACGACACGTCTCCATTCGTCCCTCCATTCACGCCTGTCGCGACACCACTGGAGGCGGGCTGCACGATGTTGGGGCGTGAGCGGAAGACGGCCTAACGGTGTGCGGGACCGTAGCCCAGCTTCATGGAGACGGTTGCGAATGGTCCTCGCCGATACCCCAGGAGCAACAGTGTCCCTAATTAGCTGGGAAGTGGCGGTGCAGTCCCCTACGGCACTGCGTAGGATCCTACGGTCTTGGCGTGCATCTGTGCGTCGCTGCGGTCCGGTCCCAGGTCGACGGGCACGTGCACCTTCCGCCGACCACTGGCGACAACATCGATGTACTGTGGAGACCTCACGCCCCACGTGTTGAACAATTCGGCGGTACGTCCACCCGGCCTCCCGCATGCCCACTATACGCCCTCGCTCAAAGTCCGTCAACTGCACATACGGTTCACGTCCACGCTGTCGCGGCATGCTACCAGTGTTAAAGACTGCGATGGAGCTCCGTATGCCATGGCAAACTGGCTGACACTGACGGCGGGGGTGCACAAATGCTGCGCAGCTAGCGCCATTCGACGGCCAACACCGCGGTTCCTGGTGTGTCCGCTGTGCCGTGCGTGTGATCATTGCTTGTACAGCCCTCTCGCAGTGTCCGGAGCAAGTATGGTGGGTCTGACACACCGGTGTCAATGTGTTCTTTTTTCCATTTCCAGGAGTGTACATTCAAGGGTACTTCACCATCTGGAGGAAGATATACATTGCAGACAGTTATTTCCTATGTCGTCCTTATTCTGACAGCCACAGCTTCAAGAGGGGTTTGAAGGCGCACAGTTTCACTACAGTCCAAGTTTACGACATAAATGCAGATTCCACCTGACACTCGATTATGGTCGCTATGGTTCTTGTAATATCCCTTATAGCTGCAGAGGGCAGTGGTCCACATTTCCAGGAACCAGGTTTTCTGGAGAGCAATGCAAAAAGCAGGTGTAAAGCTTAACAGTTGTTGCAACTCAGCCAGGCAGTGGAGAAAACCGCCACAATTCCACCGGAGGATGATGTCATCGTGTTACTGGGAAGGCATGGAACATTCAATGAGGCAGTTTATGCCTCAGGGTCACCTGCTGCCACCGACTTATTGCCTGAGCAGTCTATATCCATTGTGTCTGAGGGTCTGGCGAGATCTAGGTCCTCAGTGGACGCCAGAACATCCGCCGCATCCTCAGACACAGAGCTTGTATGTAGCGGTGGAGTGGGTGCCACTGCAACCTCCTTGATCTTAAGGGTCTTCGTTTTGGGTTTCTCTTGCTGCTCCTTGTGTTTTCCTGGCTGGGAGGACTTCACTGGCTCAGTTTCCAGGACTCAGGATGAGTATGAATACCTATGATGAGCTGCTTTTGAGTTCTTCAGCCAATGGCAGGTTTCGTCTTTCCCACTCGCAGAAACCTGGGAAGGGAGTGACCCAAGGGACCCCTTCCTAGCAAAAGAAGCCGAAGATTTACGCATTTTTCCACCTTAGAAGTGGGGACAGATGTCCCTGATGGTTTGGGGGGGGGGGGGGGGGGTTGCTCTCAAAGTAGGTGGTGCGGCAGCAACAGGGAGGAAAATGCCCCCAACCATCATGGGGGCAGGTGTAGTCTTCCATCTCTGAGAGGTGACTGGGGTTGGCGGAGCTGATGGTGTCAGAACTGTTGTAGCCGCAGCGTAAAACGATGTCATATGTACAGGATGCAGGTGTTCACATTTCCTCTTAGCCTCAGTGTAGGTCAGTCGGTTCAGGGTCTCATGCTCCATGATTTTCCTTTCTTTCTGGAGAATCCTGCAGTCTTCCAAGCAAGGCAAATGGTGCTCTCCGCAGTTGACACAGATGGGAGGTGGGGCACATAGAATATTGGGATGTGATGGGCGTCTGCAATCTCAGCATGTGACGCTGGAAGTACAGCGGGAAGACATATAGCCGAACTTCCAGCACTTAAAGCACCGCATCAGGGGAGGGATATAGAGCTTTGCATCACAGCAGTAGACCATCACCTTGACCTTCTCGGATAATGTATGACCCTCGAAGGCCAAGATGAAGGCACCAGTGGCAACCTGATTACCCCTCGGACGCCAGTCGAAATGTACACCTCGCCGTTCAAAATCGGCACACAGCTCATCGTCAGACTGCAAAAGAAGGTCCCTGTGAAATATGATACCCTGGACGATATTTGAGGTCTTATGGGGTGAGATGGTTACAGAAACATCCCCCCAGCTTGTCACAAGCGAGTAACATCCATGACTGGGCAGAGGATGCTGTTCTGATCAAGGCTGACACAGATCTCATTATGAACAAGTCCTCCACCTCCCCAAACTTGTCCTCTAGATGCTCAACAAAAAACTGAGGCTTCATTGTCATGAAAGATTCCCATCAGCTCTCAAACATACAAGGTACCGGCGCGAGTAAGATCCGCTGCCATCCTTAACCATACGTTCCTCCCATGGTATGACCAGCGAGGGGCACGATTTGGAGTCTTACTTCCGTGTGTTGAATTGAGCTCGTGAATGCTTAGAGACTGATGGTGTTTCACCACCAGCAAGAGATGGCCATTGCTGAGAGTCCCGACATCTCAAGGGAATGGGCATCTACCTCTTGGCATACGTGGGGAGTTAATGGCTCAGGCATCAGCAGAGCAATCCCTGTGAGGTCAGGGGGCTACAACAAACAGGGTGCATGGCGGCCCCACCACAATGGGCTGGCTACCGTGCTGGATATGAGGTGCAACGAAGTCTGTGGCGATCGAAGGCGCAAGACACGACACTGCAAGATGGGCACGATGCACCATGTAAGGCGTCCTTCCCCAATTGGCTCGCACTTCGGGAAAATTTTGAAAAATGGAGGTCAAACCCTACAGGGGACCATCACATAAAGGGGCAAAACATATTAGATTCCTTTTGGTGGCCTCTTACGACAGGCAGGAATATCTCGGGCCTATTCTAACCCCCGGACCCGCAGGGGGGTCTTCGAGGTAATTCATAATGCTCAAACACAACATATGGTCAAAATCCTGCTGCATATCGACTTTAATTATATGGGTCTGTAATTTAGTGGATTACTCCTATTGCCTTTCTTGAATATTGGTGTGACCTGTGCAACTATCCAGTCTTTGGATACAGATCTTTTGTCAAGTGAGCGGTTGTATATGATTGTCAAGTATGCAGCTACTGCATCAGCATACTCTGAAAGGAACCTAATTGGTATACAGTCTGGACTCGAAAACTTACTTTTATTAAGTGATTTGAGTTGCTTCACTACTCTGAGGATCTCTACTATTAAGTACTCATATTGGCAGCTGTTCTTGATCAAATTCTGGAATATTTACTTCGTCATCATTGGTGAAGCAATTTCAGAAGGCTGTTTTTAGTAACTCTGCTTTTGCAACACTGTCGTTGATAGTACTGCCATTCATTGAGGTAAAAAGAGAAGAGTGGTGGCATTATGTCACAAACTAGAAGCCAATGTTTGCATCGTAACAAGCCCAAAACATAAGGTTCACTGCTTTCACATCCCCATAGTTAACCATGGTGCCATTTCCTCATGATGTCATTGACTGTGTCATATTAGTGGAGCAAATATGCAATTAAGAATAGAAAACGTTCGGAACTGCTTTCCTGACACTTTGTTATTCATGTAAGTTCTGTAACTTGTAGCGTTTAAAACAGTTGTTGCATGCACACGAGAGAAATAACGAACAAGAAGCACTCATAAACAGTAGTCTGCATATGTTTTGGTCCATTTAAAATGCTGGCAGGCCCTGCCCACTCTAGCTTCAAAACATCATACAGCACAAGTCTGTACAGCCATCTCCCTTCTTTTTTTTGCCTCCATGTTTCTACTGCTATCACACAGAGGAGGCACTATTTGTATCTTTCTGCTAGCATACTTTATGTATGATCAGAATCTCCCTGGATTTTCTGCCAGGTTTCACAACAAAGTTCCATTGTGGAAACTATTATAAGCATCTTGCATTGAAGTCGCGTGTGCTCATGAACTAACTGCTCGAAATAATTATCAGAGAATGCGTTTAGCATAATTTTGGATGATGTTTTATAGGTACGACTATATTTAAATATGTATTTACGCCAGCATATCAAGGGTAACAAAGTCACCACCAACTATAGTCATATGACTCGTGTCCATGTCTGAAATCAAACTCAAGTTATTTTTGAACCTGTCAGCAGTTGTATCATCTGAGATGGGAGGTCAGTAAAAGGATCCAATTATTATTTATTCTGGTTGCCACGAATGACCTCTGTCCATACTAAATCAATGAAAAATCTACTTCAATTTCAGTACATGATAAACTTACTTGTAACAGCAACAAACACGCCACTGTCAACGGTGTACAGCCTATCCTTTCCGAACACTGTAAAATTGTTCACAAAAATTTTGGCTGAACTTATCTCCGGCTCTAGCCAGATTTCAGTGCCTATAACAATTTGAGGATCAGAGCTTTCTATTAGCACTTGGAGCTCTGATACTTTCTCAATACATCTACAACAATTTACAACTGTTGTACCAATGGTTCATGTATCTACATTCTCCCTGTTCGACCTGCACCCTTTTTATGTTTTCCCCAAGACACACTAACCTAAAATAACAGCCTAGTCAATGCCACACAGACCTGTTATCTGCATAGTGACCTACTGCGTGTAGAAGTCTGCTGCCTACTTTACTTACTATTGGACTAAGATGAACATTCCATTTTATATTTCCACAGATTTTGAAACCCAGATATATTTACAAGTTGTCTGATAGACTATCTGCAAGTTGTCTGATAGACTGTGACTCACTGATATTGTAGTTACAGGAGTCAAGTTTCTGCATTTGGTGAAGGGCATATTTGGGTTTCTGGACATTTAAAGAAAGTAGCCAGTCTCTGTACCAGTTTGAAATCTTATCAAGCCCTAACTGAATATTTGTGCAGCTTCTTTGTATAGTACTTTATTATAGGTAGCTCCATCATATGAAAAACTCTAGGTTACTATTAATATTGTTTGGCAGGTTATAAACACACACTAGCCCTAACACACTTCCCTTTGACACACCTCACACTACTACTTCCAGTAAGTCCATCAAACATAACATACTGTGTTCGAATTACCACAAAATCCTCAAACCAGTCACAAATTTTGTTTGATACCTGTAGGTGTGGCTCCATGGTGAAGTGCGAGACTTTGGATTCAAAGGCCTGAAGAGTTCAATTCCTGAACAGTCATAGAACTTTCATCTGTCACTTACCACTTCTTTCACCTCTGGCTGGATAAGTCAGTTCAAAGTTCTGAGGTAGGCAACAATATACTGCTTCCAATAGGACCATGTCTAATAAAGAACTGTGGTGTTTAAAATGAAGTTTTGCATTGATGACAGTTTTACTGTTATGATTCTAGTTTTGATCATGAATGTTGATGGAACACTTTACCTTTTGGAAGTAAAGAAATACTGCATCCACCTGGCAGTCTCCTTCCACGGCTTTCAAGACACCTCATGAGAATGAAAAAGGAGTTAGGTTTGGTATGACCACTGAATGGCACAGAGAAAGCCACTCTGTTCAAAATATATCATTATATTTGAGGTCATAACACATTCTATGGTTCTACAACAGAGGGATGTCAATGATATTGGTTGATGGTTTTGTAGATTGCTTCAGCAACAATTCATCTTGCTTTCTTCCGACCTCTGTCTGCAGTTTTTGGTTTGAGGGCTCTACTTTATGCTTCGATTGAAACGAGCACTGAATCAATCATTTCTATAGATAATCTGACCTAGGCTCTGCTGACTCCTGGCGCTTTACTAACATTTAGCTATTCAGCTATTTCTCATCAGCAATCCAATCTATATTGACAACCTCTGCATTTCAACTTTAGGACTCTAGGAGTGTAACTTGGCAGCTGACTTGGATGCTCCATTTGCTGCAACGATGTTCAGCCTCTTACTTATACAACATGCAAATTCGAACATGTCAAACCATAAGTCTCTATAAACCCAAAGAGTAATTGTAATGTAATAAATTATACAGTCTCGAGACAACCATATTTTCACATCATCATTAGACAAGCACAATTTTAAATATACCAGACTTGTAATTATAAGGAAAAGATGGGTTGCTAGTCACCGTAAAGATGACACGTTGAGGTGTAGAGAGGCGTAACAAAAAGACAGTTACACATTTGGCTACCAGCCAGAGCCTTCTCCAGAAGAGGAAACACACACACACACACACACACACACACACACACACACACACCATAGGTTGAGGCCAGGATTATTCCGGGAGCAGAGAACATGTTGTACAGGTAACTTCTGTCCACATAGTCCAAAAAAGCCGGTGGTAGAGGGGAAGATTCAAATGGCACAGGTTGTGAAGCAGCTGTTAAAATCAACTACGTTATGTTCAGCTGCATGTTGTGCCACAGTGTGGCCTGCTTTACTCTTGGCCAGTTTGGTGGTGACTGTCCACCCTGGTGGACAGCTTGCTGAAGGTCACACCAATATAAAAAGCTGTGCAATGATTGCAACAGAGCTAGTATATGACAAGGCTGCTTTCGCAGTTGGCCAGCCTTTGATGAGATAGGATAAGCCTGTGATAGGACTGGAATAGGAAGTGCTGGGTGTGTGGATTTGGCAGGTCTTGCACCTGGGTCTTCCACAGGGATATGATCCCTGTGTAAAGGGATTGGCATTGGGAGTGGCGTAAGGGTGGACTAGGATGATGTGGAGGTTGCTTGGGTGATGGAACACCACTTTAGGAGAGGGTGGGAAAGATCTTGGGTAGGATATCCCTCATTTCAGGGCATAATGATGGGTAATCAGTGTCCTGACAAAGGATGGTTCAGTTGTTCCAGTCTGGGGAGGTATTTGGTGATCAAGGAGGCACTCCTTTGTAGCTGATTCTTAGAGGTGGTTGGAGGTTTGGGGATGTGAGGGAAATAGCTGTTTGTGGACTAGGTCTGGGGGATAATGCCTGTCTGTGATGGCGTTGGTGAGACCCTCAGCATACTGGACAAGAGAATCCTTATCACTGCAGTTATGCCATCCCCAGGTGGCCAGGCTGTATGGAAGGTATTATTTTTGGCATGGAAGGGATGACATCTGTCGAAATGCAGGTACTGTTGATGGTTGGCGGGTGTAATGTGCACAGAGGTGTGGATGGAACTGTCAGAGGAGGGAGGTAGCCAACATCCAGGAAGGTGCCACACTGGATTGAGGAGGATCCAGTAAAACAGATGGGAGAGAAGGTGTGGAGGTTGTGAAGGAATTAGTGTAGGGTGTCTTGGACCTGAGTCTAGATCATGAAGTTATCGTCAATGAATCTGAACCAGACTAAGGGTTTGGTATTTTGTGAGGCTAGGAAGGTCTCCTCTAGATGGATCATAAACAGGTTGACAAATGAAGGTCCCATGTGGGTGAACATAGCTATGCCATGGATTTGTTTGTATACTTTCCCTTCAGAGGGGTAGTAGTTGTGAATTAAGTAGTAAGGTGAAGGAGGAAAAAGGTAGTGGGTTTGGAGTCTGAAGGATGTTGGAAAAGGTAGTGTTCAATAGCGGTAAGATCATGGGCGAGGGATGTTGGTGTACAGGGAAGCGGCGTCAACAGTGGTGAGTAGGGATACACGAGGTAAAGAGATGGAAATGATGGTGAGTCAGTGAAGGAACTGATAGATATCTTTGACATGGGAGGCCAAATAAGGGCAATTGGTTGCTGGTGTTGGTCACTGAGGGCCGATATGCTTTCAGTGGGGGCACAATAACCAGATAAATTGGGGCATCCAAGACTGTTCGGTTTGTGGATTTTGGGGTGCATGTAGAGGGTGGGTGTGATGTGCGTTGTGTGTCATAGAGGTGACAACAGAAATGGATTCAGGGGAAAGGTTCTGGGAAGGGTCTAAGGCTTTAAGTAGGGACTGGAAGTTACGTTGGACTTTTGGGATGGGATCACTCTGACAGAGGATAGGTAGAAGAGTCAGATAATTGTCAGAGGCCTTCTGCAAGATATTCAATGCAATCCACGACAGTGGTGGAACCTTTGTCTGCATGTGGGATGACTGTCAGGATTTGTTTTGAGGTTGTGTATGGCTCTCCTTTATTCTGCTGAATGGCTGGTGTTCTAAAGAATGGACCTGAGGAAAGATACTGAGGCCAAGTTGAAGGTAAGGAACTCATGGAATGTGACTAGGGAGTGGTTAGGTGGGAGCAGGGAGGATCACAGATGGATTGTGTTATGATGAGACACATCTCTCTCTCAGGAAATTCAAACAGTCTTTTAGAAGAAGAATGACTTACAGCGCATTAAAAGTTTCAATGGCTAGAAGAGGCCAAACACAGCAGGGTGAAAGTGTTGAAAGAGGACAAGGATATGGAAATAGTCAGTGTGACAATAGTCATAGAAATTACAAAAAAAAACATATGACCATGGTCCACAATGTTTTCATTGTCAAGGGCACAGACATACTGGAAAATATTGACTACCATTTGGTAATCACATTTCAAACAGTTAGCTAACAAACCATAATATGGAGGCGGACAAAAGAGCTTCAAACACTGTAACAATAACTGCTAGTGAACGTTCATTACTGACAGCAAAGCACAATGACAAAATGTCCTCCTACAAACGAATTAAATGTGATCATGTTGGACACTGTTACATATTCACAGGCAACGTACACAACATTATGGGAAAACAAAAGAGGCAACGTGTGGATCTCGGACAGTGGAGCAACAGACCACTGGAGTTAACAACGTGAAAAATTTGTCACTTTCATCAAAGGTGAGGTCAGTAAACGCAGCTGGTGGTGGATATTTACAAAGTACTGGTTTTGGCATTGTAAGAAGTTTTACATTCCAGGCATTATGTGTAATTTGATAAAAGTCCCTCAGGCAATTAATCTTTAACAAAATAGCTGCACTAGCAGCATAAAATAAAGTGGGGAAATAATTGTGGAAGATCCAAACAAAGACAATTTGTACTACATTAGTGAAGACAACTCCAGCATTTCAATGCATGAACATGGCCCTGTTGCAAATCTTATCACTGGTCAGGAAATGAATTTATAGCACAAATGGCGAGGCCACATCCACTTTGATAAAGCTAAATGTACAATTAGATGGGCCATATTTTATGGAAATATTTGGCCAAAATAATGTTACTCTCAACATTGCTGCAATGTGACTGCAAATAAAAGGCAATTTTGCAATATGGATGGGCAATACTGCTGATGTTTCAGGTAGCTGTGGACATATTGCAGTCAGGTTGCTATGTTGCCCACCAAGAGTGGAGAGTATTTCAAATTGCCTGGCAGTACCTCTCTCTGTTCTTGTCAGTAAATGCTTCTCTCTAATTCTCACCTCCATTTCCTACTTCTCTCACTAACATCATTGCACTCACATGGCTGAGCAAAAATCTATGTCGTTTTGTTATTGACGTTTGCAATTTTTCTATGAATTGCTTGGACAAGATATTTGAAATCTTTTTTTTAACATTTAACTCTGGGACAGGCATGTATCCAGCATCAATTGACAAGTTGAATTATATGATTCATTCTGACTAAGAATGGATGCATCCAGAAAGCCCAATTCCTCTTCTTGTCCTTTCTAACAAATTTATTATTTGTGCGATTTAAAAGCAGGAGAGTCGCACCCACATCCATCAGCTCACTTTGGGCCATTTTGTGGCAACAGTATGGCCCAGCGAAAGCCCCAGAACATGTCAAGAATCGAGAGGCACTGACAGTGAAGAGCGACGGGGTTAACGGAGTCCTTAAGGCCATGCAAAAGGTCTAGACGAAGCTGCGGCCGAGGTGTACACCATGGAGGCATACGTGAATGGACCGCAAGTAGAGGTGGTAAAGGGAAGGACTCCAGTTTGGAGAGAAGGGACCACATGCGAACCACAATCATTAGACCCGATCTGGGCCACCGATGCGGGAGATGGACTGCCACAGGCAGGAAAAGGACACGGTAATTCCGATGTGCAGGGAAACTATGAATGAGTGCTGCATAACTGGCGAGCAGTTGTGCATGTCTGATCTGCAGTGGAGGGACACCAGCCCCCACCAGTACCCCGGTCACCGGACGCGTCCTAAAAGCTCCTGTCGCTAATCGAACCCCACAGTGGTCCACAGGGTCTAGCAAATGCAATGCTGAAGGTGCTGCCAAACCATAAACCACACTCCAATAGTCAATTCAGGATTGGACAAGGGCTCTGTAGAGCTGCAGCAGCGTACAGCAATCTGCATCCCAATTGGTGTTGCTGAGGCAACGAAGGGCATTGAAGTGCTGCCAGCACTTCTGCTTAAGCTGACAAAGATGAGGGAGCCAAGTCAATCGAGTGTCGAAAACCAGTCCTAGGAATTGATATGCCTCCACTACAGTGAGTGGATCATCTGGACAAAACAGGTGAGTATATGAGTAACGGGGGAATGTAATATATATAACAGTTCAACCAAACGCTTCCAAGTACTGTGTGCTGTATGCTTTTGGAGCATGGAATGTCACAAAATTTCTGGGATGAAGCAATAACAGCAGCAAATTACATGTGAACACTATGTCCAACAATAGCAAATGATGGAGAAAGTCCCTGTAAACAATGGCACGGACGAGAACCAAACACTGATCATCTGTGGTTATTCACATGTTGCGCAGGGGCAAAAATGAAAAACCAGCATAACAAATTGGAACCAAAAGGACAACCTCATGTAATGGTTGGGTATTCAGAAATTGTTAAATTCTGCTGATTAACAATTGCCAGAGATAATGTGTGGTGTCACCGCCAGACACCACACTTGCTAGGTGGTAGCTTAAATCGGCCGCGGTCCATTTAGTACATGTCGGACCCGCGTGTCGCCACTGTGTGATTGCAGACCGAGCATCACCACAAGGCAGGTCTCGAGATACGGGATAGCACTCGCCCCAGTTGTACGACGACTTTGCTAGCGACTACACTGACGAAGCCTTTCTCTCATTTGCCGAGAGACAGTTAGAATAGCCTTCAGCTAAGTCCATGGCAGATTGTGAAGGGAGACGAAAATTTAATAGTCATGGGTGACTGGAATTCGAGTGTAGGAAAAGGAAGAGAAGGAAACATAGTAGGTGAATATGGATTGGGGGACAGAAATGAAAGAGGAAGCCGCCTGGTAGAATTTTGCACAGAGCACAACATAATCATAGCTAACACTTGGTTTAAGAATCATGAAAGAAGGTTGTATACATGGAAGAACCCTGGAGATACTAAAAGGTATCAGATAGATTATATAATGGTAAGACAGAGATTTAGGAACCAGGTTTCAAATTGTAAGACATTTCCAGGGGCAGATGTGGACTCTGACCACAATCTATTGGTTATGACCTGTAGATTAAAACTGAAGAAACTGCAAAAAGGTGGGAATTTAAGGAGATGGGACCTGGATAAACTAAAAGAACCAGAGGTTGTACAGAGATTCAGGGAGAGCATAAGGGAGCAATTGACAGGAATGGGGGAAATAAATACAGTAGAAGAAGAATGGGTAGCTTTGAGGGATGAAGTAGTGAAGGCAGCAGAGGATCAAGTAGGTAAAAAGACGAGGGCTAGTAGAAATCCTTGGGTAACAGAAGAAATATTGAATTTGATTGATGAAAGGAGAAAATATAAAAATGCAGTAAGTGAAACAGGCAAAAAGGAATACAAACGTCTCAAAAATGAGATCGACAGGAAGTGCAAAATGGCTAAGCAGGGATGGCTAGAGGACAAATGTAAGGATGTAGAGGCCTATCTCACTAGGGGTAAGATAGATACCGCCTACAGGAAAATTAAAGAGACCTTTGGAGAAAGGAGAAACACTTGTATGAATATCAAGAGCTCAGATGGAAACCCAGTTCTAAGCAAAGAAGGGAAAGCAGAAAGGTGGAAGGAGTATATAGAGGGTCTATACAAGGGCGATGTACTTGAGGACAATATTATGGAAATGGAAGAGGATGTAGATGAAGATGAAATGGGAGATACGATACTGCGTGAAGAGTTTGACAGAGCACTGAAAGACCTGAGTCGAAACAAGGCCCCCGGAGTAGACAATATTCCATTGGAACTACTGACGGCCGTGGGAGAGCCAGTCCTGACAAAACTCTACCATCTGGTGAGCAAGATGTATGAAACAGGCGAAATACCCTCAGACTTCAAGAAGAATATAATAATTCCAATCCCAAAGAAAGCAGGTGTTGACAGATGTGAAAATTACCGAACTATCAGCTTAATAAGTCACAGCTGCAAAATACTAACACGAATTCTTTACAGACGAATGGAAAAACTAGTAGAAGCCAACCTCGGGGAAGATCAGTTTGGATTCCGTAGAAACACTGGAACACGTGAGGCAATACTGACCTTACGACTTATCTTAGAAGAAAGATTAAGGAAAGGCAAACCTACGTTTCTAGCATTTGTAGACTTAGAGAAAGCTTTTGACAATGTTGACTGGAATACTCTCTTTCAAATTCTAAAGGTGGCAGGGGTAAAATACAGGGAGCGAAAAGCTATTTACAATTTGTACAGAAACCAGATGGCAGTTATAAGAGTCGAGGGACATGAAAGGGAAGCAGTGGTTGGGAAGGGAGTAAGACAGGGTTGTAGCCTCTCCCCGATGTTGTTCAATCTGTATATTGAGCAAGCAGTAAAGGAAACAAAAGAAAAATTCGGAGTAGGTATTAAAATTCATGGAGATGAAATAAAAACTTTGAGGTTCGCCGATGACATTGTAATTCTGTCAGAGACAGCAAAGGACTTGGAAGAGCAGTTGAATGGAATGGACAGTGTCTTGAAAGGAGGATATAAGATGAACATCAACAAAAGCAAAACAAGGATAATGGAATGTAGGCTAATTAAGTCGGGTGATGCTGAGGGAATTAGATTAGGAAATGAGGCACTTAAAGTAGTAAAGGAGTTTTGCTATTTGGGGAGCAAAATAACTGATGATGGTCGAAGTAGAGAGGATATAAAATGTAGGCTGGCAATGGCAAGGAAAGCGTTTCCGAAGAAGAGAAATTTGTTAACATCCAGTATTGATTTAAGTGTCAGGAAGTCATTTCTGAAAGTATTCGTATGGAGTGTAGCCATGTATGGAAGTGAAACATGGATGATAAATAGTTTGGACAAGAAGAGAATAGAAGCTTTCGAAATGTGGTGCTACAGAAGAATGCTGAAGATTAGGTGGGTAGATCACATAACTAATGAGGAAGTATTGAATAGGATTGGGGAGAAGAGAAGTTTGTGGCACAACTTGACCAGAAGAAGGGATCGGTTGGTAGGACATGTTCTGAGGCATCAAGGGATCACCAATTTAGTATTGGAGGGCAGCGTGGAGGGTAAAAATCGTAGAGGGAGACCAAGAGATGAATACACTAAGCAGATTCAGAAGGATGTAGGTTGCAGTAGGTACTGGGAGATGAAAAAGCTTGCACAGGATAGAGTAGCATGGAGAGCTGCATCAAACCAGTCTCAGGACTGAAGACCACAACAACAACATGGCTACGACCTAGCAAGGCGCCATTAGCCTTACATAGCAAGTGATAGTTTGATAGTTATAGTATGAAATGTCTCATCCGGAATGCTGTATTCACAACAAGGATAAATAAAAGTTAAGTATTCGAGGAGCTGCATACTTTTCTTATTAGCATTCAATACTTATCCTGTTCCAGAATTCACGCCCGTCTGCGTTAGATAGCGTGCATTTAGGCCGCCTCTATCTACAAGGTGTTGGCACATTTACCAACACATCATAACGTATATGATGAAAATATCTTTCAAGCAAAACTGAAAGAAGTGCTACAAAAGTTGTTGATCTGAAGATCGCAAACACCACAAATGATTGCGCATTAAAGAATATAAAAATTATGGAAACGAGAGAAGCACCAGACAACTAGCAAAGTGAAGATTGGGATACATTCATGACTTCCAAACACTTTGACACACAAAATGAGAATGGAGGACAGGGTGAGAGTGCTGAAAGTGATTACTTCACAACAGATGATAACTCTGAAGTACAAATGCTTGCAATAAACGAAAACTACAGAACACATTCTGAGCAACAAGTCAACCCACCGAAATGGCTACTGACTACAAGACAAATAAAAGAAGAATGTGTGTGTAGTTGAGAAGGAGAGTACACAGAGAGAAAAAGATCCACAGATGCACAGGAAGCTGTGCCAGCTGGCGATAAAACCAAACGGCAAGCAGCAATCAGAAGTACTGGGAAACACAAAACAAAACAAAACTTGGATACTTATATCAACAAAAATAATCAATGTTTACATAAAATGGAGTATGAGTAGATAAAAATATTCTCACCAAGAAGCAGCAGTAGAGAACACACAAAAAATACGGAAATGCGCAAGCTTTTGATACCAGTAGCTCCCTCTGGCAGGAGGCTCAAAGGGAAACGAAGAGGGATGAAGGAAAAGGAATGTCAAAGTTAAAAAGGTGGTGACAGTTATGGAGAAGTCATCCAGAACCCTTACTTAGACTTACTAGATGGGATGAGGGAAAAGACTTATTGTTGGTGTCTGCGCTGTATGAGATTTGAGAACTTAAGGGGCACATAGGGTTCAGAATGCACAGTCAGACTGTGATAACTTCATAGCTTGCTTTGATCTTTGACAGAAGCACCGCTGAATCAAAAGTAAGAAAAAGAGTGCATGTGGGTACTAAGGACGCATCTACCATTTTCTTCACCTGATGGACTGCCATTACACCCTGACCGAAAGGTACAGTCGGATTTCTACCTGGGTCAGACCATTGAGCACCCTAGTGTAAATAACACCATGGAAAGAATTCAGTGTTCAATGGGTCTCGACATGAACAGGATATCCATGGAGGAGCAAAGCTGCAAGTAGTTGTGTTTGAGAATCGGAAAGTAGTCTGCAAAAGCAATGTGCCATTTTGTAAACAAGAGCAGGATTTTACAGGGCCAGCAATTGCACCAACACCTCCTGAATAATGAAGGGATTTGCAGGAGCAAAGGTCAAACTGTCTTCAGAATATGAAACCACAAGGAACCGTGGTGCAGCACGAAGGGTCTTTGGATCATTAGCCTCATTTCGTTTGGTAGACGTTGACTGTGAAGATGATGACTGGCTCATTGCGACCCCCCACCCCCATAAGGGGGTGCACCTGCCTTCGGTGATTGTTCACACCTCCTAAAAACCTGACAGATGGACGAACCGGCTATTTGGGAAGGTACCAGTTCAGGCAATTGCCCCTCTCTGGCCTGTACCAGGTGGTATGTGGAATGCTACCTGTCAACCCGGAGCTGGGAATTACCGTTCCCAGTCACCTGTTATGCATTAGACACGTGGGCTCGAAAGAAGCAAGCATACTGCTGTAAAGATTTTCTTTGTGCAAGAGGAGCCAACTGTGTAAGTTTGGAATATACTGCAAGTGAGAACAATGTCACTGACTGATTGACTGATAAAACCAACTGACTGACTGCAGTTGGAAACTCATTCGAAGTTGAAGGGGAGCTCAGTGATGTCAGGTATCTTCCTTGTGAACTTCAAAGTACACACTATTATCTTCTTTCAATGATGTATTGTGAAACTGGGAATCTGTATGTATGTTAACATATTCGTCTTCTTTCAACTATTATGTGCTTTGAGTTTGTGTGTTCTGCATGCTGTTTTTCTAAATGTGATTCAACTTTCAAACCATTTGGTCTATGTAGTTTGAACAAAAGGTATTTTGTAATGTTATGCACTATATCTTTTTATGTCCCAAACTTACAAAACTTTAATTATCCCAATTGATAGGTAGATTACTGAAGTATCCTTCAATGATGACAGTATGATTGGGGAACATAGACATTTGCAAGCCGAAGTCATCTCTAAGGTTTTCGGCTACATCTGTCAGTCAACCTTTTGGTCTATATAATTGAACCATAAGACCGCCATTTATACTGAGTACTGCCTTAACATTTTCACATGATACACTTATCCTATTATTAGTTGAAACACAGAGGATATCTCCATGTAAGTTTACCTTACTGGAGGAGGAAACTATTCATCAATGGGCTATGTCTTATTGTCAACCTGACAGGAGTAACTTCTTTCCAATAGTGTGTTTAATAACCGGTTCACCAAGGTGTTGATTGTCAGCAGCTTCTTGTTTCCTACTTGCAACTACCCTTTTTCCAACTACCACATATTCCTTTTACTGAACAGCAAAATGACAGCTTGCTGCCAGATGGCACCTCACATTACAGAGACTCGTCTGCGCGCAACTCTGATTGCTTTGCCAGCTGAATTATTTTCCTGTTTACCTATCACTCTGCAGCAGAATGCCAATTCTTTGCCTTCGTAATATATCTCGTATAAGGCATTTTGGATATACTCTCTCTCTCTCTCTCTCTCTCTCTCTCTCTCTGTGTGTGTGTGTGTGTGTGTGTGTGTGTATTGTTTAGATTCATCACAGAAAATATGGGTTTTTGTTTTAGCCTTGTTGTCCACAGGTCATACGAGGTGCGACAATAAAGTAATGAGACTGATGTGAAAAAAAAGGTTGCTTACCGTTTTAGTGAAGTTTAGTGTTGTCTCCTTCAAAGTAGTTTCCTTCTGACTGCACTCACTTTTTCCAGCGCTTCTGCCATTGATGGTAACATTTCTGGAACTCATCTTCTGTAATATCCTGTAAGACCCTCGTCACAGCTTTTTGGACATCTTGTCTTGTTTAAAAATCTGGTTAATAAGGTGGCTGTGGTAGTACTGAAATTTGTTTTGAGGTTAAAAATTGCTGTACTCACAGAGCAGTATGGGATGGCGCATTATCGTGATGCAGAATCCAATTATCAGCAATGTTGGCACGGACACGAAGAACTATTTCTAAAATTTCTTTGTAGCAATATTGGTTAACTGTTGGCCCAGGAAGCACCCACTATTTATGAACAATTCTCTTGGAATCAAAGAAGCACACAAGCATCCATCTGATTCTTGACTTTGACATGCAAGGTTTTTTGGTCTGGATGATCCCTTTGAGCACCATTGCAAACTTTGGTGTTTTGTCTCTTGATCGTACTGAAAAAACCATCTTTCATCACCAGTGATAACACAACTCAACAATTCTGGATTGATTTCCGTTTGCTCTAACAGACTGGCTGCCACATTTTTCCGTGTTTCTCGCTGTTGTTGTGTGAGATTTTTGGGGACCATTTTTGCACAAATCTTTCTCATACCAAGATCTTCAGTTATTATTAGATGAACCATTTCTTGATTGATGTTCAGTTCTTCTGCAATCATTTTCACGGATTATCTTCGATCAGATCGTACGAGTTCACGCACCCTGGCCAAGTTGACATCTGTCCATGAGGTTGACGGTCGTCCACTGTGGTCTTCATCATCAACATTCGTTCTGCCTTCACTTAACATTTTATGCCAATGAAAAACTTGAGCTCTTGACATAACCTCCTCTCCAAAAGCCTTCTGAAGCTTACCGTATGTTGTCATCACATTTTCACCCAATTTAACACAAAAAGAAATGGCATAACGTTGCGCAATATTATGCGGTTAATTTATTACAGCACAACTAACGACTGAGCAGTTGCATCGATGTGCCGCTTGAATTAGAAGCAGTTTATAGAGCAAGGTCAAAGATATTGTGCCTATGCAAGCCTGCAGGGTTGCCACATCTTGCAAAGAAAATCAGTCTCATTATTTTATTGTAGCACCTCGTATTGCGTACATACCCATGTAGCATGTAAACTTGCTAGATACTAATTAAAACACGTTAATGTTACTGTGTATCATGCATCATAGATACGGTGGAAGAGCAATTGTTTTGCTGTTATAGTTTTAATTTTAATGAAGGCAATGACATGGTCAGGTACGTAGTCAAACTCTAAGGCTTCATTTTATTTATACAACATTTAAGTTCCTGAGCACATGGCTGTATAGCTACATAAATCTCCTACAGGGTTGATGGGCATTGTCAGATGATTAACACACACTCAATATGTTTATGACTGTTTTCACATCCAAAGAGAGCAACGTCAATAGTGGGACATAGCTTAGAATTCATTGTCTGCATTGATGACAACAAGAGCTAAAGTGGATCAAATTAACTCCTAATTTAACAATTTTTCTGTATAAGTGGGTACAAAAATTTCCAATTTTTTTATTGCTTAATTTTAAACTTTATTATGGTTATAGATTATTTCAAACTATAGTTTGACAAATTATTAACTTAAAGGGTAAATAGAGAATGTTGAAAAAATGTTATATTAAAACCCTAAGTACAGTTGATGCTTTTGAAACATAATTCCACATAGAATAAAATGTCTTAGGACAGAACATTTTAGTTCAATCTCTTTCGAAACTGTACTGTTTCCAATAAACAACAAAAATTTCAATAATACACATTCACATATTTTTGTGGCTGTGTAAAAGATTCTCGAATATGGTACAATATACAGAGCTACATTTCAATCCTCACAAATATAGCACGAGTCCTTCCTATTTTTTCTTCCCATTCCTGTCTCAAACTCTGCTCCACATCCCACATATTATGGTAGGATTCTGCTTCTTTGCAGCAGGTGGAATGAATGATGGGAAATGACGGTCAAATAGGCAAATGGGTTTGGTGCTCGTGAATGGACAACCATCTACTTTCAAGGAGAATTCCTTCCTGTGCTGTTCGGCTGTCATCATCTCAATCACTGCCACATAAAAATCAAGAACGTCCTTTGCTCCTCCACATTTCTTGTACAAATTGAATGAATTCCAAACGGCCAGTTCAAGTACACGGAAAAATATTTTTTTCAGTATTTTTACCCTCTTTTCTGTGTTACTGGATTGTCTGATATACGCTGGTCAACTTGATCCACTCCTCCCATTGTGCCGTTATATGATATGACTCCTGCTGGTTTTGCTACCTGTTTACCCCTTGTATTTATATTTTACACTTCTGCATTGTGGACAGTGTTCCAAATATACATATCACTCTTGTTTTTTCATCTCATTGCTGTAAATTTACTCCTCTGAAATGCAACAATATCACCCTTCTTCAATTTCTTACTGCAAAGGTTTGGTGGTATATTTTCTAGAAGGTTGCATAGTGCCATATATGTCAGTCTTCTTAGCAATTAGGAGATATGCTAGGTTGGAAGAGTGTATAAATTATCAATTGTAAGGCAGTAGCCTTTGTTGAGAAGGGGTTTCATTAAAAATACTGTGCTCTTACCTGTGTATATAATTACAGACCATACATCACCAGACTTGTACTCATACAACATATATGTGTTTATAATAATTCTTGCTCTCTTTAGTGGCAGATACTGAACCCAAACTAATCTCCCTTTACTTAAGATAAATTCACCTTTGGTGACAGCCCTCTCAGAAGTACAAATAATTTTGAATTTCTTATTGTAACGTTCTAAAATACGCCAGATTCTGTTTAGTTTTGGCTGTGGATGGCTAGCAGGATTATACTTTGAGCTGCCTGAAAGAAGGCATTTCTTTAGTATCAAAAACTATTTGTAGCTGTGTAACTGGTGAAATATTCACATTGCAGGTAGTGGCTGTTTACACCAATACAGCTGGTAACTTGGTTTTTATATTTTGTAACAGTATTGTACCAAAGAAGATCTGTATCTCATCACTGTGTCCTTCCAACTAGCAACTGTCTTATCTCGAGCATATCTACTAGTCTCGGTGACTACAATATTTACTAACTTGTCATTAATTATTTTACTTACATATTCCATCACATTTGAACAGTCATTTTTTGTGAAGTCTGAAAGTGTTCCAGTGAACAGAAATCTTGGTGATTCAGGAGGAAATTCTGCAGTCATGTTTATTTCATAACATTTTCTGGGACTGGAAAAACTAACATTGCTTGAAACACTTTCTTGATCTGTCATCGCTTCGCAGACACTGTCGGTGTCTGATGTGTCACTTTCTGCCCCACTATATTCTATAGAAAACTCTTCGTCACTCTCCATAACGAAAAGACAAAGGGAAAAACAAGCCAGATTATATTTACACAGCATGACCAAGTGGCAACTAGACTCTGTCTCCATCTAACCTTGACTACAGATGACCAACAGAATCTGGGAAACTGAGCAACGCTGCATTGTTGTGCTCTGTTGTGACCACATTTGTAACTAACTTGATACAAAAATTTTCCCCGAGGATTAAAATTTCTAAGCAGAATATTGTCACGACAGGTATTCTTGCACTTTTAAGCTTTTGTAAAAATTAAAGTCGCAAGTATTCTCTGCCTTTTCAGTTAAGGGGTTAAAGAATTGAAAGGATCCCCCTAAGTAACAAACGAGGAATTCCAGAAGTCATGTTGTAATTGGATCAGTTGTTGTGAAAAAAGGACATATCAGAAGGGACTTTCCAAACACAACAGTGAAGAGACTAAAGGTGATGCATTTACGTCTGCTTTCTACGCTTTCCAGTAAAGCATTTATAAGTGAATGTCTAAATGTTGAGCTCTACATAAATGGTTGCATCATCAATTCTGAGGCAATGTCTCACTCAACACATCATGGTGAAAAGTTTTAAATGTTCTACACTTTTCCAGCACCAGTTGAAGTACGTTTTGGTAATAATTCTATCATGAATGTTACTGTAAAAAGAATTTACTTCAGAACCCTAGTAAATAGTGAAATGCATTTAACTTAGGCGTACAGTCTGTTTTGTACACCCACTGCTAGAAATAATTTGTTTCGAGTGACATCAGAAATTGACGTAGGGTTGCCACTCAATTCATTGAAACAGTTGTTAAGTCACAAAAAAAGGGGCATTGTTTAGGCACGAGGTGTATGTTCTGTGGAAATTCAAGTGAACCAGCCTGGAACACCATGTGTTTCTGAGACTAATCCGGCTTCCAGTGACAGGGTTATCAAAATGAACCCCATGTATACAAATTCTTGACAAGAAATGGAATCAATGTTAATTCTGATAGTTACTTTTGTGGTTCATGTGTTGAGGGGGAAGCAACAAGATGAGTGTCCAGTGACACCAACAGTGTTTCAATTAACCTGGGAAATAATTCATGCAGATCTGTGTGTACCTATAGAAAATAAAAGGTTTGAGTTGTATCATCTGCTTCATATGTGACTATTCAAGAATTTGCAGAGTTTGAAAGAAAAGGATAAAGCAGTCAGAGAGGATAAAGAAATCCTACATACTCTTAAAATACACTACGGAGCCCTGTTAAAAGTGTGAGTTCAGCAGTGGCCACGAATTTGACATAAACAGGTTCGAGGTTTTCTGAAAATGAGTGGTACAAAGTTACTTACTGTAAACCTCTATATGCCATAACAAAATTGCTGCACTGAATGTATAAATGGAACTGTTGAACTTGCACAGACAATGCTGCTGTCAAAGAATCTGGCGAAAGCTTTATGGGCAGAAGCAGCTGATACTGCTGCGTACATTCGTAACCAAACTGGACCACCCAGAGCTGATCGAAATACTTTGTATCAATTGTTCATGGAGAGAATGTTCATCTGAAGAGACTGTAATTTTGGGACCACATGTTATATACATGCTCCAAAAGAGTGACATTTAAGTGGGATTCCAAGGGACAACAAGCAGTCTCAGTTGGCTATGCTGAAAATGTTGATGGTTCTCACTTCTGGACAAAAACTGGTTGAGCAGAGATGTGTGAGACAGGATTTCCAGGAGAAACCTTGATAATATTCCTACATGAGGAAATTAAGACAGCATCTGATAAGGACACTTCTATTACAATGACTTAAACAGGGATGGGTTAGAAATGTTAGTGGATCATAAAGTCCTCCTGTGGAAAATGCAGCTAAGCCAGATGGGTCTGGAAGAGCACAGATCGACCTTTGAAAAAGGGAAAACTGGAATAATTTTGTGTATTTTACAGGATGTATGTTAACAGAACTGGATTAGCTCAGAAAGTATTCTGAAGCAATCAGGTCTCCGAACTTCAGTAGATGGAAATGAATAATGAAAGACAAAATTGTGTTTGAGGTGGAAAATTTCACATAGACTGACAGAATTACCAGCACAGTGCAAGGCAATCTTTATTTTATTTTATTTTTTTTTTTTTTTTTTTATGAGATGTTACTGGAAATTTCTGATTATTAAGCTCTACTTGTTATCTGATGCTACACCCAACGCAACAGTATTGACTACCATGAAACATTCAGCCACGCCATTCGGTGTGATACTGTTAGAGCAATCTGCCGATGTAGTCCCAAAACGAAAGACTCATAATCGCCTGAAAATGGCCTTGGTGGCTGAATCTGGTTGTGATATTTGAAAACAAAACTTCAACTTGCGGCGCTGTTCCCAAGTAAGTCATGGTGAACAATCTGCACAAAAAAGATCAGAGCAGTGTCGAACATTGCTGCTAATAGTTTAGAGCTGGTGTAGTCTAACAAAGTCAACATTTCTAAATGACCTGCCGAAACATAAAGTGAACAGCCTGAACGATTCCATTATAACACCACAAGGATATGCAATTTATGGTCTGAAAAATTTCATGCTGCTTAATTTTGGATTAACTGTAAAAGTAGTGAAGATCCATGTCTATTTTATCGCGTTTTTAATTATGGTAAGCTTGTAATTTAATCCTGAAAACTACATATACATGTATATTCTGCAGATCACTGTAAACTGCACGGCAGAGCATACGTCCCATTGTACCAGTCATGAAAAAAATTCCAGGATTTTTCCCGGATTCCCCAGCTAAAAATACACTTTCTCCCAGGTGAAAACACACTTTTTCTGTGTTAAGTGATAGTATATTTTCCCTTGGAACTGTAAACTTATCTTTTGAATGGTTACGGTTTTATACACGGATGTAGAATTTCCCGAAACTCAGGGGAAAATACAGGGTTTAGGAAGATCTTTGATGTGAAGTAACATGCAGCCTGCATATTTTCGTATTACGAAAGTATAAATTTCTAATTCCATCAAACACTTCCATTCGAAAGTAAAGTTCTGTGTACCGACTTAGCAGAAAATCCTAAGAAATTTTGGTCTTATGTCAAAGCGGTAGGTGGATCAAAACAAAATGTCCAGACACTCTGTAACCAAAATGGTACTCAAACAGAGGATGACAGACTAAAGGCCAAAATACTAAATGTCTTTTTCTAAAGCTGTTTCACAGAGGAAGACTGCACTGTAGTTCCTTCTCTAGATTGTCGTACAGATGACAAAATGGTAGATATCGAAATAGACGCCAGAGGGGTAGAGAAACAATTAAAATCGCTCAAAAGAGAAAAGGCCACTGGATCTGATGGGATACCAGTTCGATTTTACACAGAGTACGCGAAGGAACTTGCCACCCTTCTTGCAGCGGTGTACTATAGGTCTCTAGAAGAGCGTAGCGTTCCAAAGGATTGGAAAAGGGCACAGGTCATCCCCATTTTCAAGAAGAGACGTCGAAGAGATGTGCAGAACTATAGACCTACATCTCTAACGTCGATCAGTTGTAGAATTTTGGAACACATATTATTTTAGAGTATAATGACTTTTCTGGAGACTAGAAATCTACTCTGTAGGAATCAGCATGGGTTTCGAAAAAGACAGTCGTGTGAAACCCAGCTCGTGCTATTCATCCACGAGACTCAGAGGCCCGTAGACACGGGTTCACAGGTAGATGCGGTGTTTCTTGACTTCCGCAAGGCGTTCGATACAGTTCCCCACAGTCGTTTAATGAACAAAGTAAGAGCATATGGACTATCAGACCAATTGTGTGATTGGATTGAAGAGTTCCTAGATAACAGAACGCAGCATGTCATTCTCAATGGAGAGAAGTCTTCTGAAGTAAGAGTGATTTCAGGTGTGCCGCAGGGGAGTGTCGTAGGACCGTTGCTATTCACAATATACATAAATGACCTTGTGGATGACATCGGAAGTTCACTGAGGCTTTTTGCGGATGATGCTGTGGTATATCGAGAGGTTGTAACAATGGAAAATTGTACTGAAATGCAGGAGGATCTGCAGCGAATTGACGCATGGTGCAGGGAATGGCAATTGAATCTCAATGTAGACAAGTGTAAGGTGCTGCGAATACATAGAAAGATAGATCCCTTATCATTTAGCTACAAAATAGCAAGTCAGCAACTGGAAGCAGTTAATTCCATAAATTATCTGGGAGTATGCATTAGGAGTGATTTAAAATGGAATGATCATATAAAGTTGATTGTTGGTAAAGCAGATGCCAGACTGAGATTCATTGGAAGAATCCTAAGGAAATGCAATCCGAAAACAAACAAAGTAGGTTACAGTACGCTTGTTTGCCCACTGCTTGAATACTGCTCAGCAGTGTGGGATCTGTACCAGATAGGGTTGATAGAAGAGAGAGAGAGAAGATCCAACGGAGAGCAGCGCGCTTCGTTACAGGATCATTTAGTAACCGCGAAAGCGTTACGGAGATGATAGGTAAACTGCAGTGGAAGACTCTGCAGGAGAGGCATTCAGTAGCTCGGTACGGGCTTTTGTTGAAGTTTCGAGAACATACCCTCACCGAAGAGTCAAGCAGTATATTGCTCCCTCCTACGTATATCTCGCGAAGAGACCATGAGGATAAAATCAGAGAGATTAGAGCCCATACAGAAGCATACCGACAATCCTTCTTTCCACGAACAATACGAGACTGGAAAAGAAGGGAGAACCAATAGAGGTACTCAAGGTACCCTCCGCCACACACCATCAGGTGGCTTGCAGAGTATGGATGTAGATGTAGATGTAGATGAGACTGTTTTGACACAAATGGTCATTTTTATAACACGACAGAATATAATTCACAAAGTACCAATATGAAATGCCTGTTAGGCAGTTTCACATTTCATTCATACGCTCCAGTTTCTCAAGCACAAGAGTGAAAAGTAGTAGTACGAAATTTTTATATAAATTTGGAATCGTGATATTCTTCCATAATTTGTGTAATGTCCCCGTTTTTTCTCTTTCCTCGTTCTAACAAACAATCTTATCACTAATTTTGTAACTATTCCTGCCATTGTCAAAACTTAATTGCCGGGTAACTTCACTAACCCTGTCAGAATCATCGGTTTCATTACCCAGCAATTATTCTCCGGTCAGGCGTTGTTAAATGTTCATAGAACACGTTTTCCATGCTGCTTCCAGAAGAGAACTTAAGCGGCTGCTAGCCTGGGACTGTAGAACTGGCCCTTACAAGTGAAGCGATGTGGCCAAAAATTTTCTGTCAAAATTTCATATTCTTGGGTACACCGAGAAGATAATACGTAATCTTTCTTACCTGTTATTCCTGTTAGTCATTTATTTCCACTCTGGTTGTCTGAATCTATAGATTTCACTAGTAAATATAACAATGCTAATTATTCACAAACCCAATCAACCACGTAATCAGACAGTGATTGGCAGTCATCCGTTTTGCTTCATTCCCGTCAGCTCGCATAGCCCAACTTATGATTCATTCAGCAATCAACTTAGGTGTTCAAAAATGTTAAAATGCTTTCAAAATCATATGAGTAATCGATTGACCAACATGCGCTGGATGCTAGGCGCTTTGTGAAACAAGGTTTTTTCTTTCAAGAATGAGAATAGGATTAATGTTTTCAGAATCCATGCTGGTTGGCATGGAGATCATTCCGTTCAAGATACCTCATTAACAATAGCTTGTAGTTAACAGAGGGATATCTTATCACTTACACCACAAAGAGAACTCTACCTTTCTCAATTGACTGTTGGGTCATTAAAGTTTCCACTGATGATTTCAGTATGACTGGGGACCTTAAGTATAAGCGAACTGAGGTTTTCTGTAAGGTTTTCGGTTACATCAGGAGATGTAGGGACAGAAGGGTCAAATTACCATTTTATGCCCAGCCAATGCTGATTTTTGCCCGAACAGTCTCATGGGCGGATTCAATTTCTATCTCAGTGGATTAGAGTTTCTTGTCTAATGCAACAAATGCACCACCTCCATATTCCATTTGCGTATCCTTTTGATATACACTTCTCTCCAAAAATATCACTGCTATCAATTTCAGGCTTCATCCAGCTTTCTGTACTTAGTGCTATGTGAGCTTCATTGTTTTTCAGGAGCTCTTCAAACTCTTGGCATTTTGTTGTGAATGTTTTGCCAGTTAACCACTAGGACTTTGATACTCTCACCTGTCAGAGGCAATTCTTTCGACCTTACACTGATACTTCTGTGTTTGGTGCAACTATTGTTATCTGGATTGGATGGAGAGTCTTCTTTTCTAAGAAACACTTGGGTGCACCATGCACACAGTCAGCTAGCTGGGTAGCAGCCTCTGATGTGTAGTGAACACCTGATCAATTTAGAGGGACCCTACAGTTCTCAACCCTATGGTGAAGTCCAGGAGGTTGCAGCCTAGCTTGTCGCAGAACCTTCAAAGTCTATGTTTCAGTCCTTCCACTCAACACAGAACCAAGTGGGCCACAATCAGTTCTGGGGACAATGTTTCAAATTGTGAGTTCCACTAAAACTCTGTGCACAAGGCTAGTTCTCTCAACCTTTTCTGCCAGTCACTGGAACAATACAACTATGACATCTGAGCCCAGATGACAGGCATCATTTGTTACAATGTGTGCCACAATCTGCAGTTGGCCGCATCCTGTTCCCTCAATGACAGACAGAATAGCTTCTTCAACACGTTGAATGAGAGCCACAGGCATACACACTGAGTGCACCTGTGTCCTTTCCTGTTCCTTGCTGCCATTTTCATAAAGGGTACCGTCATTTGCCATATGTTTCAACTGCGAACAATTAATAACCCCTACCCTTTTGCAATTGCCTGCTCCTGATGCTGGACAGAACAGGTTTCCACAAAAGAGGTGAAGTGAGTTCCACTGGCTCAGTTTCAGTTTCAGTGAAAGACAGCACCTTGAACTTGTTGGGTACAGGGATCGGTTTAACACCCTGAGTTCTTCCTGTTCATCTACCCTGTACAGGATCCCTAGATATACCACTGACAAATCACTCACAGTTAAGTGGACAAGTAAAGACAAATCCTGCACTTTCTGCACAGGAGACAGGATGCACAGAATACTTAGGATACCTTTGGTACCCATACCACAGGTACGTAACACTCTGGAGATTTTCCAACATACCAGTTTGCATCGGTTGTGAATCATATGACGGCAGTCGGGGCAATTTCCACCTGCTTATGAATGTCAACCAATTCGTCCTGTGTTCAAGAACAGCACTCACAGTGGGGCTGCATTTTGGCCACTGACACATATTATGGGACAGTGAACAAATAACTTTAAGCCTGCTGATAATCTTTTAATCTTGTTGAGCTAAAAAATTACTAATTCGCTATAAGAACTGAAGCACACACAAAATGAGATTTCTGTTCAGGCAACAGAAAAATCAGTGGTAAAAATTAATGGTTTCCTAAAACTTTTTGAGAATAATTATAGTTGTTACAAAACTCAAAAATAGATTTAATTTACAATGAATGTAGATAATTTATATTCCTCTTAAGGCAAGACTAAATGTAACAATACGTTAGTTACAATATCTGCTACAGTAACTAAATGACAAATGCCAATTTACTACAAATTAGATTATGCAGAGGACAATGATAATTTCTGACTTGTTACTTGAACAAAGGAAAGAGCATCAGCAATGGTTTTATGAGCACATTGCAGATGGAATTCTAGATTAAAGCAGAAGCTGTTTGACTCTTCTTCAATATTAATGCCAAACACGGTTAAGACAGTTCAGTTTTTATCAGTCACGGAGATCTTTTAGTACGTATTCTCCAACTTAATATGGCATACGCAAATGCTGTCTCAACACTAATTGAGAAACATCTACATGTGCAAGAATTCAAAGGTATGAAGCCTCAAGCAGCCTATCAAAAAGCAGGTGGATGCTTTATGTATTTGACTGTAGTAAGACATCAAGAAAGCTTTCTTCTTGCAAAATTAGCACCAATTTTCTACATGTTTGCAGCTTCAGAACTATTCACAGGAAGGATAATATGACACTATTGTCCTCTTTGGACGGATACACACTGTAGTTTTCGAAGACGGCAGTGTAGGCCGAATGGTTTAGCATTTATCGTAAAATCAAACTTAGTTGTTTCTTTGCACACAAATTTGAGAATGGGAACTGTGGCAACCTGAATTGGATTTCTCAAAAAAAGTCTATGAACTACAACCATATTTGTCACCAAGGTTGTCAGCCTTATGAGTCTGCAACAGTGAAAGCTCACCCTTTGGTATTTTCAGTGATGGGTTTGTCTCTGAACTGTAAGCTCAGTCTCGATGCACAACCCAATCTCCCAAATCCCATGCGATGTTGTGATTCTCAAACTTCAAACAGATAGCAGTTGCATATAGAGAAACTGAAACCTGAAGAATATATGGACACTTTACCTAAAAGACCTAAGAACAAATTTAATAAAGTCACTATACATTTTGAAGAGTTTCAGCGGACAAACCTGGAGCTCTGACAGATCTTCACTTTTGCAGATCAAACAAGCATTTGTAAAGTTCTGAATTAACTATGGTGATGCAGTTAATGGTTCATCATAAGCTGTATATATTATATTGATCATTATGAGGCCAGCAGCTGCTCAACATGCTCTAATTGGACAAGCCAGTTCAGAGGCTGTGTGCAGAGGATGAACAACCACTCAAAACACAGTAATGCCTCCTCACAGTGAGACAAATCTTTGGAAGTATTGGGAAAGCAACAGTCATTGGGGTTTGTTGATAGACTGCTACTCACCACATAGAGAGAGAAGACATTAAGACATAATTTGTCATGTGGGCAGTAAGTTGCAGGCAGTCTACAGTGGCAATGGTAACTTCCAAATTAGAATACTACATGTTTATAGATACATACCTTGTACATAGCATTTTTGTTGAACAAACATGGATCATGACCAATCAGTTTTGTCTCTTTTGCTCGATCTAGGACGTACACAAGAGAGAAAAACTTCTTTAATATGAACTTTTTCATAGCTTGAACATATGCTGTATCATACATATGCAGAGCTTTAGAATGGTTGTATTTCTGTTTGATGTAACGGTCTTCCAGAAAATTGTGCACGAGAAATGCTGTTAGGCCTTGCACATCAGAGTTGGATGATAGTAAAATATTTTTTCCGTAAATTGTTTCTAGGCCTATTCGCAGCCACAGAGGATTGTAGCATAGAAGCAGTTTTAAGATATACTGCTTTAGACCTAAAAAATGAGCAAAAACATGTTTTCACAGAGCAAAAAGTGTGTTACGTTTAAGCTTTTTTTTTTAATTTTCAGAAGCATACTTACCGATATCCTGTAAGAGTGCTTTATCATCACGGATACATAGTACTTTTTTCTCTATTCCTGCAGTTACTTTACTCAAAACTTCCACAACTTCATTCGACTTGAACAGTAAACGAGCAGCTTTGCGCAGTGAGTTCAGCCTCTCATTGGTGTTGTACAAGGAGGAAACCACTTCACGACTCTGTGCCAAGTCAATTTTCTGTTGCTTAGAGGTTTGTTTCCAAAGTGCAACAATATCCACTATAAAGAAAAAGTTGTAATAAGCTTCAGCAAACAAAGGAAATTTTGATACAACACTGGAATGGCCTGCAACTGCAACGAGAACATTTAATACTACTGTAACCAGTTACAAAACACACATTGTAGTCAGTCTGATGGCCTAGCTATGGGTTTCTTCTCCTGGTCCTATATTATCCGAAATTTTTTCCTGGGCAATTTTGAACAAAATGAGCTACAGAAAGCACCACTGAATTTCAACACAACAAGTTGGTTCAGATATGTGGATAACGCATCGTATTTATCAACTGGTACAACTAAACAATTAGATACATAACTACAATATTTGAACTCCCAACATAAGAAAATTCAGTACACAAGGGAGCTGGAGGGTTGTTCTGCAAGTTTCCTGGACCTTATATATATACATTAGCATAAAGACACACTTATTCAGCATTTACAGAAAAACCATAGCTACAAGTATAGTAATCCTTCCAAGTTCTCATTACCCACACAGTCTTAAATATGCAGCTTTCCATTCAATGGTGCTTCACCTCATAGCTGTCCCATTATCTGAATCTGAATTTCAAACAGAACTACAAACCATCAAACATACCGTCACTTAAAAGAAGGTGTTATTAGATGAATGATGAACACTAACTTCACTTAACGAAGGTTCGTTCAGCACTTGCACATACAAGAGCGTGGAGCGAACTGCCTCCGGATAGAACACATCCGGTAGATATACAGTTACAGAACATTACAGTAAAAAGATTCCCGACATTTGTGGATACTTCTAGAATGTACTCGAACCGAATATAGAAATTAAAATTTTACAATTCAGTTGAGTTTTGAACTCACAACCCTCCATGCAACAGTCTTCTGCAACATTGCTCCCTCCTTAAGAGAACAGCGTCTCGGTGTTACGTCATCCTAGTTCAGGAACGAGTCATCGGTCCTGCATACTCTGACTCCCAATGACTGATGTTCGCCGTGGCAGTGATCTTAGAACTTCCCTTACTTCTGAGCTCTTCATCACCTTTCCGCTTGTTGCCTGTCTCTGGAGCTTTGAATTTACCCTGGGTGGCAGGATCCTTGTAGAGCTTCATTCGAAGGACGTGGACTGTATCTCTGATCTTTCATCGTCTTGTGTCAGGGTCGAAATCGTCTACTTCATAAGTAACATCAGACAACTGTCTTACAACCTTATGAGGTCCAAAGTAGCGCCTGAGGAGCTTCTCAGAGAGACCAACCTTCCGAACAGGAGTGAAGATCCAGACAAGGTCACCAGGCTGGTAGGCAACAGGGCAGTGGCCCACCTCATACTTTCGGCAATCGTTTTCTTGAGCCTGCAGCGTGCAGAGTCAAGTTAACTGCCGAGCTTCCTCTGGTCTGGCTAACACCTATCTGATGTAGTCATCGTCCACGTCATCAGGATGTAACAGAAACACAGTGTCTATTGTTATAGTTGTCTCACACTCATGCACCAGGAAAAATGACGTAAATCCGGTGGTGTCTTGTTTGGTGGTGGTGTAGGCAAACGTCACGAAAGGTAGCACCTCATCCTAGTTGCGCTGCTCGACACTGACGAATATTGATGGCATGTTGTCCAAGGTCTTATTAAGGCGTTCAGTAAGCCCTTGAGTTTGCGGATGGTAGGCAGTCATCATGTGATGAGCAATGTTGCACCGACGGTTTATCTCTGTCACAAGATTCAATTTAAAAACTTTCCCTCGATCCATAATTAATGACCCTGGGCCACCGTGTTTTAATACAATGTCTTCTACGATGAATTTGGCTGCCTCGAATGCTTCGGCTGTTTTCGCGGCTTTTGTAAAGGCATAGCGTGTCAGATAATCAGTGCAAACAATAATCCATCTACTACCACTAGCAGACGTTGGAAATCGTCCAAAGAGATCAATCCCAACACACTAGAAAGGCATTTCCGCTGGTGGAATTGGTATGAGTCAGCCACGTGGTTTCTGGGGGACTGCCTTTCTCCTCTGGCACTCTCGACAGCGACACACAGTGACTGACACTCCTAAAAAAATCTCGTGCGGATTCTATCGCATCTCTTAATAAATCCTAAATGTCCGGCTTAAGGTGCGTCATGGAATTTCTGTAGAACATCTTAGTGCATGTGTTTAGGAATTACTGGTAGCCACCTCTTTCCAAACAGATCAAAGTTTTCCTTCCAAAGTAATCCATTTACTACCTTAAATTGTCCTTTCACATCCTCTGACCAATTTACAGCAAGCATAATTTGAGATATCTTGGCATCCTGCTCAGCAGAGAGATCCTGGAGTGCAGCGAGACAGTCACTATCTTAATCAAAGTCTTTATGGTCTTGCACAGGGTTTCTTGAGATACAGTCAGCATCTTGGTGTTTTCTCCCACTTTTGTAACTATGGTAATGTCATACTCTTGAAGACGTAGTGTCCACCTGACGAGTCGTCCTGTTGGATTCTTAAGACCCGTCAACCAACAAAGTGAATGATGGTCTGTAACAACTGCGAATGGCCTTCCATAGAGATACTGTCGAAATTTGCACATGGCCCAGATCACAGAAAGACACTCTCTTTCTGTATTTGAGTAGTTTCTCTCGGCTCTCTAAGTGTCCTAGAAGCATAGGCTATAATATTCTATTTTCCATCCAAAATCTGCACCGTAACAGCACCGATCCCACACCCACTGCCATCTGTGTGTAGTTCTGTAGGTGCCCTCTCATCATACGGACCAAGTACAGGGTCTGTCGCCAGAGCTTTTTGCAGCACATAGTAAAAATCTTGTTGAGCACCACCTCGGATAAATTTAGCATCGGTTTGTAACAACTCTTGGAGTGACCTGACTTTGATACAAAAGTCTTTGATAAAAAGATGGTAATAAGAACATAATCCGAGGAAGCTTCTCACATCTCTAATACAAGGTGACACACAGGAGACGGACGGTTTTGAACTGCATAGTACTGAGGGCGCAGTGGTGGGACGTGGTCGTGGTGGGGATAGTACTGATCCACACAAGACGCCATTATTCAGTCGCTATGGAGCAGTGGGACTTGCAACATCGGGTGTTTGTCTATGACAGTTTCGTGAAAAGTGGTGAGTCTATTATTGCTACCCAGCGATTGTTTCGAGTACGGTTTAATGTCGGTTGACATGGAGCTGTTCCCAGCCGTAACACAATCCTCAGATGGGTGGAAAACTTCAGATCAACTGGAAACATACTGGATAAGAAGCATCCTGGCCCGAGACGCAGAGTAACGGCACCAGGAAATGTTGAAAGGGCAAGGCAAGCGGCAGTCAGTAGCCCAGGAAGGTCAGCTGGATGTCACGCTAGTGAGTTATGAATCAATCATGAATCGGTTAGACGAATTTTGCATGAAGAATTAAAATTCCATCCCAACAAAATGCTCATTGTCCAACAACTTAAGCAAACTGAATTTGCTGTACGAGAAGACTTCGCTTACAGAATGCAAGTGATTTTGGGATAGAATGAAAATGAAATTTTATTGATGAGCGATGAAGCTCATTTTCATTTAAATGGGACTGTGAATAAGCAAAACCTACGTCACTGGGATCCAGAGCATCCACACCTTATCCACCAGCGTCCTCTACACTCACCAAAAGTAACAGTCTGGTGTGCTCTTGGCTCTGTTGGCATTATTGGACCTTATTTTTTGAAGAGAACGGGGCCACAGTTACTGTTAATTCGGTTCGTTACATTCGTATGCTTGAAAACATTCTTGAAACCAGAACTAAGAAGACGACGAATCCCTTTAAAATGCATTTGGTTCCAGCAGGATGGGGCAATATCACACATCGCAAACACTTCAATGACAATTCTTAGACGCATGTTTCCTGGCTGAATTATATCACGTTTTTGCAATGTTCCTTGGCCTCCAAGGTCTCCCGACTTGTCAGTCTGTGACTTTTTATCTGTGGGGGTACCTTACGAACTGTGTCTATAACCACAAACCACAAAATTTGGACGAGTTGAAGAATGCAATCACTCAAGAAATTGCTGCCATCCCTGCAGAGATTTTAGTCCGTGTGATGGAGGATTCTGAGAAGAGACTTGAATCCTGCGTTCAAAATGATGGACATCACCTTGACAACATTATTTTTCACAAATAACTTTGTTAACTAAAATGGCAAAAAATGAGCTTTGATTTCATGTAAATAAACATGCATTAATTTTAAAGTTGGCTGAGTATTATTTCATTAAAAACCGTCCATCTCCCGTGTGTCAGCCTGTACTTTTAGGAATAGAAAATTCCGTTATAGATCTCAACTTTTCTGGGTCTGGTCGCACACCTTCATTTGACACTAGGTGTCCAAGTATTTTGATTTCTTTTGCTCCAAAGAGACGCTTTCTTGGATTAAGTTTCAGTCCGCCTTGTTGGAGACACTTAAGAACAGCCCTCAGTCTTTTTGTGTGTTCATCAAATGTCTCTGCGAACACAATGTCATCATCTAAATAATAAAGACACATTGTCCACTTCAGGTGACAGAAGATTATCCATCAGCCGTTCAAAAGTTGCTGGTGCATTACACAAACCAAACGGCATTACCTTAAGTTCATACAGGCCCTCAGGGGTGATGAATGCAGTTTTCTCACGATCAGCCTCATCAACTTCGATTTGCCAGTATCCCGGGTACATGTCCATGGTTGAGAAATCTAGTGTATCGTCAGTTCGAGGAAGACGGTGAACTTCCTTTTCAGTTATCTTATTAAGCTTCCTGTAATCAGCACAAAAGTGCCAACTGCCATCCTTCTTCCTGACGAGAACCACTGGTGACGACAATGGGCTCTACGAAGGCTGAATGATGTCACTCATCATCATTTTCTCTATCTCGTCGCAAATTATTCAACGTTCCATTGCTGACACACGGTATGCTCTCTGGCTTATTGGTTGATGATCTCCAGTGCTAATTCGTTACTTCACCGTCAATTTGTCTAATTTGCTCTTCAGCTGTTGATTGAAGCATTCAGAGAACTCTTGAAGAATGGCAAGTAGCTTCTTCTGTTGTTCTTTAGTGAGGTATGGTGATAGTCGAACTAGAAGATCTTGTCTCGTAGTGGTAGGGCTAATTTCGCCCACACACTCGGGATGGGAGATTTCTATGATGTTCAGCTGTTCTGCAATTAACAGAGCTCAGCATTTGCTACGCACTTGCATCTTGGAAGGATTTGCAGCTCTTGGTGTCAGTTAACTATGCACAATTCACCGAATCTGTTCTTAAACGAGACGACAGAGGCTGGAATGACCAAGTTATTCTTCAGTGGTATGCTTCTCTTATATTCCGCTACAAGATCCATGGGCTGATGCATGGCGTGACACGTGACAGTTACCTCTGTATCTCACTGAGCATAATCTTCGAGTGATCACAATCTATAATTGCCTGAGAAGCTTTCAAAAAGTCCCATCCGGGAATGACGTCATGACTACACTCTTGCAAGACGACGAATTCTAAGGGCTGTGTATTGCCACTTATACCCACACGAATGACACATCTTCCTGTAGGTTTTACATATTTCCCATTAGCCACCTTCAGCAGAGATGTTTTGTTGGCGACGAATATGGTTTTCTGCAACTGGCGACAGTACGTCTCCGAAATGACTGAATATGATGCTCCAGAGTCCACAAGAGCTTGAGCTGGTCAGCCAGCCATGAAGATATCAACATAGTTCCCTACCATTTTTGTAGCGATCAACTGCAGAGGATTTTTCTCTTCGGCGGCCTCACCTCCAAGGAAGGTAGCACCCTTTAGTTTTCCTGGTTGCAGCAGCTATATGATCGGCTGGATCTTCTAAATGGCAATGGAGACCTCGATCAGCGTGTTGGAGAGTGTCCTCTCCAGCTGCTACCTTGCGGCTTTGGTGACCTTGTTCATCTTCGTCGTCCCGGAATTGGCGTCGGCTAAGATTGGTCTGCTGTCATCTGGTGCAGGTGTCATCAAATATCCGCCGCCTTTCTTGACAATAGCGCACCATATGTCCCAGTCGTCTGCAGTGGAAATCTACTGGTTGGTTATCCTGGGTCCTCCAGACATCAGTCTTCCTTGGTGTCCAAACATGTTCCTCATGCGGCATTGTAGGAACGTAACTTCGCCTGGGTCTCTACTTTTTTACCGTTTTAAAGAGAAATGAAAGACGAAAGATCGGGTTCAATGTCTGTTCCACTTCCTCCCTTATGATCTCTTGAAGCGTCTCAGTTTTTTGCTCACCGTGCAATCCAAGTGCCTTCTGAACTTACTATCTAACGAACAACACTTGTGAAATCAGTTTCTTCCTCCATCACAGACATCAATAGAATGTTTGGAAGCCGTTCAAACTTCTTGCATGTAATTCTTTCTTGATGCATTGTCTTGATATACTGGCACCATTTTATGAAGTCGTCTGCTGTTGAAATCTCCTTCAGGTGTAGGGCGTGATACATGTCCTCAGCAACACCCTTCAAGAGATGTGTGACCATATGTTCCTCCTCCATCCTAGAATCCACTATTTTACACAGCTCCAATATGTCTTTAATGTAGGATGCTGCTGTTTCTCCTGGATGCTGCACCCTGCATTTTAATTTAGCTTCAGCCTTGTACTTCTGTCATCGTGTGTCACCGAAATACTTGCTCAGTTCCGCCTGGAATACTTCCTAGCTTGTGAACTACTTCTCGTTGTTCTCATACCATTGCTTGGCAGTGCCCTCGAAGTAGAAAAATACATTAGCCAAACACACGGCATCATCCCCTTTGTTAAATTTGGCTATATGCTCATAAACCTTCAGCCACTTGACTGGGTCTTGGCCATCATCACCAGAGAACCCAAGAGAATGTCTCATGTGGTGGCACACAGTTGCTGTCATCGTAATGTCATCTTCTTCTTCTGTCTCTGATAGATTGTAATCTGTTGAATATGGCTCGAACTCTGGTTTCTCGCCACATAAACAGCGGCTCTGTCGTGGCCTGATGGGAGCCACTGTGTCGTCGATAATGTGCGCTATCACAGGTTCCAGAGCCTAGCGCCTCCACCGGAATAATGTCATGTAGAAGAAGGTGCAAGTAGATGAATGACAAACACTAACTTCACTTAACGAAGGTTTATTCGGCACTTACACATACAAGGGAGCGGAGCGAACTGCCTCCGGCTAGAACACATACAGTATTTATACAGCAACAGGACATTCCAGTACAATGATTCTTCACATTTGTGGATACTTCTAGAATGTACTCAAACCGAATACAGAAATTAAAATTTTAAAGTTCAGGTGAGTTTTGAACTCACGACCCTCCATGCAACCACTACACCACTAGCTACTTAGCTTCTTCTGCGATGATATCACTTGAAGTAATTGCTACAGGTTTTCCCTGAATAATAATATACCACGAAAAAAAGAAAATGTGTAAAATTACACCAGTTCTATATGGTGGCCAATATGAAGCCATCCTTCCATTTGCCGGCAAAAAGTTGAGGGCTCTCAACAATAGACCTGCATTTTATAATACTAGCAGTACATAATTTTTTTTTTCAATGATTAGGACAAATTTCAACCCTTGGCATAGAGTTGCGTCTAAAAAATCACATGGAAGCATTGTGAGTAGCTATATATTGGTCAGTCATGCAAAACTGTATCTAATAGATTATCTTAACATGTGATAAGCTGGAGATTAAGAAAGGAAGACTCAACCTTTGCAGATCATCTTTTAACAGAAAACCACTCATAGGATGTAGAATGCGAAGTTTCACATTTTGTAAAGCAAGATGACACTTCTGGAAATATTGAAATCAGCCAACATGACAAAATGTTAGCTTAGTACTAAATGATCAAACTATTTTCAGTTTCCGCGATTTTAAATCAAGTTATAATTATTAGATTGAAATTGTAAATTTAAAATTATTTGTCATCATTTGTTAAATGTACTGTTTTCTTTTTTAATGTAATTATTTCTGCATGACAAAAAATGTAATACATTCCTATGTACACACTCTACATGATCATTTTTGTACCTTCCTTGTAAGCTGCATATGACCTTACCTGTTTTTGCATTATCTCTCACCTGAAGATCGCCTAAGAATCCAAAAACTGGTTTGAACCAAATAAAATTTTGCAGGACATCAGGAAGTGTTTCCTATTTAGTACAAGTTATTCTTCTCCTTGTATATTATGTTGGAGCAATAGAGAAAGTAAAGCTATTGTACTGGCACTGTGTGTGCTACTGAAAAAAATCAACAATAGTCTCATCTATGCAGAAAGTATCAAAGAACAATGGCATGCTTTTATTCATACCTGTTACTGATTCAGAGTTGCAGGCTAAAGTGGCTGGTGGTGTTAGCAGTGAATTCAGCCATTTTATGAAGTGTCTTTCACATGCATCAACCCACTGTTGGTCATAATATGCATTCCATGTCAGAAATGGATCAAGAGAAGAAACAGAAATATTTGTATTTACAACGTTTCCAATAAACGTTGCCATGTTAGTTATGTCTTCACATTTCACTCTCTTCTGTGGCACCTTCTTCTTGTGATCCACAACAATAACACCTCCAGCAACATTATTTTCTGTAGTTGCATGACCCCGATGTATGCCAGTACTTTCTTTCAGGGCTTGCTTGACACCTGAAGAACAACAAATAAGTGTCATCACACTGTCTCTAAAACAGATTAATCTGACAATGGAAAATCCAGGATGGAATAATGACAATATTATGAATATTCCTAATATTGTCACAGACTAATTTGAAGTAGCAACTTGCAATAATGTATTTTAGAATGAACTACTATGTTGACTTTTACATAGTGTACAAAAAGAAAAACTGTATATTAACCGTTTTACCTATCACTACATGAAACTAATCGTGCTATTTACTGAGGTGCAACCCGTGCGGTTATGAGACAGCCAAAGTCACTTCTACTTCCAGTCATCTCTATCAAAATCTGTGTGGATTTCGGAAATGCCTGCTGTGAAATCAAGCTTATTACTCCTTTTTCCAAAGCGCAAAACAGTAAGAATATAACGGCAATCATGTGCATGCTGCATGAATCTGTATGGCTTCTGATACAGTTCTGCGTTAGTGATTAACCCAGTATGTTCAAAGCTTAGGCAGTACTGGATAAAAAATCCCACTGGATCATGGATTTGAAGTTAAGTAGGATTCATTACGGAACGGTACAGAAACCTAATCAGAAGCATAAGTAACATCAGACATATTTTACTAAATTGCTACAGGACTACAGAATGTACACACAACGCACAGAACTGACAGGTGCAGTTAAGTAGACCGAAAACTTCAAAAAATATTAATGTTAAGTAACTACACATTTGTGGTGATAATTATTCTATTTCGGTGAGTGCAGGTGTTTGCCTGCAGGGAAACAGCAACTGTAAGAAAATGAAACTGTGTAGCAGCCGTAAGTTACATTCAGCTTGTGGCTGTTCCACAGTTTTAATCTTTTATTTTAATTATTATATTTACAATTTGAAAGGTCTTCATTTGTGGCAATGGCTGCATGCACAATATTCCCAACATCTAACTGAATAATAATTCTTTTTGGTAGGACAGATCTTTTAACCTTTTTAATGAGCTTAAACTTTTATTCACGTAACTGTCATAAAACAACTCATGTGCCTAAGCCTTACGTACGTCGTGCACTGGCCCTCCCCATTTACGATTGCTTTAATTGAGCAATTTGTTAATTATACAGTTGTTTAAGAAACTGATTGGGCATGCTACGGGAGAGAATGTACCGACAGAAAGGAAGTGGGTTAGATGTACAGATACAGATGTATGGATCTTATGGAATATGAAGTAGATATGTAAGTACAGCACTATGGCAATTTATCTAATTACAGACTGAATAAGCTGTGTATACACTATGCAACTATACAAACATTTTATGAAGAAGAACTATATAAACTAATTTTAAACAGCAAATTTGTGAATGCTCAAGACATCTATACTACAAATTTTTTAATTAAGTGCGGAAAATGGTATGCATTACATGTTTCCTCCATTACAAAATTGTTCTACAACAAAATCTTTTATATTTCTAAATTATCTATATCTATAAAAATTGTGTAGTGTACGAACTTTCTTCAAAAAAGGGAAGGGGGAGAAGACAAGACAAACTGAAGGAAAGAAAAGGAACAAAAAATAAACCACTTTGATGAGTAATTTAGATATAAGAATTAGCAGCAGGTGTATCTGACGAGGTTATAAAATGTTGCTGACAAAAGGATGACGTATATGTGTGCAGACACCACTACAGTACACAATATCCCAGATGACTCTTGGGCACACATGTGGGACCTTAGAGCAATAACAACTGTTACCATGACCACACTTCATTATTTAATAAATAAACATTATATAAATAACACACATTCAAATTAATTATTCAGTTAAAAAATTAACACCTGACACAGTGACTCAAATCCAACTAAAGAGTAACAGCTGGTAATTGAAAGATTTCACCCGCATTTAACGTTTCCAATAACCCTATTAAAAATATAAACATGGTATATAATATAAAGCTTAGGTTGGCCAATGTGGTTTCTTTCTCGTCCTATAGCACCAAGGGCATCATGTCTCCACTTTGACAGACTCTGCACACAGTTCAGGTCATACCAGTGCAGTGGATATAGCATAAAGGTTATTAAATTCCTTTAATGAAAATATTTTCGTTTATTGTATGTACATAAGCTTAATGTAGTAAGCATTATTAATACTCCGAATAACCTGGTAGTGGGGTCTTCTGAATACCATGTTTTGCACAAAACGAAGATTAGTACGAATCAAATCCACAGTCTCTCCATGACAAATACAAGCACAATCAGATCAGACTGACAGGATAGCAAAAGAGAAGTTACACAAGATTAACATCTCCTAAACATTCAGCACACAATTACAGATACCAACATATTTAGAAAACCAGGTCATTTATCAATGCTGATGGATTAGCAATCATCTCAAAACTGAAGAACAGCTCATGAATATTGTACCTTCATACTGGGTAATATTATGTGTTTCATGACACGAAAATATTACAGTAATAGTTGGTAGCATTCAACTGCAATATTTGTCCTACACACAACTCAAATACATGCTCTCATTATCAGGTTGTAGAACTTGGTTCCTGAGCTTAAAATGCTAAAAGTCTGCCAACGCAATTGCAGAATTCACAAAATGAAGTGGAATAACAACACTTTGGTTTATGTGTCCTCATCTTACACTGAAATTGACAATGTCTGTCAATGGCCATCCCATCTCACCCCACACTGCACCAGACTGTGTCCTGCTGATTTGCTGTGGGCTCCAGGACTGCCAAGCTGACACTAATGCAGAGCTCAAGGAGTTGCTGCGAACTGACACGTGTACTGCATTACAGCATAAGCACAGTTATTTGCTCAATCATAATGCTACTCTGCTGGTCACCTATGTTTTCCTCATTTCTTAAGTTTATAGTCAACTTATAGGTACTTTTTCAGAGGCATTGCAAATTTATGATTATGTATCAGCCTTAAAAAAATTCTACGAAGACATTAAGAAATCTCATCCCATTGTCATTACCTTCTGCATTCAGAATATTGTCATATTTCTTTTCATTAATGGTGACAGCTCCAATTCTTCAATCAAGTCAAGTTTCCTCCCTTCCTTTTCTAAATGCAAGATTTCCAAGTCGTCTTCAATTCGCTTAAGGGGATAACCTGTTTTGCATATGTGGTTCACAACGGCTGATTTATCATAATTGCCCAGTCTGAATGTAGCTTAATGTTCCTCATATCTGATCGAAAATATTCTTCCTGTCTGTCCAACATACTTCGCATCAAAGGATATACACTGAGTTTTATAAACTCCCAATTTTTTAAACTTTTTTTACATTTTTACCGACATGTTTCAGGTAATACCTCACTAGACTGTTTGTCTGGAACACTTAACACGATGCAGTTTAAAAATATTGATGACCTTTGGCGAGACTGTTTCATAATACAGCATAAAGACCCTTATTATTTCTTCACTCAGTTTATTCATTTCTGTTCTTATTACCTTCACACAGCAATTTGTTAATGATATTTACATTGTAACCATAATTAATCACTACATTCTTAATGATAGTTAGTTCTCTGTCTCTATCCTTCCTACCCACTGCCATGGTGACAGCCTTGTGAACTAAACTACGAAAGGCAGCTTTTTTGTAAACCCAAGGATGGCACGAGTTACACCATCTGTTGTTCTCAGTTTCCTGTGAATGATAAATATGTGCATATTGCCCCCCCCCCCCTTTTAATATTCAAATTGGGGAATTGCAAACTGCCGTCAGTTTCATGCTCCGTGGTAAACTCAATGTTCCTCTGGGCATCTAACTTTTTTACAATTTCTTCTATATCTTCCACAGAACTCTCCACAAGCAACAACGTATCACCTACATAACATTTCTAACACCAAACTTTACCCATAATGGCTTTGTCAGATTTTAAAACTTTATATTTTGGGTCACTGATAAAAATATCAGCCATAGTTCCTGAAATGCTGGACCCTGTGGCTAAACCATTCTTTCAAATATAAAAATTATTAAAGGTGTAATAGTTAAAATTTGTAATCAGCTGTAAGAGTTCAGTTAACTGAATGGTCTCTTGCCTGGAAGTTTTACTGTATTCGAGGCAATTTTTTCTTATTTTTTCTATCGTTTATCAATGGTATATATTTTTATTACATTTTATTTTGTGAATGTTGCAACTGTGTTGTTAAACTTTTTAGTGTTTTAACCTCATGAACTAACTTTTTAAATGTGATGAGAGCATTGTTCTCAAATCACATCGTTGAGTTGTTTGTAGGACAAATATTATGTTTGAATGCTACCAATTACTGTAAAAACAAGACAACTGTTACCTCATATTCAAAATGGATAGTATTAACTGAAAATATTGCTTGACACTTAAGATAAAGTACATAAAAAGAAGCATAATGGGTGAATATGTCCAGCACGGCACACAAACATAGTGTGCAGCACAGGCGCTCTGAAATCTATCCACAGAGGTGTTTTTGCCATACAAAATATCAAAGAGGTTTACACATGTTGTAACATATGGCCACTTGAATAAAAAAATGGGCCTCTCATAAAACTATTTTTCTTTATTGCAAATACAAGAGTTTAATGTCCGGCAGCATCGAGGTCATTAGGGACAAACGCAAACAGCTTACATGAAAACATTTTGTATTATAGAATAAATTTCTTTTATTTTTTTCAATGATCACGAAACTTTTATACTACATTTTTCAGCATGTCATTAATGACAGAAAATGGTTGTTACAGTGAAAATTGTATTCTAGGAGTAGCTTTAGTAGACAGAAGTTGTGACTTATTGTGTTGTAACTGGGCTTGAAGACTGCAACGCACGCAGACTACACATTTTCAGTCCAAGAATTTTTGAAGCAAATGCCTAAAACTGGCTGTGTACTGCAACATTTACAGAACGACAGCATTTCCTTCATTACCAGCACTGGAACTGTTGGTTTACTGATCATCTTCATCAATATATCACCTGTCTACTTCACTAACTCCATCCTCTTATGTCAGATTCAAACAGAAGGCATGATACATATGTGGTATGTGAGGAAGAAATTGTTTGGGGTTCTTTAGCCTTGCCTCTGATACTCCTTTCTCCCCTTCCTTTTCTATGGATATAACACCATAGGCTTTGGCATGCTCACAGCTTATGGTGACCCATAAGCCTATCAAGGCTCATGCTTCCCCAGTTTTCAGAATCACCTGTGAAGTATTTGCATTTGATTACCATTGAGTAGGTATGTTCTGTGCAAAGCCTCTTAATTTGCAGCCATTTTATTTGTTGTACATTAGTAGTGTTTTTCATTCATGGCAGTGTCTTTTAATCCATTCAGCAAGTAACAGTCATCTACCTGCATTCTCAATTTTGTTTTTGGCATAAGGCCACTGAATACTGAGGGTCTCAAATGTAGTTCGAGACAAGTTAAGCACAGGCTGGCTGTCATGGTAGGGGGTTATGGGAGTGGGATCTTGGGCTTGTAGACATGTGAAAGTTTTAGTAGCCATGGAGTGTTTGTCAAGTGCGCAATGTGTGTTTCATTTTAACTCCATTGTCTCCCATGCCATCTTCCAACACTATCAACGTTTCGGTGAGAAACCTTGAAGCCACTGATAGCCACAGGCCAGACCCAGGAGAATACTGACTGTGTGCTTGAAGCTTTATGGAGATTTCTGCCAAAACCAGCTAGATTGTACAGCATAGAACTTGGTCTCCGCAATCAGTAAGAAGGATTTTGACAAATTATCTCCACTATCATCCATACAAGATAGGGTTGTGCAAGCACTCAAACATCAAGATTACAATAAACCAGATACACTTTTGCCAGTTGACATTGAATGTTATGGGATAAAATGAGAATTAACATTTAAAGAATGAGTGATAAAGCCCACTTTTACCTTAGTGGTTTTGTCAACAAGCAGAACTTTTGATATTGGTCTCATGAAAACCCAAATCGTCTACATGAAATCTCTCACCAGTCATAAAAACTAACAGTATGTTAGGCTACATCATCTATGGAAATAACCAGACTTTATATTTTAGAAGCTGACAATGGTAATGGTAAACACTATACATTATGCTGACATGTTGGGAACATTTTCTCTTAACTCTGTGCCTATCAACCAGATGAAGAAACACTTTCCAGCACAACAGCGCAACAAGCCATTCTGCTGCAGTGTCAGTGGATCTGCTTAGCTTCACATTTCCTGGTCATTTCATCAGGGGAAATGGAGATATTCTGTAACCTCCCATTCAGCAGATTTATCACCTCTATTCATTTTTCTTTGAGTTTTCCTGAATTGTAAAGCTTTGCTGGAAGACCATTTAACCACCAGAGATGATCTGAAGGATCATATTCTCTGACTCTGTGTGCAAAACCAAGGACACCTCTGAGTAACACCGTATTAACAATAAAAAGTAAATAAATAAATAAATAACTTTCAGAGCAACTAATAATTTCCACTCATGAAAAATGCTACGAAATGGAAAAAGCAAATAAGGACAGTGGTAGGGATGGAAAATAGTAGACTTTGGTTTATTGATGGAGTTTTAGACAAATATAACTATTCTATATATGAGATCACGTACAGAACACTTTTGTGGCTCATTCCTGAGTACAGCTGAAGTGTTTGGGATCCCCACACCACATTGGATTAAAGGAAGACATTGAAGCAATTCACAGGTGTGCTGCTAGATTTGTTACCAGTAGGATCCGTAACCACCCAAATGGTACAGACATGCTACGTGAACTCAAATGGGAATTCCTGGAGGGAAGATACTGAAATTTCAGAAATTACTGTTGAGAAAGTTTAGAGAACAGACTTTGCAGTTGACTGCAGAAAAATTCTACTGCCACCAATGAACATTTTGTGTATGGGCAACAAAAACAAGAGAAATTAGTTTTCCTAAGAAGGCATACAAACACTGTTGTTCCCCTTCACTTCATTTGTAAGTGGAATAGGCAAGGGAATGACTTTTCGCAGTGCAAGAAACCCTCCAACATACACCAAATGGTGGCTTGCAGAGTACATGTATTTTCATCCGTATATATGTAGATGTACATGCAAAAATAACAATGGAGGAAAAGACAGATTGCTACTTACCATAAAGATGACATGTTAAATTGCAGACAGGCACAATTAAAAGACATTTACACATAAGCTTTTGGTCTTTGCCAGAAAAAGAATGAGAAACACACACCATTCATTCATACAAACAAGCACACCTTAAACACACATGACAGCCAACTCCGGCAGCTCGGATCAGAATGCAACTACATGGAATGGAATGGAAGCAGCAGTCTGGAAGGGACATGAAAGAGGAAGGGATAACAGTATGTGAGTGGGGGGAGAGAACAGTGCTGTCTGGAAGTGTGTGCAGGAGCTAGGGAGGACTACAATGTCAACATGCTATTTTGTCTAAAACTGACATGGTGAGAACATGGCTGTGTAGAATTAATGTAGGTTAATTCTTACAAAGAAGACACCAACCAGCCACTATTAATAATGCTATTAACAGCATTATTTACTTAAATAAATACCATTATTAATAGTGGCCAGTTGCTGTCTTCTTCTTTGTAAGAATCAACCTACATTAATAGAATATCTACAGGCTCAGCATCAGGAGGTTGTAGGTGAGGGAGGTGGGGAAAACAAAGTGAAAACGGAGAGGAGAGGGAAAAAATGGGCAATTACATTGGCAGAGGGTGGCAATAAAAGAGGACGGGAAATGAGAAAGGAGGGGAAATGTTAGGACACCGGGGGTGGAAACTGTTGGGTGGAGAGTGAGAGGACAGTATGTAATTGTAGATTGAGGCCGGCATAACTACGGAAGCAGAGACTGTGCTTTAGGGTAACTCCTATCTGCGCTGTTCACGAAAGCCAGTGGTGGAGGGGAAGATCCAGGTGCTTCAGGTAGTGAAGCAGCTGTTTAAATGAAGCTTGTTACGTTCAGCTTTGTGTTGTGACACACGGTGGGGTGGTCTACTTGCTCTTGGCCACAGTTCGTTCGGTGGCCAGTCATCATTGACAGCTGGTTCGTAGTCATACCAATATAAAAAGCTGTGCAGGGAATGGAGCAGAGCTATTAAATGACATGACTGCTTTCACAGGTGGCCCAGCCCCTAATGGGCTAGTATAAACCTGTGACAGGATTGGAACTGGAAGTGCTGATTGGGTGGATTGTGCAATATTGCACTTGGGTCTTTCACCGGGATATGATCCTTGTGGCAAGGGCTTGGGACTGGGAGTGGCTTAAGGCTGGACTAGGACATTGTTGAGGTTGGGTGGGTGACGGAACACCAATTTAGAGGGAGTGGGAAGAATCTCTTGTAGGATGTTTCTCATTTCAGGCATGATGGTAGGTAATCAAAGCCCTGGTAAAGGATGTGATTCAGTTTTTCCAGTCCGAGGTGGTATTGGGTGATGAAGGGGGCACTCCTTTGAGGCTGGTTCTTGGGGTGGTGGGAGGATTGGGGGGTTGAGGGGGAATGGCATGGGAGACATGTTTGCAGACTAAGTCTCGGGGATATTTCCTGTCTGTGAAGGCCTTGGTGAGAATCTCAGCATACTAGGCAATGAGTTCTTGTCACTGCAGATACACTATCCCCAGGTGGCCTGGCTGCATGGGAGGAATTTTTTGGTGTGGAAGGGTTGACAGTTGTCAAAATGCAAGTAGTATTGGTGATTGGAGTGTTTAATGTGGACAGAGGTGCTCATGGAACCATCAGAGAGAAAGTAGTCATCATCTAGGAAGGTGGCACACCAGGTTGTGTAGGACCAAATGAACTGGATAGGAGATAAGGTGCTGAGGTAGTGAAGGATGAAGATAGGGTGTCTTGGCATGACCATGAAGGTATCATCAATGAACCTGAAAAGACTTGGGGTTTGGCATTTTGGGAGGTCACAAAGGTCTCCTATAGATGATCCATAAACAGGTTATCTACGCGGGTGCCATATGGGTGCCCATGGCTGTGTCACAGATTTGTTTATATTCCTTCTTCCCCTCACAGGAGAAGTAGTTAGGGGTTAAGATAAAGTTAGTAAAGTGTATGAGAAATGAGGTACTTGGTTTGGAGTCTGAACAATATTGGGAAAGGTAGTGTTCAAGTGACCATAGGCATGAAGGATGTTTGTGTAAAGGAGGTGGTGCCAAGAGTGACAAGAAGGAATCCTAGAGGTGGGGATGGTGGAGAGTCAGTGAAGGAAGTGGTGGGTATCTTTGATGTGGGAGGCTAAATTACGGGCATTTGGTTGGAGGTGCTGGTCAATGAGGGCCAGAAGTCTTTCAGTGGGGCACAATAACCAGCCACAATGTGGCATCCAAGATTGTTGGGTTTGTGGTTTTTGGGGAGCATGTAGAAGATGGGTGTGCAGGGTATGAGGGTGAGGAGGGAAAACAGATTCAGGTGAGAGGTTCTGGGAAGGGATCGGTGGTTATGGTGGACTCCTGGTATGGTGAATGACAGGCAGAGGCCTTCTACGAGGTAGTCATTGCAATTCATGACAAAAATGGTGGGACTTTTTACTCCAGGTAGGATGATTAGGACAGTATTTGTTTTGAGGTTGTGTATGGAAATTCCTTCTTCTGCTGAAAGATTGGTGTTCTGAGAGAGAGACCTGGTGAAGAAAGAGGAGGCTAAGTTGCACGTAAGGAATTCCTGGAAGGCAACCAGCAGTTGGTTAGGTGGCAGCAGAGGAGGATCACAGTTGGATGGTGGTATTAACTGGGAGGGGCAGGGTTCGATGTTGGAATTAGGTTGGCTTTGGTTGGAGGGATTGGTGCACAGAAGTGTTTCCATTGCAGGGATCAGGAAAAGGCAAGTAGCTTTCTGACAAGTCCAGTGTGGTTAAACTTGTGTGTAGGGATGAAGGTGAGGCCTTTTGATAGCCATTGTCACCCAGGGCCCACGTATGTACAGTGACAAGAACTCCCTTGCCCAGTATGCTGATGATCTCACAAAGACCTTCACAGATAGGCTGTATCCCCCATACCTAGGCCACAAACATATCTCTTATGCCATTTACCCTCACACCCCCAATCCTCCCACCACCCCAAGAACCAGCCACAAATGCCTACCCCCTTCATCACCCAATAATATCCTCTCGGGACTGGAACAACTGAATCAAATTCTTCACCAGAGCTGCAGTTACCTATCATCATGCCTGAAATGAGGGACATTCTACCTGAGATTTTTTCCGTCCCTTCTAAATTGGTGTTTCATAACCCATTGGGGAGAAGAGGAGTTTGTGGCACAACTTGACTAGAAGAAGGGATCGGTTGGTAGGACATGTTCTGAGGCACCAATTTGGTACTGGAGGGCAGCGTGGAGGGTAAAAATCATAGAGGGAGACCAAGAAATGAATACACTAAGCAGATTCAAAAGGATGTAGGCTGCAGTACGTGCTGGGAGATGAAGAAGCTTGCACAGGATAGAGTAGCATGGAGAGCTGCATCAAACCAGTCTCAGGACTGAAGACCACAATAACAACAACCCACCCAACCGCAACAATGACCTAATCCATCCTTATGCCACTCCCAGTCTCTACTCCTTGCCACAAAGATCATATACCTGCGGAAGACCCAAGTGCAAGACTTGCCCAATCCACCCAACCAGCACTTCCAATTCCAGTCTTGCCACAAGTTTATACTAGCCCATTAGGGGCCAGGCCACCTGTGGAGCACACATGTCATTTAAAAGTTCTGGTACAATCAATGCAAATCTTCTTATACTGGTATGACTACCAATCAGCTGTCCACCAGAATGAACAGCTACCGACATACTGTGGTCATGAGCAGAGTAGACCACTCTGTGGTACAACATGCAGCTGAATGTAAACTTGGCTTTAATGTCTGCTGCACTACCTGAAGCATCTGGATACTATCCTCCTCCAGCTATTCTGAATTTCATTTTTATTTTACATGTCTAGTTCCATAGGACCAAATTGAGGAGCATATCTCCAAGTTCATGGAATGTGTCAGGACATGAAATTACAATGTAAAAGTTATAACAGATAAGATAAAATGTTTATGAACCCAAGAAAGACAAGCCATAAGTTTATGTAAATGCAATCAACAAAATAACACAAGAATCAGCTTAATTTTTTCAAGGAACTCCTTGACAGAATAGAAGGAGTGACCCATGCGTTAACTCTTCAGTTTCAATTTGAAAGCACGTGGAATACTGCAAAGATGTTTAAACTCTTGAGGTAGCTTATTGAAAATGGATGCAGCAGTATACTGCACACCTTTCTGCACAAGAGTCAAGGAAGTGCAATCCAAATGCAGATTGGATTCGTGCCTGGTATTAACTGAGTGAAAGCTGTTATTTCTTTGGAATAAGCTGATACTGTCAACAAGAAACAACAGTATATATATATTTTGAGAGGCCAATGTCGGAATACCCAGACTAATAAACAAGAGTTGACAAGAGATTCAAGAACTTACACCACTTATCGCTCGAACCACCCATTTCCGAGCCAAAAAAATTATCCCTTAAGAATGGCAAGAGTTACCTCAAAATAGAATACCATAAATCATAAACAACTGAAAAACAAGGTGAAGGTTTATCACCTTTACTGTTCAACTGTATTCTAGAAAAAATTGTAAGGATCTGGAATTCGGAGCTAAAAAATCACAAAATTGAACCAATAACTCTGGGAAGGAAAACAAATGGAATTACGGTAAACTGCTTGGCTTTTGTGGATGATTTCGCAATACTTTCAGAAAACCTAACAGAAGCAGTTGCTCAAATAAACATTCTGGAAAAATTAGCAAACAGAACTGGTCTCAAAATTTCAGCTGAAAAAACAAAATTCATGACAAATATAAAAAATGCACCAAAATACATAGAAACACAAATAGGTAAAATAGGGCGAGTAAATAAATTTAAATATCTTGGAGAAACTATCCAACAGAACGGACTAGAAAAAATCTGCAATAGATGTAAGAATTAACAAAATGGAAAGAGCATATGGTTTGATCAAAAATATTTACAACAAGAAATGTATATCTAGAAAAACAAAACTAAAACACTACACCACAGTGGTACGACCAGAATGTTTATACGGATCTGAATGCCTAACGAACTATAAGATGGACAAACTAGATGTACTGGAAAGAAGGATTATTAGAAAAATAATTGGTGCAATGAAAACTGCAGATGGTTGGAAAATAAGAAGTAATGAGGAGATCTACAAAAATAGAGAGAAAATATCTGAAGTAATGGCCAAACGAAGATTAACCTTTATTGGACATCTCTACTGAATGGATTGAAACAGACTAACAAAACAAATACTCCTATATTTCTGGAAGAATAAATCGACAATAGCATGGATTAGTCCGCCCCCTCGTGGTCTCGCGGTAGCGTTCTCGCTTCCTGAGCACGGGGTTCCAGGTTCGATTCCCAGCGGGGTCAGGGATTTTTCCTGCCTCGAGATGACTGGGTGTTGTTGTGTCGTCTTCATCATTATAATTCCCATTACGGTCGGAGGAAGGCAACGGCAACCCACCCCCATTAGGACCTTACCTAGTAAGGCGATGCGGGTCTCCCGCATTGTTCCCCTACGCTCTGTAAAGAAGCATGGGACTTCATTTCCAGCATGGATTACAGAAGTACGAAAAGATCTTGAAAGAAACAACATCGAAGAATCAGAAATAGCAGAAAGAAACCGTTTTAAAAACAAAATACTAAATTTGGAAGGCTTTCAAAGCAGAAGAAATAAAAAATCAGGAACAACATGGACACAAGAAAGGAAGAGACTTCATGGGGAGAAAATGAGAGAATACTGGAAATATAGGAAACAACAACAACAAAGGAGGAAGAGGAACTGAAGTTGTTAACGTAATCCTAGTTGGTCAATACGATTGTAAAAAAACTGAAAATATGCAAAGTTGATAACTTTCCAAGTCGAACAATAACTTACTTCAGATACCATTTGAATAGTAAAAATCACAGCATTAAGTCTTTGAACAAGATTCTGGATGTGGGCTTTCCACAACAGTTTACTATCTATCTGAACACCTAGCAATTACAGTTGGTCGGCTTCATTATGTCCATTTGGTGTAATTAAAACACTGAGTTTTGATTAATTTTGTGTTAGACACTGTAAAAACTGAGTCTTATTGTGATTTATCATTAGTTTATTTTCTACAAGCCATGAACTTACATCTCGAACTGCACTATATGAAACAGTGCCAATGTTGCACACAAAACCTTTTATCACCAAGCTAGTGTCATCAGCAAACAGAAATATTTCGGAATCACCTATAATACTAGAGGGCATATTATTTATATAAATAAGGAACAGGAATGGACCCAGTACTGATCCCTGAGGCACCCCCCATTTGACCGTGTCCACTCAAGCCCCACACCACAGCAATTTTCAACACTGTGAATAATTTGCTGTCTGTTGTTAAAGTAAGAGGTGAACCCACTGTGAGCTACTCTCCATATTCCATAATGTTCCAACTGGGAGCCATATTTTGTGATCAACTCAAACACCTTACTTAAATCAAAAAACATGCTTCGTATTCGAAACCTTTTGTTTAATTCACCCAGTACCTCACAGAGAAAAAGAGAATATAGAATTTTCAATTGTTAAACCACTTCTAAAACTGAACTGAACATTTGATAGCAAATTATGTGAAATAAAATGATGAATTATTCTTACACACACACACACACACACACACACACACACACACAGCCTTTGCAATAACTTTAGCAAATACTGGTTGCATAGAAATACGTCTAAAATTGTCTGCATTATCCCTTCTTCCCTTTTTATAAAGCGGCTTCACTAGTGAGTACTTCAATCGTTCAGGAAACTGACCATTCTTAAGGGCATAATTACAAATATGGCTAAATACAGGGCTAACATGTGCAGGCAGCCCGTCATATCTGTGAGTCCTTAATCTTCAGTGATTTAATTGTTGACTCAGTCTGCCCCTTGTCAATATCACAGAGGAGTATTTCAGACATCAGTCTCAGAAAGGCATTTTCCAAGAGAGTTACATGATTTCCTGTAGAAACAGTTTTTATTTAATTCAGCAGCAATGCTCAGAAAGTGATTGTTAAATACTTTCCATATATCTGACTTACCAGTAACAGAAACAGTTTCACTATGAACTGACTTTATATTGTCAACCGTGTGTTGCTGACCAGAGACCTCCTTCACGACTGACCATATGGTTTTAATTTTATCCTGTGAATTAGCTATTTAATTTGCGTACCACATACTCTTTGCCTTCCTAGTAACATCTTTAAGCCTGGTACAATACTGTCTGTAATGAGCTACTGTAGCTCAACTGTGGCTACTTCTAATGCTTTCATGTAATTCCCACTTTGTTCTGCATGGTATCCTTATCTCAGTAGTCAGCCAACCAAACTGCTTTTACTGTTAGTATCTTGTTTAGAAGGTTCTAATGGAGAGCAACTTTCAAAGAGCATGAGAAATGCATTATATTTGTCATTTATGTCATCTGCACTACAAACATCCTGCCACTCTTGTTCCTTAAGAAGGTTTAAAAACACTATTGCCACAGGATTAGCTTTTATACATAGTTTGTAATCACATATAACACTTGTTTGATTATAAAAACCTTCTAGTGTTAAAATTTATGCATCATGGTCTGAAAGGCCATTCACCATTTCACTAGCAGAATAGCCGTCTAGTAATGAAGTACAAATCAAAATATTGTCCATGGTTGTGCTGCTGTCCCCCTGCACCCTGGTTGGAAAAAAACACAGTCCGCATCAGAACATATGAATTTAGGAGATCTTCCAACACCCTTTATCTTGCACAATCATATACAAAATTAATATTGAAGTCATCACATGTAACTAATTTTTGGTACTTCCTATAAAGTGAATGAAAAACCCTCTCTAGCTTGAGCACAAATGCTCTGAAGGCAGAATTAGGGGATCTGTAAACAACAATTAAAAGTTTAATTTCATGAAATTCATCTGCCCACACTCAACATTCAAATACTTGCTCAGTGCAGTGTCATGATACGTCTGTGGACTCAAAAATAATACTCACTCTCTCTCTCTCTCTCTCTCTCTCTCTCTCTCTCTCTCTCTCTCTCTCTCTCTCTTTTAACATACATACATACATACATACATGGCCACTCCCCCACTCTGCAAAGAACTCCTTGAAAAACAGCCAGCTATCCTAGTAAAGGAAGCCTCTGAATAGTCAAATTATTTAAGTGGTGCTCTAATCTACCAATAATATCAGAGTCGACATCAGTTCACTAACTTTATCTTTATCACCTCTTATATTTTGAGGGAATATGCTAATTCCTTCACTTCTCATAGTTGGGAGTTATCCTTACAACACATTCTCAGCTCCAGTCACTACCCCAGCCTCGTTCTATGATAACATACTATTCCCATACCCTCCACCCTACAGTTCCCAACCCCTCTGTCTCCTCCCTCTTCCCCTTTCTTGTCTCCCACGCTCTTTGATTGCGGTCCTCTGCAACTATGTCCGCCCATCCTTCCCCACCTTTCTGCACACAACCTCCTGTTGGCATTCTAGTCCCTGCACACACTACCAGACAGCACTCCTCTCCCCCCCCCCCCCCCCCATCCCCCGTCCATCCCACCTGTAACTGCTATCGCTTCCCCTACCCTGCCCCCTCCAGATTGCTGCTTCAATTCCATGTAATAGTTGCGTTCTGGTCGGAGCTGCTGGAGTTGACAGTCATGTGTGCATGAGGTGTGCTTGCTTGTGTGAATGAATGGTGTGTGTTTCTCTTTTATTTTCTGATGAAGGCTGTGGCCAAAAGGTTAAGTGCCTGTCTGAAACTTAACATATCGTCTTAGCAGTAAGTAACAATATGTCTTTTCCTACATTGTTGACATTCCAACCTGGAGTTTCCATTGTTTGCGTCTTTTTTTTATCTTCCTGTTTGATTGCCCCACCCTGTATCATCTCTTTAGAGCAATTTCTCACTCTCACGAGACTGTTCACTCCTACAGGGCCCGGCCACTTACTACCACACTGTATTAATCGGTGGAGACTAAGCATCCAACTATCAATTCAGAAAATTACAGTTATGATAGTGATGGGTGTGACAAGACACCCTGAGGAATGTTACTAAGTGCCTTCTCTGAAAACTACATAGGATAAATAGTTTGGAACCCCACTCATGACGGAAATATATCTAACAGCAACATGCAGACCTAACCTCTTTGAGGATGTCCACATCAAAACTGGTATCAGTGATCATGAGGCGCCTAAGGTAAAATGATTGCCAAAGTATAAACTGCAACTAAAAAAAGTAGAAATTTGTGTGTCCAACAGACTAGGTGTGAAAGCCATACATTTGTATCACAATGAGAAACTCTAAACTTCCAGTACTGGGCAAAAGCATGTAGGGGAACTATATCTCAAGTTTAAAAGACTAGTTGACCATTCACCGGATAGATATGTGCCCAGCAAAACAGTTCATAATGGAAGGGACCTTCCACGGTATACAGTCACTGTAAAGAAACTTCTACAGAAACAGAGGCTACTGCATAATATGTGTAAAGCAGAGCCTAGGACTCTAGGGAGAGAGATACGGATTGCAACATGTTTGTCAAGTGAGTAGAAAAATATTTTCACATGATCTTTCACAAAATGGAAAGAAATTCTGGTCATATGTGAAGGCTGTTAGTGGCACCAAAGTTAGCATCCAGACCCTCATGGACAAGACAGGAACTGAAACTGTGGACAGCAGAACAAAAGCAGAAATGCTTAACTCCGTTTTCAAATCTTCCTTTACAAAGGAAAACCCAAAAGAATTGCCACAGTTTATCCGTGTACCACCGAAAAGATGACTGAAGTAAGTGTTAATCTTAGTGGTAGAGATAAACAGCTGAAATGATTAAACCTGAACAAAGCTCCAGGGTCCAATGGAATCCTTGTCAGATTCCATAATGAATTTGCAGCTGAGTTAGCCCCCCTGTCAAATATAATATATTTTACATCTCTCTAACAAAAAACCATACCAAGGAGTTGGAAGAAAGCACAGGTCACACCCATTTATGAGAAGGGTAGTAGATTTGATTCACAAAACACCACCAGCCAGTATGCTTGACATCAATTTGTTGTAGAGTCATGACAGATATTCTGAGCCCAAACATAATGAGGTGTGTCTAACAGAATGACCTCCTCCGTGCCAAACAACCACAATTACAACAACATCAAATCATGTATACCCAACACACACTCTTCAGACAATGGAAACTATAGGTAGGAAAATCAACAATGTAAGAAAAAGACAGATTGCTACTTGCCATAAAGAAGAGATGTCAAGTTTTTGACAGGCACAATTAAAAGACACTTACATTGAAGGCTGTTGCCGAAAGCTATATGTAAGTGTCTTAATTGTGCCTGTCTGCAACTTGATGTTTCTTCTTTACAGAAGGGAGCATACTTTCCTCATGTGACATATTGAAAGCTTTGGATCATGGCTGTCAAGTAGGTACAGCACTTCTTGAATACAAAATGCATTTAACACACTACCATATTAATGCTTACCATTAAAAGTATAATCATACAGAATATCAAGCAAAATTTGTGGCTGCACCGAGAATTTTTTTGATAGTGAAGATGCAGCAGGTTATCTTGGATGAAGAGCCAACAGGTGAAGTAACTTCTTGTGTGCCCCAGAGAAGTGTGTCGCAACTCTTTCTGTTCATATTGTATATTAATGACCATGCAGACAATATTAATAGTACTGGAACCTCAGACTTGTTGCAGATGACACATCTATAGTGAAGTCATGTCTTAAAGAAGCTGGATTTTGACAAGATAAATATCTTGTGCAACTCATGATAAAATACTGCTGAACTGTATGTGGCCCACACCAAATAGAACTAACTGGCGATATCGAACATATCGTCGCTAGGCAATGAAAACCTCGTAACTCCATCTGTCAATGAAATCCACGTAACTCCATTACCAAATGTAGACAATTATGCCACATAGCCTGTTCAAACCTTCCTTCTTCGATTTGAACGGTGTCACCATCTAGCTGCAATTCTGAAAAACTCACATCTCCAGTCATCTGTAGTTTGTGCTGTAAACCTCGCATCTCCGGTAATTGCCATTGTCAGTGTGCAGGGCGAACGCATGCTCTGAGATTAAAACGTTTTTTGATGTGATAGTAACCTTTTTGGCTGACGGACCCAACACTGCTTTATTGCTACAGTTATGTGTTAGTATTTCTAGGTATTTATGTATTGTATTTTAGTACACAGAATTAATAATGACCTCGTTAAATACAATGTTGACTTACGAGTTTTTCATTGCGCGTAAAGCAGACTGCACTCGGTACATACGAGGTTCTAATTTTAGAACTTAACAGAATCCTATACATCCTACAGTAAATACTTTGTTTTCAGCTATGGGTAAAAAGAGTAAATTCACTCTTCACCTTCTGAAACAAGCCGACAACGGATCATATCGTATAAAATCACCGGAAGAAGATTATAGTCAGGTTCCTCCTTGTCCTGCACCAAAAGAAAGAGTAGACCTACAAAATGAAGGTAAACCATAGTTCATATTGTTGTAACTTGAAGTAAGATCCTTGTGTGAAAGTTGAGGTGCTTAAATTATTTAAATAGTATTGATGACATTATTGTTTACACTACAGATAATGCGCAAAAAAAAGCCAATACAGAGGTGAATTCCACTTCTGAGTTTGAAAGTCTTTTCGAACACAGCAGCGAGGATGATATCTCGAGTGGCAGTAGTGATGCGTATGATCCAGGTAAAAACAAAGATGACCATAGCAGGAACAACAGCACGGAAGACAATGATGACGAAGTTGATGTGGGAGTAAAAAGTACTAAGCGCGCCATAAAAGCAAAAGTAATCAATCACTTCAAAGTTTGCAGAAAGAAAAACGTATGAGGGGACAGGATTATTTAGGAATGCAAAAAGATGAGTTCGGCAAAAAGAGACCAACAATGAGCAGAAGTAGGAGGGAAATGAAACCACGATGTACTTGTGAACATTCTTCCTTAAATCGGAACAGGAATTGCAAGGATATTACAGAAGAGCAGAGACAGCTAATATTTAATAATTTCTGGCAGGATATGTCTTGGGGTGAAAGAAAATTTTTTGTTAGAAGCCATGTCTACTACGCTCCAGTTAAAAGACACAGAAATAATTCAGAATCTAATAAATCTCACCGTTCTAACACACTACATTAAAATTTTGTAATAGAACGACAGAGAAAAACTGTCTGCAAGACTATGTTTCTGAATACTTTGTGCTTAGGCGAATGGAGTGTCGGAACATGGGCATCTAATGCATCAGGAAGAACGCTTGCAGAAGGACCTCAAATGCAGGACAGACCAACGAAAGTTTCAAGTGGACGACAATCAGCATCAGATTTTTTTGCAGAGTTGCCGAAACTGGAATCGCATTACTGCCGTCGTTCTTCCACAAAACTCTACTTGGAACCTAACTGGCAGAGTAAATCAGAACTACATAGGGAATATATAGAATTTTGTAAGAAAAGAGGACAAATCCCAGCTGATTACAAACAGTTCTGCGAGGTATTCAATGAAAATAATCTTAACTTATTTTCGCCTAAAAAGGACCAGTGCGATCTTTGTTGTTCTCACCAGACAGGCAATCTCTCAGACAATGAATACTCTTTGCATATGGCCCGAAAAACTTATGCAAGGGAAGTGAAAAATAGTGATAAATTAGGACCAGCTAGAGTGTTTACTATGGACCTTTAGCACTTCTGCTTTCTCCCAGACTAAAAGCATCTGCACTTACTATAAAAGCAAACTGAAGGTCCACAACTTTACCATCTATCATTTAAAAAGTAATGACGGTTATTGTTACCTTTGGCACGAGAGTGAAGGTGGACTAACAGCTTCGGAATTTGCCAGTATACTCGTGCATTTTATAGAAAGGTACATCCAAAATGATTCAGAAGCTATTTTCTATAGTGACGGATACACATACCAGGATCGAAACTCAGTCATGAGTAATGCATTGGCTCATCTCGCCAATCAGAAAGGCATTACAATAGTGCAAAAATTTCTGAAGAAAGGTCACAGTCAAATGGAGTGTGATTCTATGCACTCCACCATAGAAAGGAAGTTAAAAAACAGACACATTTATACTCCTGCTGGCTATGTAGAAGTTGGTGCTACCGCAAGACAAAGACCCAGACCTTATGTTGTCAATTATTTGGACCACACGTTTTTCATGTCCTATGATAAACTCTCATTGTATTCGTTTATTCAGCCAGGATCCAAAATTGGGGATCCAACAGTGACTGATATCCGGTTTCTCAAGTATGATCCCTCCGGAAAAATGGAATATAAATTGAAATTCAGCGATACATGGGAACCACTTCCAAGAAGGATGTCAAACATACCCAGCTCTCTACAGTTTACCACTAAAGATCAGTGCAGAAAAGTTTACACATTTGCAACAACTAAAGCTGGTCCTTCCTAAGGATGTACATTCATTTTATGACACACTGCCTCACATTTATAATGAGAGAACATGTCAAAAAACTGCAGCCGAAAATAAACTTGTTTACAGCCACTTATGACTGTGATAGTAGCAGTAATATTAACAATAATAAATGTTAATAAACTGCACAAATGTTTACAGTAATAAAAATTTAATTAAAGCTAACGACATTGTTTCTATTTTTTTTAAAACACTGTAATTTATTAACATCCAGATTCCAATATTTTGATCAATGTGAAATCATTCATTTCGCTTTATATCTGTAACAATGTATCCTTACTGATGTTTCATAATACACAAATAATGCAAAGTTTAAGTAAGTATTTTTAAAACAAACTAAACATTCATTCATTTCAATTCTTAACCGTGCACTCGTTACATGCCTCTTATCTCCATCACTACCCAAAAAATAACTGTGAAAACCTCGTAACTCCAAAAACCGGCAGACAATTTGAAGTGCATAATAAAATCTTATGTACCAATGACCGGATCCATATTGTGTAGCAGAAACCACTACATTTGACTAATCAGGTACCCATGTGATTTCTATAATTAGTTTTTTGTTTCTCCTGTAAAATTTGACCAATTTGAGTTACGAGGTTTTCATTGCCTAGCGACGATAAACAGAAAAGGGCAGCACGAACAGTCATAGGTTTCCAGAATGAGATTTTCACTCTGCAGCGGAGTGTGTGCTGATATGAAACTTCCTGGCAGATCAAAACTGTGTGCCGGACTGAGACTCGAACTCGGGACATTTGCCTTTCGCGGGCGAGTGCTCTACCAACTGAGCTACCCAAGCACGACTCACACCCCGTCCTCACAGCCTTACATCTGCCAGTACCTCATCTCCTACCTTCCAAACTTAACAGAAGCTTCTGTCATAGGTTTGTTTGACCCATGGGAGAGTGCTGCAGAGATGCTCAAAAAACTGAACTGACAGACTCTTTAATATAATCATGAACTGTTCAAAGACAGCTTACTTATAAAGTTTCAAGAACTGGCTATAAATGACTCTAGGAATATACTACGACCCCCTACGTATCCCTCCCACAAGGATCGTGAGGACAGATTAGATCGATCATAGCACCCACCAATGCATTTAAACAATTGTTCTTCTGACTCTTCATATGTGTATAGAACAGGAAAAAAACATTAATAACTGACACAATAAAACATACCCTCTGCCATGCGCTTCACTGTTGTTTGCAGGGAACAGATGTAGATCCCTGTACTGGAATAGAGATACCCCACAATCTAGTAGCACTGGTTGAAGTACACAATGACATGACATTTAAAATATGACTACAGCAGATTCTTTCGGAGAAATGCTACCAGTCAATAAAAGAATTCATGGAGGATGAACTGGTAATTCGAGTAAAAGATCATCTAGAAATAATAACACAGTTTTTTTATATGCTGTCCATTATAATTATCCGGGCTGTTATGCCGTGGTCGGTTGATGAATTCGGTGTCGATTCCCAATGTTTCGTCTCCGACTGCGGGAGACATCTTCAAGGGGGTCCATAGCTCACTGGAAGGTCCAACACACCCACTGGCTCGCTACTGACTGCCGCTAAATTCCGTGCCTGCGTGCTCCCACGCCGCAGCATGACGTCACGTGTTTTGAAAACGTCAGTGCAATTGGCCGCTGTCTGTCACCGTCGATCGCCGTTGCCATCACCCAGTAGTGGACGGGTGGTACACATCTTCTTTAACATTGGCATCCATATACCGTTTAATTTCAAACACTCCTCCTTTCGGTTGAAATTATTTGGGTGTTTAGCGATTTCGACTGCCTCCCTGTAGAGCCTTTCGTAATATCCGCTTGTGGCCGCTAGTACTTGCGTCTCCTCGAAACGAATATTGTGGTTCCCTGGCTGGAAAGCATGCTCCGCAACAGCTGATCGTTCCGTTTCTCCTCTTCTACAATTTCCCTTGTGCTCTTCCAAACGTTTAGAAACAGTTCTTTTAGTGGTACCCACATAAACATCACCACAGCTGCATGGGATCCTATACACTCCAGCTTTTTCCAATGGTTTGCTAGCGTCCTTGGCAGGCTTAAGGTATTCCTGTATCTTCCTGGTGGGCTTGTAAATTACGGTAATATTCCGCTTCATCAAGAGCCTCCCTATTCTTTCCGTTACATTTTTAACAAACGGCAGGAAAACCTTAGATTTTGCAGTAGCCTGTACGTCAGTATGATTTCTGCGTGGCTGCCTCAACGCACGTTTTATTTCGGCGGACGAATATCCATTCTTCATTAGTGCATTGTGGAGATGTTCCATCTCATCGTCGAGCAACTCAGGTTCACAAATATTTCTAGCTCTGTATGCTAACATCTTGATAACACCCCGCTTCTGTTGTGGGTGGTGGTTCGAATCCCGGTGCAAATAACGGTCCGTGTGCGTGGGTTTGCGGTATACTGAGTGGCCCAAACTACCATTTTCATTTATAAAAACAAGCACATCGAGGAAATTTAATTTCCCGTCTACCTCCTCCTCCATTGTAAACTGGATTCTCGAGTTTATACTGTTCAGATGTTCGTGGAACCGGCTTAGTTCCTCCGTTGGGCATCGACACCGAGTTCATCAACCAACCACGGCATAACAGCCCGGATAATTATAATGGACATGACATTTCCAGCTGTGAAAGTCTACATTTTTATATGCTGTCAACAGCCGAGGAATCATTAATCCAGAGGTTAGCAACACGTTGATTGCTAACTTCTGATAGATTGTGAGTGCTTATTTGATACATCATGCAGGTAGTAAGAGTGCAAAAGAAAAAAAATGTTGAATAAGAGCGATAATTGTTTTTCGTAGCTCTGAAATTCTGCACTTTTTCAACATAAGTTTGTTTTATTCTTTAACGAATGTGAACTGGTACCAACATCCATCTTAAACCCCTAAAACCATGTTAATCATACCAAAATATCTGTACCAGAGTTAATAATATCTGGATGCACTACCAAAAAATTATGGAATATGCAATATCCTGGGAAAAGTTCAAGAAATACTCAACTACATTTATCACATTAGTTCAATCAGACAACATCTGTGTGCTAGTAATTGCTACATTATTTCCTGTGTCTTTACACATTATAGGTTCAGTACTTTTTGGGAGGAGCCCAGAGTTTCATAACATTACAGTGCACTATCAACTCCTGCGATGTAATACTGCATGGAACAGATGTAAGTAAAATACTGTAAATAGGTTGCGTATGCTGTCAGCAATGAGACATTTTGTAAGAATGTTGTCACAATTTGCCACATCCAATTGAATATTATCTCAAATTTCGTGACTGATCGTCAGGGAGATTTTGTGACTAAGATCTTCAAACGTGATCATATATCAACAAAATAATATGTAGTGCAACGACTTCATGCATAATCAGTTGCATATGTACAAAAAAATAAGAAAATTATCAGTCCATTCCAAACGAGAACGCAAATTTTTCTCAACAGAAAGAAACGGCCTATGCATCTGTGAAAAAGACGAACGTTGAGACACATTTCGAAACTGTGCACCTAACTGTTAATCCCAAGTTTTCTTTATACCACGAACTGAGGAAATAAAAAATAAAATCAAGAAACTTAAAAATCCATTAAGTTTTCTGCAAAATCCATTCACAAAACCAGTAGACTAAACTGTTGCTGCCACACTTCCTTCTTATTGTGTTTTGCACGCATCGGTGAAAAGGCGCTAATCTTTTGAAGATGGCAAATTCATAAAACAATATTAGAGAAGGAAAGTTGCTACTCACCATATAGCGGAGATGCTGAGTTGTGATAGGCACAACAAAAAGATTCACATGCACACAAACGCAACTCACACACACATCTCTGGCAACTGGTTTCAGTTGCCTCAGACTGCAGACATGTGTGCGAGCTGCATCTGTGTTGTGTGTGTGTGTGTGTGTGTGTGTGTGTGTGTGTGTGTTTTGTTGACAAAAGCATTAATGTCCGAAAGCTATAACTGTATGAATCTTTTTGTTGTGGCTATCACGACTCAGCATCTCCGCTATATGGTGAGGGTGAGTAGCAACTTTTCTTCTCTAATAATGTTACATTCCATCCTGGATTTTCCATTGTAAATTCATAAAAGATGCGTTTCAATAAGCTGCTGATGAGCTGCTTCAGAATTTCTAAAACAAGTGTGAAATAGTGGCTAACACCGAACACCTTCAACTTAATCAAGGACGGTCACAAGAAGAGTTGAAACAATGTCTAATGATGTTTTTTCTCAACTGAAAACCGACTTTTATGACCCCCCCCCCCCCCCCCCCCCCGAGCAACTGCATGAGTCCAGTAATGCAACAGGCAATGCTCAAGTTGCCAGAGTTTGTAAGGATGATTTTTAGTAACTTTGCTGTCGAAAAATAAATTTTGAAAGTAATTTCTTTGAAAAACCATACAGGTGGAGACATACTTTTTCCCATGGAGAAACTCATCCTATCTGAGAAATACTTACTGTGAAGCTTGTAGGCATTATCACAGAGGGAACGCCAGCAATAAGAGTTTCTAAAAATGGTTTCTTTGCTCAATGCCGAAGAGACCGAAGTTTTCCAGAGATCTTCACATATCACTGCATTTTATACCAGCTGTCTCTGCGTGTGAAGTTTTTAATTTGAATAAAATTATGAAAACTGTATCATCAAAGTTAGGAAAAGGAAATACTCATCCTGTATGGTAAGTCTCCCATGACCCGCAGTTCTGGGTGACTTTCCTAAAATCTACCCTTTTCCTAGACCTCTCCAGTACTTTTCCTTCACCCCCTCTTCCCTCCCTTCAACCCTTCTGTCTGAAGAAGAATCCACTGGCTTCGAAAGCTGGCCAGTTACAACCATCTTTTATGTGTGTGTTCTGCCGATGCTCGGTGACTAGATTTTTATCTATCCAATTAAATAATTTTGCAAATAATTGATTGTTTTCATTAATATAATAACTATAATTTGAAAAATGTTACTAAACGTGTTCATTAAAATATTCTCGAAATTACAAATACCCATAACAGACAACATGCATTTTGTGAAAGCTGCAGATCTTTAACACTTATCATGCAAGCATTACATACCTGATTTCAGAGATGCCTCATATGTCCTCTTCATCTTCAAGGGTGATTTGAAAGGCTTCTTGAGAGAGAGATTGGCGATCCTTTTGCATGTCGGTCCTATAAACAAATTTATTTTAGGTTCAGAAATTTCATTATACTTTTTACGGAGTGTCAAGTCAAACTTTTCTCAGTACTTTTGTACAGAAATTGTGCAAAATAAGAATAGTAATGTGACAAATACCGTGTACAACATTTAAAGAAACAATGTTGTCTACATCATTCAGGTCAGTATGCTGAATTCACCATTGTATAAAATTTTCAGTTTTGTGGCTATTCATTACCATAATGGAATTTTCAAAGAAAGTAGAAAGTGAGGAGCCAATGTACGGCAAATAGTCAAAATGCAAGGCAATGAAGCTGAACTACCTACTGGAGAGTAATGCACTGACAATGGCCAATTGCTTGGCCTCCAAAAACACAGAAGTTATGCTATTCTCTGGCAGCATATGCAGATCTAAAAATAACCACACTAGGACTTGCACATAAATCACAAACACTTATAACTTATCATTAACATTTTAATCGTCTACTGTCACAATCTAACCCAGTACCCCTTTACTGCTGATACGAGGCAGATATGTATCCTCAGGTCATGTACAAAGCTCAGAATCATATCACTTTTACCTTTTTCTTTTAAGTCTTTTCTGAATGAACTGAAATAACTATTTGTAGGCCAATAAAACTATTGCTTGCTGGGCATAGAAGGGATAAACATTTTTACATAAATGTAGATTAGCCAGAGCTAAAAGTTAGTTTTTTTTTTTTTTTTTTTTTTTTTTTTAGTGCAAAGGCAATGGCAGAAAGTCTGAGATTTTAATTTTGTTTGGAATTTCAATGGAGCTCATTCTCAGATCATGGTCACAGAGCATTTGTCATAAATGAAAAGTGAGGCTCAGCACCTTCACTTTTATGCTGTTGCCGAATATAAATAAACAATCATCCTTTGTTTCATTTCAAACTGAAGAATTATTGCATTCTTTATCTTTTAATTTCGTTTCTGCTGAACTCATTGTTATTTGTAGTTTATGCAAAAACTAATATATATGAGAAGCTATCAAAGATAACAACTGACAAGCATGTGTGTTTTAAAGTTACTACTGACATTTCGAAAACTTTTGAATAACCTTCAGTTATGGCCTTCAGTTGAAAGAGGAAAGCCTTGTGTTAAATTTTGTATTTAAGGCAATGTGGTACTTATATTACTGTACAAGCCATCATAATTAAACAATGTACCACTGTCAGGTAACACTTTTCTCACATTTCCTGTGTTATTTTTTACCCTGCTACTATTAGCTCTGGACTTGTGCATTCTGAGAAACTTGCTAACAGCAATTGTTTTTCCATAACTGAATAGCTGTACGTGGGCATGGGTTTTGGCGAGGGCATACAGGGCTCAAGGATTTGCGAAAACAAATGCCATTTTACAAACGCATAAGCTAAATAAAAGTACTCATATGGTATGAACAGATAATGATTGTGATAATGATTATGACAAAAAACAAAATATCAAAAGTAACAACCATAGAAATTTTGAAATTTTAATTTGGCACCAGTGATTCACATACTATTTCAATTTTTGTGTTGATGCCATGATCTGTACAGTGCAATACCTTTCCAGTCTAGGAATGATATCCATTGTTCATAAATCACATAAGTTAAATACTCAGGTGAGTTTTTTGAAAAAGACATTAGAGCTCAATTCCCATTCAATCTCTATTCAAGCTTGTGCTCAGTCTTTAGTGACCCTGTTGCCAACAACACGACCTACCCTACCCGACCTTCCATTCTAGCCAGCCATAGCAAAGTTCAGCAGCATTCTGTTTGTGAATGTTGCAGTTGACCTGTAAGTGCAGTAAGCTGTCTGAGACAATTCATTTTTGGACACATCTACTTTGACACAAAATGTATTCCTTGTTGTTGTTGTTGTTGTCATCCTCAGTCCACTAACAGTTTCGATGCACCTTTCCACGCTAGCCTATCCTGTGCAATCTCCCTCACTTCAGCACAGCTACTGCAACCTACATCCATTCGAACCAGCTTACTGTATTCATTCCTCGGACTTCCTCTACAATTTTTATCCCTCCCTTGCCACCCTCACATTTCCCCCTCAAAACCAAACTGCCAAAATGTGTCTAACAAGCAATCCCTTATTTTAGTCAAGCAGTGTCATACATTGCATTTTTCTCAGTCCAGTTTAGTACTTGTAGGAATACTATTATCTTGGATGTTGTAATGTACCTATATTATACTCCTTACTTAACACTGACATCTGGGACCTTCAGAGCCAAGTGCACCTTTTCTCTGAGGGAGCATTATCTTGCCATATATTGACAACAATGCCCAAGAGCTAGTGGTCATGTGCTGCCTTGATGTGTGCAGAAGAGTCGTCATTGACCTGCAGCACAGAGTGGTCGCAGATAAATAGTATCAAAAATTTGGTAGAAAGATAACAGAGTTGAAAGTCTTAAGTTGCACTGTAGAAAAAAAGTGTTTCAGTAATTCCAAATTATTTATTTATTTATTTATTTGCAGAAAGGTGTGTGGGATTAATTAAGAAATTTATGGCTCAAACTATGTCGTGTTTGTGAGTCAGTAATTGTCAGGACCAACTTACTGATAGTATGGTGCAAAATGAAAAGGCTTCTGTGATCAGTGATCACCTGTTTAATTAGTGTGGAAACTCAATGTAGCAATGGTTACTTCACTGTGAATCGGAAACAAGCAGAACTTAACGAGAATGAATGAATGAATGAAGGCATCGTTAGGCAACTCTGTTAATGCTAAAGGGACAATAAAACAAAATAATTTGACTTATATTTTATTATTTCAAAGCAACAGCTTCCATTGTTTTAACTGAATCATTTGAATATTTGTAAAGTACAAGGAACACATATTCTTAGGCACATGACCAAGTTTAATTTGTAACAGAGTGTGTTCTTTATGTGAAGCTCCCATACTGGGATCCGAAAGTCCGATAGCAGAAAAGAAAAAGAAAAAAAAGAAAAGATATTAGCTTTACCTACTTCCTCATTAGTTGCATGATCTACCCATTTAATCTTCAGCAATCTTCTATTGCCTTACAGTTCAAAAGCTTATATTCTCTTTTTGTCTGAACTGCTTACCATCCACACTTCATTTCATACAACACATAATTAAAATTCTAGGAAGCTAAAGGCTTTTGTATTAATGATAAGATCAGTGTATTATGAAACAAAAACATGCTATTAAAGGATGAATCTAATGTTCAATTATAAACCGCACCATCTACATCTACTACCAACCATTATTGGTGGGTGACACATGGTAATTTAAATGGCTCCATATAATATTTTCGCAGCTTGATGTATGAGCTAACAGCAACATGGAGGTAGCCAAGGACAATTAAAGTGCTAAGAAAAGATCAGAAAATATGCCAGAAAGTGAAAAATAAAAGTTTGCTGAAATAATGATGAAGTATATAATTACTTCTTAATCTGAAAAGCATATTGTCAACATGCTAACAAAGATGCCTGGGAAAAAATACATTTTGAATACAACACACAACCTCTTGTAGAAATATCACAAGAGCAGCATAAAGCAATCTGGACAGATATGGAAGTGAAAGCAAAGCAAATGAAAGTTAAAACGTAATTGAGAGCAATTTCAAACTGGCAGTGGAGCAACCGAAACAAAGATGGACTATATATGCCAAATGGTCATTATGATCCCGCAAGTTTTCAAGGGGATAACTGAAGTTAATAGTAATGACACATATGAAGATAATGTGGTCCTTTCAAGCAATACTGAAGATGATAACTACTATGAAGATTGGAATGAAACTGCTGAGGGTAAAACTTTATCCCATTGTCATGAATCTCGGCTTAAATCTCTGGTGGGAACTTTTCAGAAGATGCACCCATGAAAAAAGGCAGACAACATGCGGTTGTCGTGGAGAAAATGGAGTTTCTGCAGAAAGCTGACGATCTTCATTCTTAAAAATGCATTTAATATGGGAGGAAAATAATTGAAATTCCAAGAGAAGTCATTGGAAACTGAGCATAGCCTTAAAATGGAAGTTGTAAATTCAAAAACAAAATGAAGCAAACGTCACATACTGGTTCTTCAGGCAATGAACTCAAGAAATTTAGGTTTCTTAAACGAATAGGAATAGTTTTATATCTACAAAACATTTTATTTTTCTTGAATTTTTTCCAATGTTTAATATGTACTTGTTTTTCATATGACATAATATTTGTCTTTATTATTTCAGCATGAGTACATTTAATTTTTCTAGTTACCAATATTTATTTGAATTAGCAAAATCATAAAAGCAGGTATTTTGTTTTTCTTAGAAGTAATCAAAATATATTTATAGTATAGCTTCATGGACCAAAAAAATAAAATGAAAAAAACAGTCACATTTCACTGCAGTAGTGACAATCCAGTGCCTTATTTACTCAATTAAGGAGGAAAAGTTTTTTCGCTAACCTGTTATGTTATTAGCAAATTAGGTACAATTTTAATTAAAATAATTGTATAATAAATCTTCTGACAGGTTGGCCCGCAGCTTCTGCTTCTGGCTGAAATGTGTAATGATTGATGCGACCCACCTCCAAAGAATCAGTGTGAAATGAATCTCCAACTTCTAGTCCAAAGTTGTGCAGAATTCCAGCAGCGATACTGGCTCTATTGTAGTGCCCTTCGGCTCTTGTGTGGGTTGAAACACAGGAGTCATAAGATGTTTGAAGAGAGAATATGACTATGTCCAGCAGACAAACCATCATACTGTCCATTTTCAACTTCCGCAGAAACTCTGCTATTGTCCGATACGCATGCACCGTGCACATAACCCAGCCAATGGCTACCATGTTCCAAATCTTCATATTGGCATCAGAGATGACTTTTGTATTTATAAAAAAGAAATGCTTGGGATTTCTGTATAGATCTGTTTGTGCTCCAGAAAGACAAAGTATGGGTATATGTACACAATTTATGGCCTGTACGACTTTTAGGAATCCACCAATTCAACAGAACACCCTTTTGTTCCTTGATATATTTTCTTGGTCTGTGGAATAGACATATACAGTGGCTGTAAGGTAATTAAACTGTTCGACACACTGTTAAAAGCTATACCAGCAGAAATATGATTGATGATAATGAGAACCTCTGCTACGATTTGGTATGTACGAGGTCTAAAGATCCATAGTCTACAAATAAGTTGCAGCCTACGAGATTAAGCAAAGTTTCTGTCCGAATTATGCTGTAGTAACAGCTACAGTGTACTAAGCAGAGATTCAAAAGATTCCTTATGAAACAAACTGTTTTTTGAAGTCACTGACGTTATATATCACTAATGGGTCTCCTTTCAATTAAATCCCTCATTCTTGGAATGTCTACCTCTTGCTCCACCTCCATATATTCTTCATAGTCCAGGTAATCCATAGAATTTGATATTAAACACACAAACCAAAGAACACACCTTACTCTCTAACTTTACTCCTGCTACAGCTTTAGGGTAAATTTTGACCTTATTTCCTTCTTAAGTTACTAACATAGTAGTGTACTCTTTGGTGGTGTTCTCCACCAGTTACGAAGTCACCAATTTCCTTCTCTCTTAGTAACTTACTACTTTAGTTTCACTTACTCTTGGTTGGTCCTTATCACACTATGTGATATTTAATCCTACTTATTGAGAGGAATTCGAGAAGCAATCAGTACATCTGACAGGTTTGAGCGTCCAAAGCACACTTTCACCTTCAGCAACTCCATGTGCCATACTCAGTAGTTCACTGTCTAGTCATGTATAGTTGAGAATGTGTAAGACATTTAGAAGAGTCACATGTCCCACTGCTCTCCTTATTTATGTTGCCTACTGAACATGCCTAGGTAATTGTTTGGAAACATCAAACTCACAGAGTGACCTATGTTGACATTTTGTGTAATCATATACAAAATGCAAAATGGGATGTCCAATAAGAATATTTCCTTGTTCTCTAATTCTATGCCATGATATTTAGAAGTTCTGCAGCACATGGAGATTCACATCTTACTGAATATTCAGTCAGGAGTGACTTACATTTGACTTTATTACATCAACACACTTGTCAGACCCACTAGAAACAGTGGGTCACTCCAAAAGAAATGCACACTATATTTGTAAAAATACAGTTTTCATTCTGCATGTGTGAAAGTTTTACAGTGTGTAGATACATCCTTCCCACTTGTTTTCAAACTTAGTTCAATCTGTTCCGGTGAGTGGCACCGTCAGAGCATGTCTTCAAGATGGCTGCTACACTTGACATTCGTCAGAAGCAACATGCTCTCATAGAATTCCTGTGCTGTGAAAACGAGACAATGGGAAACATCCACAAGAGATTGAAAAAGGTAACCTGCTACCCATGCATCGTCCACATTTTCTATCACTTGCTGATTTAAATTTAAATTTATTTTCATGTACAGCACCTCCCGCTCTTATGCTTCAACGTCTGCTGCAAGACTCCCACTTTCTTTAGAGCCATCTTACTGGGTGTCTGGATACCATAGCCAAGGCGGTTATCCTTCTGCCTGCTTGCATAGGACTTTAGCTACTTCAGTGTTCCTTATGACCGTGCCTGCATTGCCTCCAGCTGATAAAATGTCTTGTTTTTATTCATGCTTATATACATTTTTGCACACCTCTCATGGCCTGTTTTATTATCTCCACACCAAACACTTGCTTTATTTTCTTTTAGGGACATGCCCTTTTGATAAATTTGACAAATGCTCTTAATGGGTTTTAGTGACATCAAGGACAAGGAGAGGCTTCAGGACAGTATAAAATAATGTTGCAGACACAATTTATGCAAGTGCCGAATGTATAGCATTAACCTATCCGATATAACAATATTTACTAAGCCGGTGGAAAAAAAAAATGTAAAATACTTCCTTTCTAGTCCCTGATTAGATCTCTTGAGGATGCATCTGAACTATGGAGAAACTGGATGTGGTTTTTTTAATAATAATAATAATAATATCCTACTGCCAAAGTGGTGTTTTTGCCTTCTTTGAAGAAAATGAAAGCAAATACCCTGCAACAATCTTTGGAGGGGTCCACACTGTAGCAGGGAGTGTTATGGTCTGGGTAATGTTTTCACAGCACTCATGGGTGACCCTGTCATTCTGGAAGGCTCAGTGGATCAATCCAGGTACACATCTATCCTTGGGAGTCATGTCCACCCCCTACGTGCAGTTTGTTTTTTCTCAGCATGATGCCATCTACCAGGAGGACACAGTCCACAATGCATGTTACACATCAGAAACAGAGTAAGTATGAGCCTAATGTTGCGGGCTACATACTTCATACTTCACAAATCAAGGTACCATCATTACATCAGTGCTAATGGGCTTCCTTCATTCCCACTGTATTCCACGAGTATGACGAGCCCAAGAACTGTGGCACTGCAGTCATTTTATATTTGTCCACTTGTTTTCTCTTACTGAAGCACGCAGAAGCGGAAGGCTAGTAGTGACTTACTGTTAGTACGGAAGATGTTTACATGATCTTGCTGCTGTAAAATAGCAGACAAGGCAAAATGACCAATTATCAGGACCAGATGGCCTTTAACAAAGCTGTGTTTTATGAGACTGTGGAGGAAATAAGAGAATGATTAATTGATGCGGAAGTACAAAATTGCAAATGTGTTCCCTGAGAGGAGGAGTGATATTAGGAATAAGTTTCATACTATAGTCCATGCTTCAAATGAAAAGCATACTAATTTCGTACGGTGCAAACAAAAGACTGTATTCTTATTTATTTCACCTCCACCGAGAGAAAACACATGTGCTGCGTCAAACAAAAACTGGGCACTGAGTAATGTCACTTTTATATCCCTGCGATGGAAAGTGCACTTTACTTGCCAGTTGTGAGTTGTGTAGCGTATGATTTGTTTCAGTAATTTATTTTTGTAATTAATTACCATTATTCAGGGGTTGCACTTCCCCTAGTATCATGTTTTCTGGTACTGTCATTACAGGCTCCGTAATGCCAGAAAGTGTGTATATGTCAGTTAATTGTTGGACAGTCTCTGATTAGATATTGAACATTACAATAAATCTGCAGCAGTCTTCGAAAAAGTTATCTACATAAATGGATGTACAAACGTAAGAATATTCACTGCTAACTGATCAGTCATTATAATGCTACAGAAAAATAATTATGCCCAATGCTTGCTTTTGTCATTTAGGCAGACTGGACATTTTGAGGCATTACAACTTGCATTTTAAAATGACTAAAAAGCTGAAATCATTACTGTGTACCACCCATCTGCAGTTATACGTGCGAACTCATATACTGCCTCTCCTATCTGAGGGAGTGAAGTCCATTTGTACCCGACACAGACTCAGATCTCAGAAGTCGAGTCAATGGGCTCAGAGACAGAGTGTTTGGAGATTGGTGGCAAGTTTAGAGCGAATATACGGGGTTTCCTTCTGATCTCTAGTTTATGTGCATGGTTCAAAGAGCACCAGGATGAATTTACAGTACTCCCCAGATTTAAACCTAATCAAGAATCTGTGGGAATTTCTCAATCAGGCTGTTCATGGCCTGGCTCCTCCACCAAGAAACACAGCGCAGCTGGAAAAGGCACTGGATATGGCATGGCTCCAAATCTGAAGTGGTATGAAGATTAAATTGGGGCAATTCTCCTGAGTTTTTATTTGTAATGGAATTGAGCATTTCAGCTTTTGCTTCGTTACCCTCAATTTCAGTTTCTATCTCATTCATTAGGGACTGGACACTAACTTTGGTGCCACTAATAGCCTTTACGTATAGCCAGAATTTCTTTGGATTTTGTCAAATGTCATTTGACAATATTCTGCTACAGTGGTCATTGAAGGCATCACACATTGCTTTCTTGATAGCCAAACTCATTTCATTCATCATATCTCTGTCCTTTGACCCACACTTTATGAAATTCATTACCATCTATTATTGTATACTCATTGCATTCATTTCCTTCCCTAAAAAAGATTTTATACAGTTGGTGAGGATTGCAATTTTTAATCACAGATGACAATTACACATGTTTTTATTTGTATTTTGGGGGTCTTAATTCTACATTTTCCTCAATTTAAGGGTTTTTCAGTCTGGACCCCACAAAAGCGTAAAATAGCAACTAGAGCAGCTACTGCTTTATTCAGTTTACAGTTGCAGAACAATATCATACTCTAACACAGGGAAAAACTAATCATAATCTGATATCTAATCTTAATCTCGAATATATCCACGTAGTTAATGGTAGTATTAAGTTCATTTCAGTCAGATTTATGTTCTTTGGTGTACTATTTTCACAAGTATTAGTAAAAAGAATTATGTTAGATAAGTTTGAAAACACTCACCAGATTTAAATCCTACTGGACTTCTCATTTTTGTTGGCAACTTGCTTTCACTGGTGGGTTTTGGTGGTGAAAAATGTAAAGCAATTGCTTGAGATCTGCTTGGAGGTCCCTTACATTCGTCAGCTGCACTGTTTCTTTCATATTTATGCTCTATAAGGAAAATGGTCCACACATGTATAACAATGTAGGTTTTCAGCTATTCAGTTATGTCAGCAATGATGTTTGCAGTACTTATACTCACCTTTATTCGATGTTTTTGAAGTTTCTTCATCCGTCTCCTCCAGCACTTCAAACCCAAGCACATTAGTCTCTGGCTTCTCGGATGGGGAATTACTCAGTACTTTTGAAGTAAATATGTTGCTTGTATTTTGAAATCCAGTCTCTCCACACGACAAAACTGATTTCTGATGATTTAGGAAACTGAAGTTAAAGTCATCAAATATTTCTTTTTTTATAACAGGTTCTGCAGTTTTTTCAGCAACACTGTATTCATCTTCCATTGCTTCATCTACCACAGAGAGTGTTGCTTTCTGTTCTAGTAGATAGGTGGTATTCATTTCATCTTCAACAAGCTCATAAGAGTCTTTACTTTTACCCTTATCAATTTCAGATTCCTTTGAATCGAATGGAAAACTAAAATCCATTTTGGCATGTTTTATTGGTGATAATTTTAATATGGGATTTTTTAGTGGTGTGCTCTGAAAACTCAAGTCAGGGGGCCACGACATGGGCTGTACATTGAATGATTCAAAATCGAAATTTAAATCAGCTGAAGTAGCTTCACCCCACGGTTGTTCATTAAAATCCGTATTTAAATCTCTCTTCGTGAGGTAAAATCCTGGAGGGGTTTTAACTTCATCAGAACATTTTCTCTGGGTGATAACTTTATCAAAATGTACTGAAGCTGTTGGTGGATCGACTTCTAAACTATCATCAAATGTTTCAGAGCATGAAGAGCCACTTTTTCTAGGGGTACTGGCAAATGAAAAACTATATTCTTTCAGCTTTGTAGATTTTGTAAAGGAAAATGTAGAATCATTACCATTGTACCATTCCCTGGTTGTTGTTTTTGTCGTCGTCGTCGTCACCGTGTTCTTACACATTGAGAAGTCTTGTCTCTTGCCTGGAGGAACAAAATTTTGATTAAATCCATGAGATACAGGTTTTTTAAGGTTAAAATCTGGGGTGAAACAGAAATTCTTAAGTTTTATATCAAATGAAGGCGAAACTGAAGTATTTGACTTAAACACATCATCTGTTAGTACAGAATGTAATGGAGATAGACACAAATCGTTTGTGGAACCCAGTCTAACTCCAGATTTTGGAACTTTCACTCTGGAGGGTAACTTAAATTTATCTTCATAAAGTACATTCTCCTTTCCCTCATTGTTTTTCATATTTTTCAGTACATATGTATCTCTTCGTGGTGTTCTTACACCTGAAAACTGAGGCACTTCAGTAGAGCTGAAATTGAAGCTTTGTGCAGGTTTAAATTTATTTTGTTTCGATGCCATATTTTGTTCAGATCTGCTATTTACGTGATCTTCATATCTTGTATGAGTAATGGAAACCCAAGGTTTTTTTACTTTTTTGGATATAACTGTTGACTGGTTATGATCTCTTAATGGTTTGTACACATTCTTCTTCTTCTGTAAAGATAAATAGCGCTTTCATAGTGAACCATCTTACAGAATAAACTCTACGTGCAAAGCAGTGATTCAAATTTAATACCTGTATTTTTGCAGAGCTGCAGACAATTCTAAGGCTGTAGCTGCCTTTTTTGTCAGTTACTACTTTCACTGTGTGATGCCATGAACCATGTTCAATTGGAGCCCATGAAATATTGACACAGATTTTTTCTGAGGGCAACAAAGTGAAATTGTCAGCACTGAATAAAAGTCCACATTTTCTTTCAGGAATGTCCAGTAATTTAACCTAGAACAAAGCAATCAAGTCAGTCATAATTATTAAGTCAAAGATTATTTTGCAAATTATCTGATATAAACGTTAGTAACATAGTATTAGTAAGAATGACGGAGGAATGAAAAATGCACATGGCCAATTGCTTGAAAGCACAACAGTAACAACTACAAATACACTATCGGCAATGGAGTGTTGAATGCCTAGATTGATCTACTTCGACTAGACACAGCAAGCTGTGCTAACTTTATTAACTTCCTATATTCTTAGTTAGGACCCGTTGGTTTGCTCACGTCTGCGTACTGATTACATCTAAAATAATTTCATAAACATTTATTATGCTTAGTAAAAATTAATGTATTAATGAAGTATTTCTTTTTCTATGCAATTCTGAAAAGGTCAGTTTATTGTGCTGTCTGTCAAATAGCTTTTATGATTTAGTTCACAAATTGTAACACTTTCTACACTTTTCACACTAATTAAAGCTTCTAAAGCATTGTCTTTTTTGAATGTACTTCTGACCAAAATATGATTCTGGTAGCCCGGAGTCCGAGGTGTTTGTTAATCATGTCATTTGCGTTCTTGTAGTGCTTTTTCCATACAAATTTTCATCCCCTTACGCACATTTCTTTATGTCTAACCAAGAAGTGAAATAGAAGTTCTCATGGACTTAGCTTTTTTTTAATATAATGAAATATTATGTTAAGAATTTTCCATCACTTATTTCAACACACCCCCCCCCCCCCCCTCCCTAACTGGGGGTTGAATTTCCAAAAACATGGAAAAACATTTTATTTCTAATCAAGAAGCCCAAATTCTAATTTTTATAGATTTAACTTTAAAAATGCTTTCATAATGAAAGTTTCATACATCATTTCGAAAAATCCATTCTTAAACACACCTACAGTGTGAAATCACCACACTCTGAAAATTTCAGGTTTCTATCTTCAACGTTTCGTTCGGGATGGTCAATGATGAGTGAGTGAGTGAGTGAGTGAGCCAGGACACTGGCGTTTATATATAAGGATAACTGGATAGACAAAAAGAATCTACTCACCAAGTGGCTGAAGGACGAATCGCACATATAGGTTAAGAAAATGTGCAAGGTTTTGGAGGCAGTAGCTTGTTCTGACAGAAGGGCTGAAGGGGAAGGATAACAGATGAATGAAAAGGACTGGTGAAGTTTAGGAGATGGAAAGAGTTATGGAGAAGTGGCCTGGAGCATGGGACATGGAGTCTTACAGAACAGTATAAGAAGGAAGACTCTTCCCTTCCCTTCTCATTCTATCTGATAAGATTCCCCAGACCAGGAGTTCTGGGTGACTTCTCCATAATTCTCCCCATTTCCTAAACCTCACCAGTCCTTTCCCTTCATCCCTGTTCCTTCCCCTTCAACCCAGGAGAAGGAGCTGTAGGCTCTGAAAGCTTGCACAACTTTTAAGTTATATATGTGTTTTCTCCTGGTACCGCTTAGTGAGAGACTTTTTATCAATCTAATTATATTATATTTTCATAAATTATTTTTGTTGATATAAATTTGCACTTTGTTATAAAATAATGATGAACAGGACTTTCTCAGGCTACGGGAAGCTACAAAACAGTTCCTTTATTCATTTGAGAAACAACAAAGAGGGTACTCATTCTTTATAAAGATAAAACTATCACAACTTCAGAATCTCACTGCCAAAGCAGGCACTAAATGGTAAGTATAGTCAGATGTATAATAAATTTACTTGTACGACCTCCAAGACAATGGAAGTCACCCACGCTGGCTGGTGATCAGAAATAGGATGTGGATTATTATATCTAAAAAGGGGACCACACGGACATTGGATTTTTGTAATTTTTTTATACTTATGATATGGGAAGCTCAGCCCTCAAATATTGATCACCCAAAGCTGTTTGGTGCAACTCTCGAGAATTGAAGAAAATCAACTTTTGAAGTTTCCCGAGTACCTTCAATTTCCAAAATATAGGACGAGTTATTGGTGGGCCACGTGGCTCTGTGATAGAATGATCGCCTGCCACATGGGTGGCCGATGTTTGGTTCCCAGCTGATGGAAATTTTTACAAAAGGTGGATATTCTATGAGCATTTGCATGAAGTCTAAAATACGTTAAGATGAAATAAAACAATTATTAATGTTGTTTTAATTTAGATGGTCTTTATGAACTACCTTTTACAAAAGATAGGTAATAACAAATTTATATTTAAAATGAAATCTGGAATTTTGTTAGTGATATGTAATTAGAAATAAGATGAGACACAGTTTTCATGGAGAGTAACAATTAGATATGTGTTGATTACAATATATTTGATGAAATTTATATTTAAATGACAGGTACTCAAGCTACATCAAAACAAAAAATTAGTGACCAAAACAAGGCTCAAGCTAGCAATTACCATTCTTGAGTGCTACTGTGTCCCACACACCGCGCTGCACTCCGGTAACTGTTAGGGATGCTACAGCCCTTGCCCAGTTTCCATAATGGAATTCATATTGCCTTCTTCCAAGACATGGAGTACTATCCATCAAACAAGATCTGACTGAAATAAGAGAGAAGCTGTCCTTTTGCTTCAGGACACAGATGAAGGAGCATGGCATAATGAACCTCAATCAGGTCTTGGAGCAGAGTGTCTGGCCACAGACAGAGCTGATTCCAGTTCCTACATGGAGAATGGAAAGTTGTAGCCTTCCTCATATAGTGAAAGAAAATGGGGCTTCCTCATCTCCATGGTCGTATGCAGGAGCTTTTCTGGATGACGCAATGACTGCAAAAAAGGGTTCAGCTAAAACCTGAGCCATGTCTTTAAACGCGTCCATAAGCCCCATTTCTCGAATAGTCCGTAAGGAGATGTGTACTGCCCTTACCTGAAATCCACCCTACTGATTCCCAAACTCAAAACTTTTATCACTTGCCTTGAATGTGCTCTTGCAGATATGAAGGCATGTAGGTTTTCTGTAGTTGGTTGGTGTTTGAAGTTCCACAGAGCTGTTCGTCTGGCTCTGACAGCCAAGCGACAGTCACCATTCCACCAAGGTACAGGCAGACCAGGGGATGGACTTTTGCAGCAGCCCATTGGATCCCAGAACGATACGGGCCACCGTCTACTGTGCACAATCCTTTTGTTCAGAAATAGTGTCGACTGTCCTGCAACCAAGTTGCCCTTTGAATCATCCATGTGCTTGGGCTCCTGTCGACCATCACCCAAGTCAGTACACGGGATCCACATTGTGAAGTGGTCACTAGAATGTGAATATCTGTAGCCACTTCCCACTGCACTGAGTCTGCAATAGCCGGGGAGCAAACACTGAGTCAGTTGATAATTGGACTTCTGCAGCAAGTAGTAGCTGAGCCCCACGGCACATTGTGTGCACTGAAGTCCCCCACAAGGAGGAATGGGTGTGGGCGTGCCTGGAAGAATTCTGTCAGTGCGCCTGCATACAAAGGACCACGAGTTGGAAGATATAAAGAAAGCACTGTGATGTTAAATTATGATATAACTGTCACAGCAACTGTTTGTATGGCTGTGGTAAATGAGACAGGATAAGAGTGACATCTGTCTTCAATGAAAACAGCCACTCCACCTTTAGCCCTGCCTCCAGTAATAACTCTTCCTGTAGGGGTGGTAACTCCTTACCGCAAGTGTGTTGGTGACTTTAAAATGAATTTCTTGTAAGCAGACACAGAACGGTTTCTCCTGTACCAGGAGCTATAATTCTTCCAAATGTGACTGGTATCCATTTAAATTCCACTGAAACACAGAAGTCCTTGTGGGAGCCATTGATTAGTAATGATTGGTCTTTTCTTTCTCCCTCAGAGGTAGAGATTTACCCGAGAGGTCAGGGAGAATGCTAGCAGGTGGCTGGCTCTCCAGTTCCTTCAAGTGTAACTCCATATCCTCACATCCTAAAGAGAAAGTCCCCACCTGAGAGGGAGAGAGCTCACCGATCTGAAGGTTTAATTGCCAATTTTAAAATTTTGAACTATTTTTTGAGGAATGTTTTTCCTTACGCATGGGAGGAGTTAGCTTGTTGCTTGGGATGACTTAGTAGACTTCTGATGGTGAGCAGCAGTATGTGGCTTAGGTTGTAAGCCCATCGCTGACAGCTTCTACATCTACATCCATACTCCGCAAGCCACCTGATGGTGTGTGGCGGAGGGTACCCTGAGTACCTCTATCGGTTCTCCCTTCTATTCCAGTCTCGTATTGTTCGTGGAAAGAAGGATTGTCGGTATGCTTCTGCGTGGGCTCTAATCTCTCTGATTTTATCCTCATGGTCTCTTCGCGAGATATACATAGGAGGGAGCAATATACTGCTTGACTCTTCGGTGAAGGTATGTTCTCGAAACTTTAACAAAAGCCCGTACCGAGCTACTAAGTGTCTCTCCTGCAGAGTCTTCCACTGGAGATTATCTATCATCTCCGTAACGCTTTCGCGATTACTAAATGATCCTGTAACGAAGCGCGCTGCTCTCCGTTGGATCTTCTCTCTCTCTTCTATCAACCCTATCTGGTACGGATCCCACACTGCTGAGCAGTATTCAAGCAGTGGGCGAACAAGCATACTGTAACCTACTTTGTTTGCTTTCGGATTGCATTTCCTTAGGATTCTTCCAATGAATCTCAGTCTGGCATCTGCTTTACCAACGATCAACTTTATATGATCATTCCATTTTAAATCACTCCTAATGCGTACTCCCAGATAATTTATGGAATTAACTGCTTCCAGTTGCTGACCTGCTATTTCATAGCTAAATGATAAGGGATCTATCTTTCTACGCATTTGCAGCACATTACACTTGTCTACATTGAGACTCAATTGCCATTCCCTGCACCATGCGTCAATTCGCTGCAGATCCTCCTGCATTTCAGTACAATTTTCCATTGTTACAACCTCTCAATACACCACAGCATCATCTGCAAAAAGCCTCAGTGAACTTCCGATGTCATCCACAAGGTCATTTATGTATCTTGTGAATAGCAACAGTCCTATGATACTCCCCAGCGGCACACCTGAAATCACTCTTACTTCGGAAGACTTCTCTCCATTGAGAATGACATGCTGTGTTCTGTTATCTAGGAACTCTTCAATCCAATCACACAATTGGTCTGATAGTCCATATGCTCTTACTTTGTTCATTAAACGACTGTGGGGAACTGTATTGAACGCCTTGCAGAAGTCAAGAAACACGGCATCTACCTGTGAACCCGTGTCTATGGCTCTCCGAGTCTCGTGGACGAATAGTGCGAGCTGGGTTTCACACGACCGTCTTTTTCGAAACCCATGCTGATTCCTACAGAGTAGATTTCTAGTCTCCAGAAAAGTCATTATACTCGAACATAATACGTGTTCCAAAATTCTACAATCCTTTGGAACGCTACGCTCTTCTAGAGACCTACGGTTGCAAGAAGGGGGGCAAGTTCCTTCGCATACTCTGTGTAAAATCGAACTGGTATCCCATCAGGTCCGGCGGCCTTTCCTCTTTTGAGCGATTTTAATTGTTTCTCTATCCCTCTGTCGTCTATTTCGATATCTACCATTTTGTCATCGGTGCGACAATCTAGAGAAGGAACTACAGTGCAGTCTTCCTCTGTGAAACAGCTTTGGAAAAAGCCTTTAGTCTGTCATCCTCTGTTTGAGTACCATTTTGGTCACAGAGTGTCTGGACATTTTGTTTTGATCCACCTACCACTTTGACATAAGACCAAAATTTCTTAGGATTTTCTGTCAAGTCAGTACATAGAACTTTACCTTCGAATTCATTGAACACCTCTCACATAGCCCTCCTCACACTACATTTCGCTTCGCAAATTTTTGTTTGTCTACGAGCCTTTGGCTATGTTTATGTTTGCTGTGAAGTTCACTTTGCTTCCGCAACAGGTTTCTAATTCGGTTGTTGTACCACGGTGGCTCTTTTCCATCTCTTATGATCTTGCTTGCCACATAATCATCTAACGTATTTTGTACGATGGTTTTGAACTTTGTCCACTGATCCTCAACACTATCTGTACTTGAGACAAAACTTTTGTGTTGAGCCGTCAGGTACTCTGTAATCTGCTTTTTGTCACTTTTGCTAAACAGAAAAATCTTCCTACCTTTTTTAATATTTCTATTTATGGTTGAAATCATCGATGCAGTAACCGCTTTATGATCGCTGATTCCCTGTTCTCCGTTAACTGTTTCAAATAGTTCGGGTCTGTTTGTCACCAGAAGGTCTAATATGTTATCGCTACGAGTCAGTTCTATGTTTAACTGATCAAGGTAGTTTTCAGATAAAGCACTTACAAAAAATTCACTGGATTCTTTGTCTCTGCCACCTGTTATGAACGTTTGAGTCTCCCAGTCTATATCCAACAAATTAAAATCTCCACCCAGAATGATTTCCAGTTCAAGTGTAGTTTTTCCCTCACAGGTACACTGAGAAGTGCATGTGCTCATACGGGAATCTGTGGCAAGAGTTTGTGTGGAGGCATCAAACTTGATGATTCGCTGTTAAAGGACCAACGCAAAAGAAGTAGCAAAAACCAGAGGTTGCACAGCTTTGAAAGGTTTTTTAGCTGCACCGTAGGATATTTAGCTGGTGACTTTCAACTCTGAATTTTCCCTTCCTTTTTGTGAAGCCTCGCACCTTCTGCTCCATACTGGATGATCTCCAAAGAAGATTATACATTTCGGAGGAAGTGTACAAGAATTGCCCAATTCATGAGCTGAGCATCCATAATTTCCACACATTGCCCTCCCATTACACCCCATAGTGGTATGGCCAAATCTTTGACATCTGAAGCATCACATCGGTTTAGGAACAAATGAGTGAACTTTAAGATGGATATAGCCTGGAAGGATGTGTGCTAGTAATTCTGGAGTGCTAAACATTACAATAAACGTTTCAGATTTTTCCTATGTGCCATTGACACTCTTCAAACAGTTCTGAACTTCCATGATGCCCATAGCTTTCCACTCTTCACATGACACACAGGGTCCGTCTCCATTATATTGGAGCAGGCAACTACACCTTTACAGAAGCTGAGAGTGTAATGTAACCCAGCCGCAAGTGGGTAGTCTCGCCTAAGGCCTTAAAACCCACAAGCTTAGATACTTTGTTTGATTTAGCAGTTTCAACTAGAAGTGCTCCATTAGGGACCCAACAATACCCTCCAACACCTTGTGAATATAGAAAGCAGAGACCTCAAAGGCTCCCCCATCTTTTGACTACAATGAAAATGTTCTAGCACACTAGTGCCCTGTTACTATGATTCCAAGACTTATTCTCAAGATGACTGACCAACCAAGCTCTCTCTTTGATGAGTGGGTGTAGCTGCTACCTACACCCGTCCCGTCAGCAGTAGTAGTCTGATGAGACTGTTCTATACGGATACCATGAGATGCTAGGAAAACAGACAGACAGAGCCCTGCATGGCTGAGCAAGCCTTTACACCTGCAGCATGGCAGTTGCCCCTTAGACTGTTTGTACCAACAGCCATTCACCTTATGTACGCAGCACGCTTGGAGGTGTGTACGTTCCTCACGGTCCAGGCAGTGAAGCCAAGGCCCCCATTCTCTGAAACACGTAACATTCCACCACTGCGCCACACGGTGCCCAGAAAACTGGCAGCGCTTACCAGCCTCCAGCTCAGAAACCCAGTGTCGCCAAGCCCATACCCAACAAACGAATGCTGAGCCCCTGGGGAAAAATGAGAGAAGACGTGATATTTATCTTGTGCTGGACTGGCTCTGGAGTCTAGTGGCAGCCAAGGGGACGCAGCTCACACAAGAATCTGAGCCATAACTCAAAGCAGTGGTCCATAAACAAAATTATCATTACGCTACGCAAATCATTCAGCGATAGGTACTTACTATTGCCCACGCAAAGCTGAGGTGGGTTGTTAACAGAGAAGTTTTCAGGGAGGTGCTGTCTGGATTTTTTAAAGGACTTCCACGAGTACAGCACAAGAGCTGGCCGAAGTGGCCGTGCGGTTAAAGGCGCTGCAGTCTGGAACCGCAAGACCGCTACGGTCGCAGGTTTGAATCCTGCCTCGGGCATGGATGTTTGTGATGTCCTTAGGTTAGTTAGTTTTAACTAGTTCTAAGTTCTAGGGGACTAATGACCTCAGCAGTTGAGTCCCATAGTGCTCAGAACCATTTTTACAGCACAAGATAACCGCAAAACTAAATGTATACTGCCAAGTCACTGTATTTGGGTATTTATTTGACAATTATGAAACAATGAGCATTAAAAGGTACAGAGCTTTACGTGTAAGTAATATTTCATAGCTAAAATTTAATGTTCCTAAATTTTAAAGAGCACTGTGATATTTTTGAGATTCATGTAGAGTTGTTTCACAGTACGTGCCAAATTCTATACTGCATCATAGTAATGTCTAGTCATTCTCCTGAGCTCAACATCTCACTCATCCTGGAGAGAGGGGGGATGCTGACTCAATTTCAGGTGGACTGAGTATGAGATGAAGATGTGCACAGGGCATAGTTGCATGTTCACGGGTCTAGTATTGTATTAAGTTTTCTGAACAGAATGGAGTTGGTGCAAGTGGCGATGCATCATGTTCAGGATCCAGGAGGCATCATCAGATGCCCTTAGAGCGTGCATCTATGAATTGCTGAATTATGTTATATATTATTTTGTAATTTTTTTTATTTGCAGCAAATTGTGTCTAAATCTAAGAACACTCTACAACATGAGCCAAACAAATGAGGCAGTGCAGTTGTTAAGACACTGATGTCATATTCAGGAGGATGGTAACTGGTCTGTCAAGCTATCCTGATTTAGATTTTCTTATATCATTTCAGGCAAATGGCAAGACCATTCCTTCACTAAGGCCATGGCTGAACACCTGTCCTATTCTCATATAAGCATACTTACATATTTTGTGCCTAAGTATATTTTGAGTTATTTCTTTTCAGCATTTTACCGTCACAAATCATTCATCACTGTGAGGAAATCCCCAGATTCAGTGCATCAAAAGAAAAACTATTTTGAAACAACTTCCACTAGTTCCTTCAACAACACTCAATATTTACCCTATCCTTGCCACTTTAAAACATCTCATTTCAGCTTAAATCAGATCTTTCACTTGTTTTCAATGTATCTAGGCAGAAACTCATCTCATTAAGATTGGGACATCTTTAATACGAAGTCAGTCAGTCTCTCTCTCTCTCTCTCTCTCTCTCTCTCTCTCTCTCTCTCTCTCTCTCTCTCTCTCTCTCTTTTGTAGCTCTTTCTGCTCTGAATAAATCAAGTTTATATTGCAGGATTAACCACAATATGCTGTCTTAAAATTACCCCAAAGCATATGAAAACACTTAGTTTTTCAAAATTCTCTTCTCTGCCACAATAACGTCTGGAAAAGTGTTTGATGTATACTGATAACTCTGCAAGAAAATTATGTTCATTTGATGTACTGGTACACTGAAAAATTAATTTACAATTTGTTGAAATAAAAAGTTTTGGGTTTTTCCTAAACAAATGCTGCTTTAAACATACAGGGTGTTACAAAAAGGTAAGGCCAAAATTTTGAGGAAACATTCCTCACACACAAATAAAGAAAAGATGTTGTGGACATGTGTCCGGAAACGCTTAATTTCCATGTTAGAGCTCATTTTAGTTTTGTCAGTATGTACTGTACTTCCTCGATTCACCGCCAGTTGGCCCAATTGAAGGAAGGTAATGTTGACTTCGGTGCTTGTGTTGACATGCGACTCATTGCTCTACAGTACTAGCATCAAGCACATCAGTACATAGCATCAACAGGTTAGTGTTCATCACGAACATGGTTTTGCAGTCAGTACAATGTTTACAAATGCGGAGTTGGCAGATGCCCATTTGATGTATGGACTAGCACGGGGCAATAGCCGTGGTGTGGTACGTTTGTATCAAGACAGATTTCCAGAACGAAGGTGTCCCAACAGGAAGACGTTCGCAGCAATTGATCGGCATCTCAGGGAGCACGGAACATTCCGGCCTATGACTTGCGACTGGGGAAGACCTAGAACGACGAGGACACCTGCAACGGACGAGGCAATTCTTCGTGCAGTTGACGATAACCCTAATGTCAGCGTCAGAGAAGTTGCTGCTGTACAAGGTAACGTTGACCACGTCACTGTATGAAGAGTGCTACGGGAGAACCAGTTGTTTCCGTACCATGTACAGCTTGTGCAGGCACTATCAGCAGCTGATTGGTCTCCACGGGTACACTTCTGCGAATGGTTCATCCAACAATGTGTCAATCCTCATTTCAGTGCAAATGTTCTCTTTACGGATGAGGCTTCATTCCAACGTGATCAAATTGTAAATTTTCACAATCAACATGTGTGGGCTGACGAGAATCCGCATGCAATTGTGCAATCACGTCATCAACACAGATTTTCTGCGAACGTTTGGGCAGGCATTGTTGGTGATGTCTTGATTGGGCCCCATGTTCTTCCACCTACGCTCAATGGAGCACGTTATCATGATTACATACGGGACACTCTACCTGTGCTGCTACAACATGCGCCTTTACAAGTACGACACAACATGTGGCTCATGCACGATGGAGCTCCAGTACATTTCAGTCGAAGTGTTCGTACGCTTCTCAACAACAGATTCAGTGACCGATGGATTGGTAGAGGCGGACCAATTCCAGGGCCTCCACGCTCTCCTGACCTCAACCCTCTTGACTTTCATTTATGGGAGCATTTGAAAGCTCTTGTCTACGCAACCCCGGTACCAAATGTAGAGACTCTTTGTGCTCGTACTGTGGACGGCTGCGATACAATACGCCATTCTCCAGGGCTGTATCAGTGCAACAGGGATTCCATGCGACGGACGGTGGATGCATGTATCCTCGCTAACGGAGGACATTTTGAACATTTCCTGTAACAAAGTGTTTGAAGTCACGCTGGTACGTTCTGTTGCTGTGTGTTTCCATTCCATGATTAATGTGATTTGAAGAGAAGTAATAAAATGAGCTCTAACATAGAAAGTAAGAGTTTCGGGACATATGTCCACATAACATATTTTCTTTCTTTGTGTGTGAGGAATGTTTCCTGAAAGTTTGGCTGTACCTTTTTGTAACACCCAGTATACAAAAACAATTAGAATCAAAATACATATAACTATATGAAAAAGACTGTTCTAATAGAAAATAAAATTTGTTTGTCAGAAATTCAGATTCGTACAGGAATTTGGAGGCCGTCTGTTAATTACCCAAAATTTAAATGTCTGATAATTATCTCAGGAAAAACTGGAAAAACTGATAGACGCCGGCCTCAGGGAAGATCAGTTTGGATTCTGTAGAAATTTTGGAACATGTGAGGCAATACTGATCCTACGACTTATCTAAGAAGATAGATTAAGGGAAAGGAAACCTCCGTTTCTAGCACTTGTAGACTTAGAGTAAGCTTTTGACGATGTTGACTCGAATACTCTCTTTCAGATTCTGAAGATGGGAGGGACAAAATACAGTGAGCAAAATGCTGTTTCCAATTTGTACAGAAACCAGATGGCAGTTATAAGAGTTGAGAGGCATGAACGGGAAGCAGTGGTTGAGAAAGATATGAGACAGGGTTGTAAACTATCACCGAAGTTATTTAATCTATATATTGACCAAGCAGTAAAGGAAACAAAAGAAAAATTTAGAGTAAGAATTAAAACGCATGGATAAGAAATAAAAACTTTGAGGTTTGCCAGTGACTGTAATTCTGTCGGAGTCAGCAAAGTACCTGGAAGAGCAGCTGAACGGAATGGACAGTGTCTTGAAAGAAAGATATAAGATGAACATCAACAAAAGCAAACGAGGATAATGGAATGTAGTTGAATTAAATCAGGTAATGCTGAGGAGTAAATGAGACACTTAAAGTAGTAAATGAGTTTTGCTATTTAGGAAGCAAAATAACTGATGATGGTCGAAGTAGGGAGGATATGAAATGTAGACTGGCTATGGCAAGGAAAGCATTTCTGAAGAAGAGAAATTTTTTAACATCAAGTACAGATTTAAATACCAGGAAGTCTTTTCTGAAAGTATTTGTATGGGGTGGAGCCATGTATGGAAGTGAAACGTTGACAATAACTAGTTTAGACAAGAAGAGAACAGAAGCTTTCAAAATGTGGTGCTACAGAGGAATGATGAAGATTAGATGGGTAGATCACATAATTAATGAGGGAGTACTGAACAGAATTGGGGAGGAGTTTGTGGCATAACTTGACTAGAAGAAGGGATCAGTCGCTAGGGCACGTCCTGAGGCATCAAGGGATCACCAATTGAGTACTGGAGGGAAGTGTGGAGGGTAAAAAATCATAGAGGGAGACCAAGAGATGAATGCACTAAGCAGATTCAGAATGATGTAGGTTGCAGTAGTCACTTGGAGGTGAAGAGGCTTGCATGGGATAGAGTAGCATGGAGAGCTGCGTCAGTCTCTGGACTGAAGACCGCCACAACAAAAACAACAACAACCACCATAAATATTAACAATGAGATATATTCTGAGAATAAACTTACTAGCAAGCTTCAGTGACAAAAAATCCATAACAGTGTAAATCAATAGAGATGTGAACCAGAGATAACTAGTACTGATTTTGACTTTAGTCCTTTTGCAGGTACACTGTCACTCATATGCCACAACCACACATTTCTCATTTAATTGGCACTATATCCTAATTTACCTGGCAGTGCTGCACATTACCCATCTCTATTGGTACACTGTTTCTCATAGAAGAGTAACTAAAATTTTTATTGCATTATGTTGTTTAACAACTACTATTACTACACATTATGTTCAAAGGAAATACATTGGTCATTTGTAATGAAAAATTACTGTACTACTGGTAAGCCTCTTCTAAAAGACTCAAAACTGGTTTGGAATTTCCAAAGTTCAACAAAATTTTGGGAGGAACATCAAACACTAAATATTTTACAAACAAATATTTGCTAAAACATAGTCCAAACATGTACTGAACGGAAGATGCAACTGTCAGTAAACAGAAGCTATAACACAGGAAATTCAGCAACCTCTGGCAAAACCCAAAAACAAACCGGACAACTTTTAAACAGTGAGTTTAATAGCCCATTCAATCAAAAGATGCACAACAGTGTGGAGATGGGGGACGGGTGGTGGTGGAATGTCCCATGGCTGTGAAACAGATCAAATGTGCCACAGTAATGAAACAGGTAAGACATCTGCTTAAATTATGCAATATCTCTTCTAAGAGCAGAAATTTACATCCACCATTCCATCTGTACCAATGTTCACAATAAAATGTTTCCCACAAGTGAGGAAGGGTGGGACAAGGTTTTCTATTTACTCAATCATACATTTGAAGTTCCAAGTATGTTTACCTAATGGATAACAAAATTTTTCATATTTATCAATCAAGGAACCAGTTATATATGTGAAAAGATGGATATATGGTTTTCCAGATAAAAACAGGAGAATTATTTTTAACTGTCTTTTCTATTGAAAAAGAAGCATATCTAACATGTATCTTATTTGGTGTCCCACTTTTTACCCACTCTGCTGTTGCTTGATATGTGTGTACTCAAATGGCCTACCTATGTTCAATTCCATAACCAACTAGAGGAAATACCTTGTTTTAGTTTCATTCTCACTGTGTAGTTACTGCAAAATATGATGTATACTTCTCACTAATACTTTCAAATACATTGACATTATGTATTCTGAATACAGATATTCTTCCATAAAGTTGCAGTAAAAAAAAGTGAGAACAATGCCACAAATGCTCTAAATAAATGTCCATCCATTACAATAGTATTGTACCTATGTCTGTTCATGTTTACATAACATTGCAATTGCACCTGCAACAAGTACCGAGAGAATTGTGAAATGTAACACACATAAGCAATGGATGGCTATTATTTGTCTGTTAAAACTAAGAGCTACTAAGATTCTATATCCATGGGTGAAAAAAAGAAAACATGCTGACCACAGAATAGGATCAAAAATAAAGCATAGTAGTCTATAATGTTACCTCCAATGAAACATGAGAAGGGTTCACCAATTTAAGAACCCTCACTGCAACAGTACCAAGTTTCACATTATCAAAATGTACTGTCGGGCATTTGTTGAATGGTGCCAGTATGAGACAACTTTCATACGAGTCTTCACTTTTGTCATCATCACTTATTTTGCGCTTCTGCTGTGGAGATATAGTGATCTGTTATTAATGAGAAAAGGAAGCAGACTCAATTATATATAATAGTGCACTATGTAACTTATAAAAATAAGTACATAAATTTCACTGTCTTAAGGTGCAACACAGAAATAAATTTTTGGGAAATATTTACTATTGCTAAGACCATTAACCATGTTCAGATCCTTCCGTCACTCAGTCTCTTGATTCACTATGATAGTATTATCACACATTCGAAATATCTAATTTGGTTGAAATTACTGCCACATTAGTGAACTGCCGTGTACAACCACATGATTGTCACATGGTTTGCTGTAGACTGTTGCCCATTGTAACTGATCAGATAGGCCACAGAGCAGTGAATCGCCAATTTAGTGCTGGACAATGATCAGTGGGTGTTTTATTCCAGTCCACACTCACAAAAAAATTCTCTGACTATTTCAATCTGTGGTGACCATCAAATCTGTTCAAAACATACCCTCATGTGCTACAGTTTTCTATAGGTCTGAAAATGGTCACCACTGACCAAAATCTGTAATCTGAGGGCAAAATTTTTTGTGACCATTGACTGGATGAAAGAAATTCTCATCTTTCTGGATCACTTTATTCATGACTACTGCAGCTTGTGAATCTGTGAGCAGCCATACTAGCCAGAATCAGCTCCACACTACAAGGTACAGAAACCACATCCCACGCATATACTTCTGCTGAATTCGCATCACAAATGCAGGAACACTGCTACTAGATGCCCAAAGTAACAAAAAATATCACATGAATTTGTGGGTTGCATTATGTAGTACAATGAGTAAGTGGTTTACTTTGTATCTTCCACTGAGCAGGTACAAATATCTACTGGAGTTCCATGTGGTTCATTCACTGTCTTTGGTACATGTAAATGACTTTCCATCTTACACAAATAAAGTACAAATAGTTCTATTTACTGACGATGAAAGCTCATTAATAGTGTTCTTTACTGATGACAAAAGCACCATTAGCAAACCCACAGCTGCAACAACTCTAGGAACCATAAGTGAAATATTCCAAAGTATTACTGATTAGTTCTCAGTGAACAATTGCTTAACATAGAAGAAACAGTTTATAGAATTCTGTGAAAAGTATGGGATATCACTTTCTATAACAATACAGGAAGGGGAAAGGAAATGTGTAAAACATATTGATCACGAATTACGTCTCAAATCAACATAAGCTCTACATGTAATTTTTTATTTTGGTAATAAAAGCATTAGAAAATTAGCTTGCTTTGCACACTTCAGTAATGTCATATGAATTAATTTTCAGGGCCAGTTTCACACAGGGACACAAAGTATTAATTGCATACAAATGTGCTGCAAGGATAACATTTGATGCACATGACAAAACTTCATGTAGGCAACTGTTTAAAATATTAAGTATACTAACACACACTAAATATATTTTATCTCTAATGAAGCTCGCTGAGAATAATCATATACAATTTTATAACAATAGCAGCATACATTAATATAACACTAAGAACAAAAACAGCCTCCACTAATTACAGTTGATCCTTACTTTTGTGCAGAAAGGAGGAAAGTATGCAACCATAAAAATATTTTAGCATGTATTTTGTGAATTGAAGATGCTGAAACTTTTAAAAACAAACTGAAATGATTTCTGCTTGACAGCTTCTTCCATCCCACTAATTTCTGAATATGTAGTATGTATGTAGCTTTGTTACAGTTATCAAATTTTGTTGTAGGTTAAAATCTGAACTATATTTAGTAACAAATGCACAGCATGTATCTGTACTTGTTCTGAGAAAATGTCTCATTTGTAAACCTACTGATATGTTCTTTATCACAGCAAGTTATGAATAAGAACCACAGAATTTGCAAAAAATTAAACTACAGTTTATTTCATTTATTTAGGCCTATTATTTTTTTTAGCCCACACACACTGGCATTAATAATAATAATAGTAGCAACGATAACAAATACAACCATACTGATTAGCTCAGCACTTTTGAAGCCATATGTAATATTATCAGGAACAAGTGGGATGGATTGGATTACATTTACTTTTCCTTCCAGTAGCTCCGTAGTGAGGAGAGCCACAAAATGTAGAACATCTCAAAAGAGAAACATTACACAATGAACATCTAGAAAGAAAAAGAAATATTTTAAAGTGCCTTCCACAGATCCCAAGTGAAATGGTCGTCATGGGTGTGGATTAAATAAAAAAAAAACTTAAGCATATTTTCATGTAACATGTAACACCACACTTATTACAAAACATGTAAATGTTTAATACAGTCGAGGAGCATATGATAATTCTTAGGCTATTGCAGCCATGCATCATGAAAAACAAAAATCAGTTTACAACACTTAATTACAATGATTGCATTACTACAATGAAGTTGTGCTAAGTCAGATTGTAATAATACTAATATATTTGATATTTTTAGTATCATATACACACATCAGTTAGTACTACTAAGAAATCTGCCATTGAAGTAGGAGTTGGTCATCAATAAATCCTTTAGACTTCTCTTAACTGAACTTCTAATGATGTTAAACTTTTTACAGCTGCTGGCAAATTACTGAAAATGTGTGATCCTCAATAATGGACGTCTTTTTTTACCAGACTATGTGACTAACTCTTTGTGCAAATCATTCTTATTTGTAGCACTGATTCCATGAACTGAGATGATGGTATGAAAAACTGATATTTTTCAAGAATAAATATGTTGAGAAACAATAGTTAACATCCCTAGTTACTTAAATACATTTATGGAGAATGTTCTTGACTTCACACAACAAACAATTCTTGTTACATATTTCTGAACCTGTAAAACATTAGCTAGGCTTCATGAGTTACCCCAAAAAATTATGCTGTTTGACATTATGGAAATGAAGAAAGCATAGTATGCCAGCTTTTTACTTTTATATCAATTATGTCTGACAACATTCACATTGCAAATAGAGATTTGCGTAGGCACTTTAGCAGTTCTCAGGTGCCCTCTCCCCCATTGGGTTTGTTATCAAGCTTTAATCCCAAGATTTTAACACTGTCAACTTCTACCTGTATGTCATATTTTATGCATATACTGGAGGGAAACCTCTTGAAAGTTTTAAGCTGCATATTGTTTTTTCAAAGTTTAGTGACAAGGAAATGGCTAGGAACCATTTCAAAACATGAAAATTTCATTAACAGATCTTTCTAAAACTATACTTGATTTGCTATTTACTTCAGTGTTTTTATCACCTGCAAACAAAAGGAACTTGGCCTCTGGTAATATCACTAGAAACAGTAAACGCCCTACGATGGAACCTCACGAGGCAACACATGTAATTAGTTCCCCATTGGATGATGCCTGATAACTTAATATATATCTCTTTCCTAATGAGATCCTTTGTTTCGTGTCAGAGATACAGCATTTGAACCATTATGCTGCATTTTTGTTGCATTGTTACATTTTAATTTACACGAAAAAATAATAATGAAAGAGGAGAGGATTGGAAATGGTAGTGACAATAGATGTTAAGAAAGACATTATTTCAATAGAAAACCATGCAACAAGGGGGATGGAAATGTGGAGGAGGGGGGGTGGGGGGGGGAGGTTGGTTGGTTGATTTGGGGGAGGGCACCAATCAGCAAAGCCATTGGTCCCATCGGATTAGGGAAGGGAGTCAGCTATGCCCCTTGAAAGCAATCATCCCAGCATTGGGAAATCAAATAAAAGCTAAATCAGGATAGCCGGATGCGGGTTTGAACCGTTGTCCTCCGAATGCAAGTCCAGTGTTCTAACCACTGCACAACCTCACTTGGCGGAGAGGAGGTGAGGTGAGGTGAGTTTGCCAGACAAGAGTGAGCTGCATACAGGTATAAGGGATGTAACATAGCAAGGTGTGACTATTTTGTTCTTATACACTCCTGATGTTGACATACTTTTTTCCCTATCTTAAGATGTAGTTTTATTATTAGCACGTACATGATAATTACACACAATACCTGGTTTCTTTTGTCTTTATCTCATTAAAATTCATTATTTGCAGGATAGTTTTCAGATTATTAATAATATTTGGTTATTGTAGGAATATTTTAAATAAAAATCATTCCTGATACACGATTTACAAGAAACACATGGAGATTAAATTTCTAGCAAGCAATTAGCTGTTGCTCTCCAAAAATTTTAAAATCCCCCCCCATTTTTTTAACCTCTTCATTCCCTTGGTCCACACACATGTGAACCTCTGTTCAATTTTTTTCTCCATAAATAGGCATATTTTTTCACTTATAGACAGATGGCCCACAAGTGTGGGCCTTCTGAAGTCTTGGCTTTAAAACCAGGGTGTTGTAGTTTACAGCTGGTCATGTGCAGAAAATGGTTTCTTATATAAATAATTATTATGACTAAACATTATACTGAGATTCTGAGTTTTCTACCTAATGTTTAGTAACTATTCTAGATGTTGAAATAATTTGTATATATTTTATTTGTTACTATGAAATAACACATTTTTGGAAGTCCTCATACGTGGACCTCAGGCCGTAATGCAGGTTTGCTAATTTTAATTTTGTCTTTGATAATGGAATATGGAAATAACTTATTTCTACACTCTACATCAATGTGAGAAATGTTAACTGATGAGCAATTGTAAGCTCTTCTTATGACAAAAACGTGGAATTTTGTGATTGAGGAGATGACGATCTCTCAGTTTTGTCTGGAGACTGTTGGCTGAACTTGATGAAATTGGAAGGTAAACAATAAGAAAGTGAAAATATTGTGGCAATAGCTAGGAGAAAAGGACATCCTAATACAGGGAATTCCCCTGACAGTGAAGGTGTAGATGATGTAGAAAATATGAATAAAAAGCCAAGAACGGCTGTGTGGCAACTAATTTCCGAAGTTAGGTTGTACAATGCTGGCCAACTACCAAACACTGTTGAGGCAAGGAATCCCTCAAACTGCATGAAACCTTGTTGCAATACCAAGATAAGAGACATATGCATCAAATGTGGAATTATTTATGCATAGTGAAAAGTTACTGATTTGAAACTTATCATAAAACTTACCATAAAGATTTGTTTACTGACAATAGCAAATTATTAATTGCCAAAATTATTTTATGATTATTATTTTTTGTATTTACAAAGTTGCTTAGGAGTACCAACAAAAGTCTGCAATGGAAATCATACATTTCAAAAATATTAACACTACAAACCCTATTTTCTCTGTGCTTTAGCATATACAGTTCACTGTTTCAAATAAAATATATAAATATATTCAATAAAATCTTTTATTGAAGGAAAGGGAAAGAAAATACAGAGCAACAACTCATACGTTTTCACAAAAATTTAGACTTTTTTCACATATGTGGACCTCCTTTATGCCTTAATGAATCATCATAAAATATTTCATTTGCATTTGTGTCATGCTTGTTTATCATTTTGCTAGAAATACAAAAAGGATAATTTCCCGTGAATTTTTTTTATCTTCAAAGTAAAGAGGTTAACAAATGTTTTACTTTTCCAAACAGTTCATATTTTAGAAGCTATTTATATCAAAAATCTTCACTATTTAGAAAGTTCCAATTTTAAATAGAGATTATTTCTAAAACTCAGTACCTTAATTTTATAGTTCAGATTTTCCTGATTCCAGAAATGCTTAATTTTACTAGAATAACTTGTTAGTTTGTTAATTATTCAGTAAGGAAAATTTCTCTTTATCTGAACTATATAGCAAGCTTTGGTAATCCCTATGTAAACAGAAATCATCCTCATAAAGTAGGATCTATTATGTTGGCTATTTTTTAATTCTAAAGTTCATAGTTAAAAAGAGCAACTTCCTCGTGTCCTCTAAAGCTGCTATCTGTTATGTTAATATTAAAGAGGCAACATCTCTGTAATCGAACATTTTATGATTTTTCATATTACACTCATCTATAAATAGGCATCATGCACAACACAACAGGCAGTCTGCAATAAGTAACTAAAATGAAAACAACTGTGCGAGTTTCTGTTTCGCTACCAAAATGTATACCTTGTAGTCAGTAGACAGTTGAAATGTATATTTATAGACCACATCAAGCTATCATTATGTTAATATGTATTTATGGATCAGTACGCTGAAGAAGTATGTCTATCATATTTGTGTATCTTTGAGTTAATGTGCCACCAATTAACTGTGTGACTTTATTAATGAGTGAGGCTGACCAATCTGGTTCAAATATTGAGAATCCTACCAGTTGTAAGTTGCCCATAGGAAACGGAATGCTGTACATCAATAAATATGAAGGGATCAAGAATTATTTGCTGCAGTGTTGTGCGCTTTTTTAATGAATGCCAATCAAGCCCATTAATTACTGGAGGTTTATTTAAAACAGTATACAAGACCAATGGAGGCGAAGTTCTAGATCAGGTAAGTTCTACATCTATCTCCGTACTTTGCAAACCACTGTCACGTGCATGGCAGAAGGTACATCTCATTGTAACAGTTCTTAGGGTTTCTTCCTGTTCCATTCACATATGAAGCACAGGAAGAATGACTGTTTGAATGCCTCTGTGTGTGCTGTAATTATTCTAATCTTATTCTCACAATCCATATGTGAGCCATATGTATGGGACTGTAGCATATTCCTGGATTCCAATTTAAAGGTGGTTCATGAAACTTTGTTAATAGACTTTCTCGGGTTGGTTTACATCTATATTCAAGACTGCAGGTTCAGTTTCTTCAGCATCTCTGTCACCTTCTCCCATGGGTAACATAACCTGTGATCATTCATGCTGCCCTTCTCTGTTTAAGTTCAGTATCCTCTGTTAGTGCTATTTGGTATAGGTACCACACACTACAGCAGTATTCTAGAATGGGTCACACAAGTGGTTTGTAAGCAATCTTTTTTGTATACTGATTGCACTTACCCAATATTCTACCAATAAACTAGAGTCTACCACCTGCTTTACCAACCACTGAGCCTATGTGATAATTACATTTCACATCCCTGCACAGTGTTACACCCAGGTATCAGCATGAGTTGGCTCATTGTAACAGTGATTCATTGATATCATAGTCATAGGATACTTTGTTTATTTATTTATTTTCATTTTGTGAAGTGCACAATTTTAAATTCCTGAACATTTAAAGCAAGTTGCTTAGCTTTGCACCACTTTGAAATCTTATGAAGATCTGACTGCTTATTTATGCAGCCTCTTTCAAATAGTGTTTCATTATATATTACTGTATCATCTGCAAAACACTTGATGTTACTATTGTCAGTAAGGTCATTAATAAACAACATGAACAGCAAGGGTCACCTAGGGTACACCCAAAATTACCTCTACACTGTACAGTGACACTCCATCCAAAATAACATGCTGTGCCCTCCCTACCAAAATGTCCTCAATCTAGTCACAGATTTCACTTGATACGCCATATAATGGAACTTTTGACCATAAGCATAGGTGTGGTACTGAGTCAAATGCTTTTTGGAAATCAAGAAATATTGCATCTACCTGACTGCCTTGACCCAAAGCTTTCAGTATGTCGTGAGAAAAGTGCCAAGTTGGGGTTCATGTGCTCGATGTTGGCTGGTTGGCATTGATGAGGTCATTCTGTTCAAGATACCTCATTACGTTTGAGCTCAGAGTATGTTCTATGATTATACAACAAATTGATCTCAAGGATACTTGACAGTAGTTTTGTGGATCACTTCTACACCCTTCTTGTAGAGACATGTGACTTGTGCTTTTTTCCATGAACTGGGCATAGTTTTTTGTTTGAGAGATCTATGATAGATTACAGTTACAAGAGGAGGAAACTGACAGGGATTTCATTGGGTCCTGGAGCTTTCTTCAATTTTAACAATTTCAGCTGTTCCTCAACACCCTTGACACTAATACTTATTTCATTCATCTTTCAGTGGTGTAAAGATTAAATTGGGGCAATTCTCCTGGATTTTCCTTTTTAAAAGAACTTTTGGAAACGTAGTTAAGCATTTCAGCTTTTGTCTTGCTACCCTCAGTTGTAGTTCCTGTACCAGTCACTAGGGACTGGGCACTAACTTTGGCGCCTCTAACAGCCTTTGCACACAACTAGAATTTCTTTGGGTTCTGTGAAAGATCACTTAACAATATTCTGCTATGATAGTCATTGACGACATCATGCACTGATCTCTTGACAGCCAAAAGCGTTTCGTTCAGCGTCTCTCTCTGTCTATAGCACTATGCTTTGTTTTACACCAATTATGCAGTACTCTCTGTTTCTTTAGACATTTCTACTAGGTAAATATAGGTGGTTAACTATTCTTTTAAACTTGAGCCATAGTTCCTTTACGTGCCCCTGCCCTATGCTGAAAGTTTCAAGTTCCCCAATGAAATATGACACTACTGACCTTTTATGTAGTTTACTGAACATATATATCTTTCTGCTTGGTTTAGTGGTCCTTTGTACTTTGATAATCACTGTTGCCACAACTGTGTCATGGTCACTGATAACAGTTACGACGTGGACATCTTCAAAGATGTCGGGTCTATTTGCTGCCATTAGATCTAATACATTTCCATCGTGAGTAGGGTTTCTATCTTTCTATTCTAGGTAGTTTTCCGAAAAGGCATATAGTGCTGTTTCACATGATGCATTATCACACCCTACACTAAAAAAAAATGTTTGGATAGTTAAAGTCTCCACCAATGGTTACAGTATGGTTAGGGAACTTACGTACAAGTAAAATGAGGTTTTCGGTTACATCAGATGAGAGTCTAGCAGGCAATAGAAGGTTCTAATCATCATTTTATGCCCACCCCTGTTAGTGTTTCTTGCCTCAAAAATATCACACGAAGCTTCAATTTCTGTCTCAGTGGATTAGAGTTTCTTTTCCACTGCAACAAACACACCATCTCCATTCCCATTTGTCGATCCTTTTGAAATACACTTAAATTTTCCACAAAACTCTCACTGCTATCAATTTTAGGTTTCAGACAGCTCTCTGGACCTAGTATGATGTGAGCTTCATTGCTTTTCATGAGCGCTTCAAACTGTGGTACTTTGTTGCGAATGCTTTGACAGTTTGACAGTATTTTAATACTCTCACCTGTGGGAGACATAGCTTTCAATCCTACAATGATATTTGTGAGTTTCCTACAGCTATTGTTATCTGGAATAAACAGACAGTCGCCTCATCTGAAAAACCCTTGTGTGCACCCCGTACATCAGCTGCCTGAGTAGCAGCCTCTGACGTTTAGTGCTCACCTGACCCATTTAGTGGGGACCCTACTGTTCTCAATTCTATGGTGCAAGTCCAGGAAGTCACACCCTAGTTGTCACAGAACCTCCAATGTCTCTGGTTCAGTCCTCCCAACTGAGTCAGAACCAAAGGGCCACAATCAGTTCGGGGGACAATGCCGCAAAATTGTGAATTTCATTGAAACTCCATGCACAAGGCTGGTCTTCTCTGCCAGTCACTGGAATGACTCAGGTATGAACTCTGAGCACAAACAGGCGCTATTTGTTCCAATGTGTGCCACAATCTGCAGTTGGTTGCACACTGTTCTCTCAATGGCTGCTGGAGATAGCCTCTTCAATATGTTGAATGAGCCCCCCCCCCCCCCTCCCCACAGCATACACACTGAATGCACCTGGGGTCCTTTCTGTCTCTTACTGCCATTTCCCAGAGGGATACTAATATTCGCTGTACATTTGAAATGCCGGAAATTAATAGACCCCTACCCTTTTGCGTTTGCCTCCTCTTGACACCGAACGAAACAGGTTTCCCCAAAATGGAGCTCAGTTTCAATAGCAGGGAGAGCATGCTTTTGTGATAACAGGTGGATCAGTAGCTTACCTTTGGACTTTGTAAGGCATTTAATTCACCTGATGTTTTAAGGAAGTTCATTCCTGAATCAGGCTGTGTTGTGCGCTGATACACAAACAATGTTTCTTTGTTGAGAATAGGTATTTCTGTTGAGCTGTTCAGATAACAGTCTAAGAGTTGAAGATAAATGATGGTTAGTGCCATTTTAAGAAGCTGGAGCAAACGAAGGGTATGATGGCCTCTACACTTACAGGCAAGTATACATGACAATGTATGAATGCATAGTTTTGAGGCAGTATGTACTCCTAAAATTCTGTCAAGCTTTCAGCCACATCATGTGGCTTAAAATCCAAGAGCTTTTGGCCAAGTACTAGACAGTCATTGTCAAGTGGTGATTTTTTGTTGTTGTTATGGGTCCATCCTCAGACAGACGTACTGTCTTTTGTGACGTCAGATGTGCCTTCTGCAGTGCCATATAAGGTAATATTTTTGTTGCATACCCACTGTGCCCAGTTCTACCTTCCAATGGCCAGGCCCCAAACCGTGCTTAGCTGCAGGCCACAGCCTCTACTGAGGGTGTTCTCACAAATTTTTATCTCTATCGCTTCTTTAATTACAATATCCCACAAACTACTTACTAATCAATGGAATAACTGATGTCTCTTTGAGCAAAATACAATCTCCATTTTCATGAGCATGTTATGCTACCACTGATATTTCAGGATATCAAATGTATCTCTTGTGTTCTACATAGCGCTGTTCAGTGGCGAGCACATTCTGCCTGACATAAAACTGTACTCAGTTGAAAGCTCATGAATTTTAAATCACTTGATGCTGCTGAAATCTTGAGAGAATTTTATCAGCCATGATAACAGTTTGTAAGCAGGAGTTATTCAACACATGCATTCAACACCTGTTACAGCCAGCTTGAGTTTTCATATGCAAGTCCTTGTAGAATCTAAAAACAATAATCAAGTAGGGAGAGTGTTAGTGATTCTACAAGTTTATTTTTAAGCTTGAGAAGAGAAACTTTTCTTTATTTCTGTAGTGAATGGAATGATGATGGTATCTTCTTATAGACTGCAGCTGTGTGTTCAGTCCACTGTAAGAGATGGTCCAGAATTATCATCAAGTTCTTTGCAGTAGGAGAAAAATTAATTCCTTTACCATATGTCATGAAGAGTTATGTTTTGATTTGTTTTAGGGTGCAAAAAATAACTGGGGTCATATGTGCCCAAGTCAAAACTATGGAACATGAACAGAGAGCAGGGAAATGACTATATGTCAGTCCTGTCAGTCCCAATGGACAGAATAGGAGACAGCTAAAAACAAGCACATGGAAAAGGGCTGAAATAAAATGCCATACAAAAATGGAGGTCCAAAACAAAAAATTTAATGGCCTTCGCCATATTGCTTCGGCGGATAAAAAGTAAAATGTGATCAACAGCCCGTGCATCATTTGCTAAAATGGCTGATAAATCAGATGGCAAACCAAAGCTGGAACATCAACTGTTAAAAACAGGCGTTCCAGCAGGAAGCGTCAGACAGTTAAAATTTGGGCACAATGTGTACAAAGTGACAGGGTAGCACCACTGAGTAATGACAATGGCTAAAAAGGCAGTGCAATACGCAACCTCCCGGTGGGAGGCCCAAGAGGAGGTTGTTCAAGGTGCTGGGAGAGGCTTAATAAGCCAAAGCTTATTCCCATGAAGGGAGGACCATTGGCGATGCCAAAGGGACACCACCTCCTGACAGACGGCAACACAGATATCACTGGAGGGAGTATAGGTACTAGTGGGCTGAGGCACGAGGACTGCAGCTTTGGCAGCAGCGTCAGCAGCCTCGTTTACTGGCAGACCGACATGACTAGGGACTCACGGAAACATGACATTGGCTCCACAAAGAGTGAGTAATTGACAGTTTTCCTGAACCTGCTGCACTAAGGGATGGACGCACATAGACTCTGAAGGGCACTGAGTGAGTCTGAGCAGAGGACACATTTGGGAAGGCTGTGTTGCCGGATGTATTCCGTGGCCTGATACAAGGCAAGAATCTCAGCCGTAAACACTGAGGAATGTGCCAGAAGCCAATATCGAAAGATGTGTGCCAGTGACGAGGGCACACCTGGCCCCACAATCAGTTCGAGAGACATCAGTGTATACAAAGGTACCACACGAAGTTCCATGGCGATAGACAGAGGCTGGAGTAGTGTGCTTAGGATGCGAATTAAGGCCAAGGTTAACATGGGCTGTTTCCTCAAGCCAAGGTGGTGAAGGGTTCACAACCACTGGGAAGGTCGCAGATGGTGTGAAGTTAAGCTGCCATACCAAGTGGCGAAAGCGGACTCCAGGAGGTAACAGAAGAGGGACGAGCCCCATACTGACAAAGGAATCATCAAAGGAGGAGGCATAGGAGAGGTGGCCACGCATGGTAGACAAATGGCACACATACCTGCTGAGGAGAAAGTGGTAGGGCAGTAGTAGTTCAGCAGCTTCGGCCTACAACCGGGCTGGTGTAGAAGGAGCCCATGGCCAAACAGATGCCATGATGATGGATAGTGTTGAGATGGCATAAAAGGAATGGGCAGGCAGACGCATAAACAAAGCACCCATATTCGAGTTTCAAACAGACAAGGGACCAGTACAAACAGAGGAGGGTGGTTAGGTCGGCACCCCAAGAAGTACCAGTGAGGACACTGAGGGACTGCGTACAGCGGGCTGCCAGGCAAGATACATAAGAGGACCAAGAGAGTTTCCTAACGAGCAGGAGCCCCAGGAATTTTATTGTGTCAAAGAACGGAAGGGCAACAGGCCCGAGATGGAGAGATGGTGGGAGAAACCATTTGCCACCAGAAAATCATACAGATGGTTTTGTCAGGGGAAAAGTGAAAGTCATTGTCGATGCTCCAGGACTGAAGATGATCAAGACAACACTGAAGACGCCGCTCAGTGACACAGGTCCATGGAGAACTGCAATAGATGGCAAAATCATTGACGAAAAGGGAGTCTGAGATGCCCAGTGGGAGACAGGCCATTATAGGGTTAATGGCAATAGCAAAGAGGATGACACTCAGGATGGAACCCTGAGGCACACCATTTTCCTAGATAAAGGCGTCTGACAAAGCAGAACCCTCAAGCACCTTGCAAACTCGGCCTTGTAAAAATGCCTGAAGAAAACAGGGCAGGCGCTCACAGGAGCCCCACGTGTAAAGAGTACAGAGGATACCAGTTCAGCAGCAGGTATTGTAGGCCTTCTCCAAATCGAAAACATGGCCACAGTTGGATTCCTGCAGAAAACCATTCATGACATGGGTGGACAAAGTAACGAGATGATCAACTGCAGAACACCGCATTCGAAATTCACACTGTGCATTCATTAGTAAACGGCGAGACTTGAGCCACCACACCAGCCGGGCATGAATTATACGTTCCTTCACCTTGCAAACACAGCTGGTAAGAGAGATGGGGCGGTTGCTAGAAGGAAGGTTTTTGTCCTTACTGGGCTTAGGTATGGGTACGACGGTGGCTTCACGCTGGCGTCCAGGATATGTGCCCTCAGTCCAGATGCCATTGTAAGTGTTAAGCAGAAAGTGCTTGCCCGCAAGATAGATGTGCTGCAACATCTGAATGTGGATGGCATCTGGCCCTGGAACGGAGGATCGGGATGAACTGAGAGCATGATCTAGCTCCCTCATAGTAAAGGTGGCATTGTAGCACTCACGATTCTGAGAATAGAAAGGTATTGCCCGAGCCTCCTCCACACATTTCCAAAAGATCAAGGCAGGGTGATAGTGGGAAGAGCTCAAAACCTCTGCAAAATGGCGGCCCTAGGTGTCTGAGATAGCAAGAGGGTCCACGATGACATTGGCAGCTAATGTCAGGCCAGAAATTGGGGAATGGTTCTTGGTTCCAGAGAGCCGTCTGAGGTTGGCCCACATGACAGAGGAAGGTGTGGAACTGTTAAAAGAATTAGTGAATGAAATCCAGCTAGCTCTTTTGCTATCCTGAAGAACTCGACGACACTGTGCACACATCTGTTTATAATGAATGCAGTCTTCCAGCGTAGGGTGGCGGTTAAAAATGCAAAGCGCATGTCTCCGTGCTCAAATTGCATCACGGCATGCCTCAGTCCACCAAGGGACTGAGATACAACGTGGTAAAAAGAAAGTGCGAGGAATGGAACATTCTGCAGCAGTAACGATAACATTGGTGAGATAGTCCACCTGGTCATCACAACTGGGGAAATCTTGTTCTTTGAAGGTCACCAGGGAGGGGTAAAGCTGCCAGACAGCCTTAGTAAGCTGCCATTTGGGCGTGCATGCAGATGAGGTAGGAGCAGCAGATGGAGAGCACACGGGAAATGGTCACACGAATAGGCACCAGAAAGTACAGACCACTCAAGACGATGAGCAAGATGGGCAGTGCAAAAGGATAGGTCCAAATGGGAATAGGTGTGTGAGGTGTCGGAGAGGAAAGGGGGTGCTCTAGTGTTAAGGCAAAAGAAGTTGGTTAAGAAGATCAGCCAACAGGGCACCTCTGACAGGCCCTGGGAGAATCTCAAAGGGGATGATGCACATTAAAGTTACTGAGTAGCAAACACAGGGTAGGGGATAGCTGTCCAAGAAGTTGAAGGAAATCTGCCCTGGTGACAGCAAATGACAGAGGGACATAAATGGTACAGAGAGAAAACGTTAGGCAGCGAAGGAAAAGGCAAACAAACAGCTTGAAGATGGGTAGTCAGAGACGTCGGTTGACTATGAAGGTCATCCCATATGAGAAGCATGACGCCCCCATGAGATGGAATGCCGACCTCTGGGGAAGGTCAAAACGAATCATAAGTAATCTGAAAGCTCAAAACGGTAGTGAGGGCACAATTTCGTTTCCTGAAGGCAGAGTACAAAGGAATGCTGTGATGCTAAAAGCAGCTCTAAATCCTCTTTGTGGGACCGAAGGCCACAAACATTCCACTGGACGACAATCATGAGGAGGAAGAGATGTAGGGGTGTCAACTCAGCGGCCACCGAGTGACAGCCAGTGTAGCGTACCCACTGAAGGGCACAGAACCAGGAGGATCCTGCTCCATGGGATCTACAGACGCATCGGCATGCTTGTGCAGTCGGTCTGTGGAGTCCAAAGCTGAAAAACGGTTGGTGGTACGCACCGGCGAGACAGAGGCTGGCCGGGCTAAGGGACCACGTGGCGACACCGTCAAGCAGGATCTTCAACTTGGTGAAGGAGAAGACAGTTTATCTTTAGTGGACTTCTTCGAACCCTTCTGATTAGAGGAAGTCTTGGGTGTTGTTTGGCTGGAGGGACAGAGGAAGTCTTCACAGGAGTACTCCTGTCCTTTCCTGCCTGCTGGTTGTGTAGTGGGTGGCTTCACCAGTTGAGGCAAGAGAGTGACGGTTTGTTGCACAGTGGGATGGGGGGACGACAATGCTACCTTGACACTGGGCAATTTCACAACCTCAGAGCCGAATTTGAGGTCGCATGTCTGCGTGGCCATGTCCTTCATGGAGTGAGGGGTAACAAGAACAGAACTATAGGTGCCAGACGGGAGAACACAAGGTTTGCGACTAGCCAATAACTAGCGAGCTACTGGGTAAGGCACTTTTTCCTTTACCCGAATCTCTTAACCAGCCCGCTCATCTAGATACACAGGACAATACCAATAGGAGGCAGCATGGCCGCCATTCCAGTTGATACGGCGGGGAGGAGGAGGCGGACATTCGCCTTGTGTGCATCCCTGCCACAGGTTACACATTTGGCTGGGTATCAAAAAGATGTTCCAGTGTGGTTGGAATGACGACACTAGTAGCAGCGCATCGCATTCGGAATGTATGGCCGGACTGTGATGATTTCATAGCCAGCTTTGATCTTGGACAGCAGCACCACCCAATCAAAGGTGAGGAAAAGAGTGTGGGTGGCCACCAAGGAAGACTCAACCTTTTTCATTACACGATTGACGGCAATGACACCCTGATCAGAAAAGTAAGATTGTATTTCAGCCTCAATTAGACCATCAAGCAGCCTGGTGTAAATTACACCACGGGAAGAATTCAAAGTTCTATGTGCCTCAACACGAACAGGGTAGCCATGGAGAAGCAAGGCAGCAAGCAGCTGTGTTTGAGAATCAGAAGCCGTCTCCAAAAGCAAAGTTCCATTCCGTAAACAAGACCAGAATTACACAGGGCCAGCAACTACAACAACACCTTTCTGGATAATAAGCGGATTGACTGTGGCGAAGGACTGACCGTCTTCAGTACGTGAGACCACAAGGAACCACGGTGCAGTGGCAACGGTCTTCAAATCAGTAGCCTCATTATGTTTACATCTCATAGACGTCGATGGGGAGTACGACTGACTCATCGCGAGAAATTCCCCCGTGATTGCCAGCATCTTCGATTGCACACTCTTTCCAACTGGGGGCTCCCTCCACAAGGGCCCGCGCCCGCCTTAGGTGATTGTTCACACCGTAGGTCACACTTCGCGAACATCTGACAGAGGGACCAATTGGCAATTTGGGAAGGTTGCAGCTCAGGCAATCACCCCCTCCCTGGACCTGGTCTATACCAGGGGATACGTGCAAACCCTACCTGTCGACCCAGGGCTGAGAATTACGCATTACCCGGGTCACCTGTTAGGCATCAGACGCGTGGGCCAGTCTTCAGGTGTGCACAGCATTAATTTTATTTATGGGGACTATGTGTTGTTTTTAACTTTCACTAAAACAGCTTGCCATTTTAATGAATACGGTTTACATTAAGTTCTCTCTCTCTCTCTTCGTTGTTGTAAACTTGTCAATGATGGGAGAGTAACTAAGGGTTTTCATCACGGTGATCCAGTACTGTGTATAAGTTATTACCTAAATGAAATGCGAGAGCGTTAATAAATAGCTGTTTTCCAGATGTTTCACTGTTTTCACTTTCAAGGAGAAATGTGACAGCATGTAGCAGGTAGGGTCCAACTACCATCTGAAAACATTCATTCTTTATACTAAAAGGCGGACTACTGAATGTTCCATAATTCGTTAAAATGTTACCAGTTGTTAAACTATTAGAACTGTGACAAAGAGAAAAATTATTTTAATAACTTTAGCAAAATATTTGTGTATTAGAGGGGAAAATAAGCATTACTGTGAGATTCTCAGCTGAACTGATGAGTTTCTTGAATAGGCTGCACTTCTTTCTGTGAGGTGTGAAATATGCGCAAAATAACCTAAATAAAGTTTGAATTTAGCGTCATTTGCAAGGTGCAAGTTACTCAAAATATTGTAAGAGTTTCACTGATATGTGCCGCAAAAACGCTGTTAATCTTCTTCTTCGTCACTGGCGTTGAGTTTAGGAGCCACAATAATAGTAACTGGTCATTTTCTTCTTGTAGTAAAATTTCGAAGTAGTTCAAAGTCAGATTCATTTTGACAGCACTTCTCTCCAGCCCATAGTGCTGGTGTCGCAGCTACACCTAGACCACGCCTCAGCAAACAGGGCGCAACTGCAGAAGAAATTCTGTAGCATCGCCATTTTGAGCAAGCAGGCAGCACGTCACGGGGGAGGAGAGGGGGGGGGGGGTGCTGACCCTTGGATAATGCACCTTAAATGGTATACAACCTGGACCGCAAGACTTAATTTTATTAAGTTGCTTCACTATTCCAAGGATATTTACTTCTAAGTTATTCATTTTGGCTGCTATTCTTGATTCTATTTCTGGAACATTTACTTCGTTTTCTTTGGTGAAGGAATTTTGGAAGGCTGTGTTTAGTAAACAATGTTTCAGCAGCACTATCATCGGTAGTATTTCCATTGCTATCATGGAGAGTTGTTGTTGTTGTTGTGGTCTTCAGTCCTGAGACTGCTCTCCATGCTACTCTATCCTGTGCAAGCTTCTTCATCTCCCAGTACCTACTGCAACTTACAGCCTTCTGAATCTGCTTGGTGTATTCATGTCTTGGTCTTCCTCTACGAGTTTTACCCTCCACACTGCCCTCCAATACTAAATTGGTGATCCCTTGATGCCTCAGAACATGTCCTACCAACCAATCCCTTCTTCTAGTCAAGTTGTGCCACAAATTTCTCTTCTCCCCAATCCTATTCAATACCTCCTCATTAGTTATGTGATCTACCCATCTAATCTTCAGCATTCGTCTGTAGCACCACATTTCGAAAACTTCTATTCTCTTCTTGTCTAAACTATTTATCGTCCATGTTTCACTTCCATACATGGCTACACTCCATACAAATACTTTCAGAAACGACTTCCTGACACTTAAATCTATACTTCATGTTAACAAATTTCTCTTCTTCAGAAACGCTTTCCTTTCCATTGCCAGTCTACATTTTATATCCTCTCTACTTCGACCATCATCAGTTATTTTGCTCCCCAAATAGCAAAACTCCTTTACTACTTTAAGTGCCTCATTTCCTAATCTAATACCCTCAGCATCACCCGACTTAATTCGACTACATTCCATTATCCTCGTTTTGATTTTGTTGATGTTCATCTTATATCCTCCTTTCAAGACACTATCCATTCCATTCAACTGCTCTTCAAAGTCCTTTGCTGTCTCTGACAGAATTATAATGTCATTGACGAACCTCAAAGTTTTTATTTCTTCTCCATGGATTTTAATACCTACTCCGAATTTTTCTTTTGTTTCCTTCACTGCTTGCTCAATATACAGATTGAATAACATCGGGGAGAGGCTACAACCCTGTCTCATTCCCTTCCAAACCACTGCTTCCCTTTCATGCCCCTCAACTCTTATAACTGCCATTTGGTTTCTATGCAAATTGTAAACAGCCTTTCGCTCCCTATATTTTACCCCTGCCACTTTCAGAATTTGAAAGAGAGTATTCCAGTCAACATTGTCAAAAGCTTTCTCTAAGTCTACAAATGCTAGAAATGTAGGTTTGCCTTTCCTTAATCTAGCTTCTAAGGTAAGTCGTAGGGTCAGTATTGCCTCATGTGTTTCAATATTTCTACGGAATCCAAACTGATCTTCCCCTAGGTCGGCTTCTACTAGTTTTTCCATTCATCTGTAAAGAATTCGCGTTAGTATTTTGCAGCCGTGACATATTAAACTGATAGTTCGGTAATTTTCACATCTGTCAACACCTGCTTTCTATGGGATTGGAATTATTATATTCTTCTTGAAGTCTGAGGGTATATCGCCTGTCTCATACATCTTGCTCACCAGAGGGTAGAGTTTTGTCAGGACCGGCTCTCCCAAGGCCGTCAGTAGTTCTAATGGAATGTTGTCTACTCCCGGGGCCTTGTTTCGACTCAGGTCTTTCAGTGTTTTGTCAAACTCTTCACGCAGTATTGTATCTCCCATTTCGTCTTCATCTACATTCTCTTCCATTCCCAGAATATTGTCCTCAAGTACGTCGCCCTTGTATAGACCCTCTATACACTCCTTCCACATTTCTGCTTTCCCTTCTTTGCTTAGAACTGGGTTTCCATCTGAACCCTTCATATTCATACAAGTGGTTCTCATTCCTCCAAAGGTCTCTTTAATTTTCCTGTAGGCAGTATCTATCTTACCCCTAGTGAGATAAGCCTCTACATCCTTACATTTGTCCTCTAGCCATCCCTGCTTAGCCATTTTGCACTTCCTCTCGATATCATTTTTGAGACGTTTGTATTCCTTTTTTTCCTGCTTCATTTACTGCATTTTTATACTTTCTCCTTTCATCAATTAAATTCAATATTTCTTCTGTTACCCAAGGATTTCTACTAGCCCTCGTCTTCTTACCTACTTGATCCTCTGCTGCCTTCACTACTTCATCCCTCAAAGTTACCCATTCTTCTTCTACTGTATTTCTTTCCCCCATTCCTGCCACTTGTTCCCTTACGCTCTCCTTGTAACTCTCTACAACCTCTGGTTTAGGCAGATTATCCAGATCCCATCTCCTTAAATTCCCACCTTTTTGCAGTTTCTTCAGTTTTAATCTACAGTTCATAACCAATAGATTGTGGTCAGAGTCCACATCTGCCCCTGGAAATGTCTTACAATTTAAAACCTGGTTCCTAAATCTCTGTCTTACCATTACATAATCTATCTAAAATCTGTCAGTATCTCCAGGCTTCTTCCATGTATACAACCTTCTTTTATGATTCTTGAACCAAGTGTTAGCTATGATTACGTTGCGCTCTGTGCAAAATTCTACCAGGCGGCTTCCTCTTTCATTTCTTACCCCCAATCCATATTCACCTACTACGTTTCCTTCTCTCCCTTTTCCTACTACCGAATTCCAGTCACCCACGACTATTAAATTTTCGTCTCCCTTCACTATCTGAATAATTTCTTTTATTTAGTCATACATTTCTTCAATTTCTTCGTCATCTGCGGAGCTAGTTGACATATAAACTTGTACTACTGTAGTAGGCATGGGCTTTGTGTCTATCTTGGCTACAATAATGCGTTCACTATGCTGTTTGTAGTAGCTTACCCGCATTCCTATTTTTTTTATTCATTATTAAACCTACTCCTGCATTACCCCTATTTGACTTTGTATTTATAACCCTGTATTCGCCTGACCAAAAGTCTTGTTCCTCCTGCCACCGAACTTCACTAATTCCCACTTTATGTAACTTCAACCTATCCATTTCCCTTTTTAAATTTTCTAACCTACCTGCCCGATTAAAGGGTCTGACATTCCACGCTCCGATCCGTAGAATGCCAGTTTTCTTTCTCCTGATAACGACGTCCTCTTGAGTAGTCCCCACCCGGAGATCCGAATGGGGGACTATTTTACCTCTGGAATATTTTACCCAAGAGGACGCCATTATCATTAACCATACAGTAAAGCTGCATGCCCTCGGGAAAAATTACGGCTGCAGTTTCCCCTTGCTTTCAACCGTTCACAGTAACAGCACAGCAAGGCTGTTTTCGTTAGTGTTACAAGGCCAGATCAGTCAATCATCCAGACTGTTGCCCCTGCAACTACTGAAAAGGCTGCTGCCCCTCTTCAGGAACCACACGTTTGTATGGCCTCTCAACAGATACCCCTCCGTTGTGGTTGCACCTACAGTACGGCTATCTGTATCGCTGAGGCACGCAAGCCTCCCCACCAACGGCAAGGTCCATGGTTCATTGGGGGGATCATGGAGAGAAGGCTTTGATTGTGTCTTGCCGCTAACTTACTTTATATACGACCAGAACCTCTTTGGATTTTCTGCCAGGTTTCAAGACACAAGTTCTGTTGCAGAACCATTATAACCACCTTGCATTGAAGTCCGCACTAAACTTTGAGCTTCTGTAAATGATCGTCTACCTTGGACGTTTCGCGTTCGTTCAAATTTAACATGCTTTTTTCATTGTTTCTGCAACAGTGTTGTGACTTGTTTTGAATATGGCTCTGAGCACTATGGGACTTAACATCCGTGGTCATCAGTCCCCTAGAACTTAGAACTACTTAAACCTAACTAACCTAAGGACAGCACACACATCCATGACCGAGGCAGGATTCGAACCTGCGACCGTAGCTTGTTTTGAATACCATGGGGGATCAGCCCAGTGTTTGTTAATTTATTTGGTATAAATCTCTAAGTCTGCTGAAACTATTTCCCTGAATTCATGTTGTCTGCAATTACATTATTAACTTGGAAGATGTCAAGCAAATTTTTATTTGCTTTCTTGAATAGATACTGGTTTAATTTTGGTGGCTTTGAGAGTTATGGTATTCACTCTCGCTACGACAATCCTGTGCTCGTTATTAGTTCAGATTATTTGTTGATAAGAGGTCAAGTGTGTTTCCGCAACTTTTTACTATTCGAGTGTGCTCAAAACCTAATTGCTCGAAACAATATCCAGAGAATAAGTTTAGCACAATTTTTAATGATGTTTTACACATACCTCTGGATTTAAACATGTATTTTTGGCAACATATCGAGGGTCATCACAAACTATAATTGTATGATTCGAGTACATGTCTGAAATTAGTGGACCTTTCAGCAATTGTATCAGCCAAGTTGAGAGGTCAGTAAAAGGATCCAATTAGTATTTTATTCCAGTTGTCAAGGATAACCCCTACCCATACTAACTCACAGGAAGTATATATTTCAGTTTCGCTACAAGATAAACTAATACTAAGAGCAACAAATGTATAACTGCCACCTTTCTGGATAACGTTAGGTCCTTCGCAAAAAATTTGGCTGAACTTATCTCCTGCTTTGGCCAGATTTGAGAGGCTAGAACGATTTCAGAGTCAGTGCTTTCTATTAGCACTTAGAGCTCTGGCACTTTTCCTACACAGCTATGACAGTTTACAACTGTTATACTGAGGGTTCCTAGATTTCAGTTGTACCCGTGTTTGACTTGCACCCTTTGAGATTGAAACCCTTTTTGTTTTTTTCCAAGACCCTCTAACTGAGAAAACCCGACCAATCCACACTACAAAAACCCCGCTACTCCTGTAGTCGTGTCCTGTGTGTAATGGACTCCTGATTTTCAGTGGAACCCAAAACCCCCCCACGTTATGGTCTAAGTCAAGGACTCTGCAGCCTACATGGTTGCAGGACCATCTGAGCCTCTCATTCAGACCCTCCAATCAGCTACATACCAGAGGTCCGCAATCTATCCTATCAACTATGCTGCAAGTGGTGAGCTCTGCTTTCATCTCGCAAGCAAGACTGGCAGCCATTACCACTTCTGACAGCTGCTCTTCTGATACAGAATGACACACATTATTGGTATTGACATGATCCACCACCTGCAATTGCTCTCCATGGCATCCAAAAGCACCCATACCTCGTCTGGAATGACTCCACCCAATATGCACATTGAGTGCACATTGGCCTTTTCCACCACCTTGGCAGCTATGTCCCAACAAGACTCCAAAGTATGTCTCACGTTGGAGTTCCAATAACCCCACCCTCTTTGATTATCCAGATCTTGCAGACAGAGGTTTCCTCTGAAAAGGTCAAGCAACTGCATCTAGGTGAGGGACATTGTCATCTACAGATAGCACCTGGAACCTGTTTGTCAGACTAACCGAGGAGGTCTTGCGCCCCCTCCCTGGGAAGTTTTTTGCAGCCTTCTACACCCCGAGGTAACCTCCCATTCAACCAAGCAGTAACTGGGCTGGCCACACTGATGTAGACCAATTAGCGGACTCATGGGTTCTGCTAGATGCCTGCTGGATCCACATGGCTGGTCCATAACAGTGCTGACAAGCCAATGCAGCATCAAGCTGTGTGACGAAAACCAACACAGCCTGGAGCTGAGAGCGAAGTGTCACCAATTCAGTTCACATCTGCACACGGTGATCACAATCCCTCTTCACACTAAAGATGGCAGAAAGCTACATTACAGTGGCAAACAAATGACTATCGACATATGCTACAAAACTCTAGGCAATTGTAGACACTGACGAAAATGTGAGAAGTGTGTCTATTAAATATTAAATTAACATGCAGAAATTCAAAAACTGAGCTACCAAAGCATACAGATGAAACTATATAATTCGCTTCTGGTTAGGAACTCGTAAAATGTCACGAAATCTGTTACCTCCCTGTGCTCTCTATTGGTGGTGGCTGCTGCCTTACTGACGAAAGCCAATAAGTGATCACTAGGTTTCATAACAAACAAACAAATGACCACTTTTTACACACTTCCAGTTTCACAGCTTCCGAATTTCCAATGAGAGAATTTTAGCTCCTTATAACTGTGCTCCATAAATGCAATATTTTGTGTCAGTAGCACACTCTTACATGTGAAAGCTCTTAACCTGAACAAATCTATTTCTTACATCTTCCTTGGTTTGGCAATCTTGCATTATAATTCATCCCACATAGGATCGTTCTTGCAGGCTTACCACTATTCCATTCCCAACTTTCGTGTTGGGCACACCTGTTTTCAATTCTACCCATCATTTTCATGTTAGTTTTTCCTACATTTAGTTTATATTCTGTGCAAAGTATGTTATTTCTGATGAAATAGTACATTAGTCAATGGCCCAATGTCAGTTTCCAATGGGCACCTTATTTCAGGAGGCGACCATATTGCCATCATCAGGGACACTTATGAACTGACTGCTTGAGAACTGGCACGGCACTTCTCTCTTTTTACTCTCTCCCCCTCTCTGATCAGTCATTATAACCACCATTTCCACCCAACATCTCCTCCCCCACTCCTTCCACTACCACATTGCTCCAGTCCTGCTTCACACCCATGTACAAGTGCTGGCAAAACCTCTGCTTTTCCTCTGCCTGACCTCAAAGGCAGTTTGTTGTGTGGCATCTCCTTCCTCTTCTTAATCAGAGTAATTAGGAGTTCCCAGGCCTTAGTGTGTGGCTGCTACCATGACTGATCAATTCCCTTACTCATATCTTTGTACATTCTTTAATGCCACAGTCTCCGCAGTTACACATCAGTGTCAGAACCTTAGTATAGTCGCCGTCCATTTCGTATTGTTCTAATAGGAGATGTTATGTGACTGTCGTCTTGTTCGGCTGCTGCAATCTGGCGTCCTGTTGGTGTTCTGGGCAACTGTCTTCAACAGTATGCTTAATCTGACCTACTTACGTCTTGCCACATCAGCAGGGCGTCCAACAGATGCCTAATTTCTTTCATTGAAGTTGTCTTTGACACTACCAAGCAGTGGCCATGTTTTACCTGGTGAGCGGAAGACACACTTCACTTGGTGTACCCAGAAAATTCATCCTCTCTCTCCTGGTAATGTGCCATAAAAAGGAATAAATAGAATAGCTGCATCATCCACCGAGAGTGCAGTCGGTATAGGGAATAGTGCTCTCCAAATTTTCTCCTCCTTGTAACCATTATTCTGTGAAACTGTCCTCAAATGTTTACGTCAGAAATGGTGTGAATGAACTGTACCAATGTTTTGAACACACTATTCTTCTGTGCTGGGCAGTGGCAGTGGCTCTTGATATGCGTCTTCTTCCATTTCACACTGTGGCACAACATGCTGCCCATTCTTTTAACCAGAAAATCCATAGATGGAGCACTCCATCCATTTTAACGTCCATGGTAAAATTGACATTCTGGTGTATCGAATTGCGATGTATGAGTAAGTCATCCACATTGTCTCGTTCATGAAGCCGTATGATAAATGATTTTTCTACACATCGGGTAGTATGTTTCCACTGGTCTGATTCCAGGGCTTCCTCTGTGAAATGTTCCACCTGGTGAAAGTGAACTACTCACAGCTACTCCTTTCCGCTTGTAGTGGCCACTGTTGAAAAGAAAGTATGTCAACATCTAGACATACCTAGAAAGACTGGTGGTCTGTGTCAAATTTCTGACCAGTAAGTTCTAAGGAATCTTGTAAAGGCCCTCTGATAAAAGGAGTCTACATTTCAGTTATCTTTTAATATCAACAGTTTAAACAAACTATTCCACAAACAAAGAGTGGCAAATTCAGAGAGCCCTATGTCCTATACCCACTATACAACCAGTGGAAATAGGAGGAACCTCAGGACAATGTGGACACTGCATCTATTCCTTTTTGTGACACATTACCTGAAAAGATAAAAAGAATTCTCCAGAAACATCAAGCGACAATGTTCTACCACACACCATCTAAAGCACAGGCACTGCTTGGTACTGTCAAAGACACTCTCAGTCTGCAAAAATCCAGAAGTCTATTGAGTACCCCACCATTGTGTAAGACGTGTGGTCAGACTGTGCATATTGTTTAAGACCGTCACTGATAACACCAATAGCACACCATATAACAGTAGCCTATCGAGTTGGCAGTCTGAATTACAAACTGGATTACGGCCATACTAAGGTTCTGACACATACATCTAACTTCTGGGACTATGTCCTTAAGGAATCTATACAGATTCAAGTAAGGGAATCACTGATAAATCATGACAATGTCTGCATCCTTAGTAAGGCCCGGGAACCCGCAATTAGGCTGATGAAGAGGCAGGAGTTATCCCACAAGAAAATGACTTCGGACATAGGCAGAGAACAGCAGAGGTTCAGTCAATATATGTACTAGGTGTGAACATGGGACTGAGCACCATGTAAAATGGGGGAATGGGGGCAGGATATTATAATGAGTGCAGACAGCAGATTAAAGGGAGGGGCAAAACCTGAAAGCACAAGATGGTTAGTTCATCAATGCACTTGGTCACTTGCCAAAATACTGTGTCCGTTGGATGCTGATGCCTGCCCGTTTATCCACGAACTATTTCATTATTAAGTACACCAGGAGAATTACATTCTTTGAATGTACACACAATGTTTTAAAGAATAAAATTCACCATGACAGCTTCTGCCAAAGGTGCTTGTTTTGTTTGGTTTAGGATGCAAAAACAACCACAGTCATACGTGCCCACGTCAGAACAGTAGCACACAAAGACAAAGACAGGAGCTAAATACGACTACAGGTCAGTTCCAATCGACAGAATAGAAGACAGCTGAAAACGGGGACATGGAAAAAGGCCTATAAATACACCATAGAGAGAGAGAGGTTCTGAATTAAAATTGAATGTCCTTCATCATATTGCTACGACAGATAAAAAGTAAAACACGGGCGAAGTCACATGTGTCGTTCACTAAAATGGCTGATAACTCAGATGGCAAGCACAAATGAGAAGGTAAATGGTTAGAAAGTCACTCTGTCAGGAAATGGTGGACCGTCAAAGGTTGAGAGCAATAAGCACAAAGTGGTGGGGGAACATCACTTGATAAACAGTGATGGCTGAAAAGACAGTGCTCAATACACAACATAGCTAAAATGATCTCTCCTCACAGTGAGAGGGCCGAGAGGAGGTCGTCCAGGCCTCAGAGAGGCTTAATAACCCGGAGCTTGTTATCATGAAGTGAGGACCTGTGGTGACGCCAAAGTGACACCACCTGCAAACAGAAGGCAACACAGAGATGGGAATGTAATAACTAGCGGACTGAGGTACGAGGACAGCAGCCTCGGCAGCAGCATCAGTGAGCGGCCTCGTTTCCTGTCAGACCACTGTGACCAGGAACCCATATAAAAATCACCATCAAAGAGTGAGCAAGTGACGGCTTTCCTGGACCTGTTGCACTAAGGGATGGACGGTGTACAGTAATGAGAAGCTTTGAAGAGCACAGAGTGTGAGCAGGTGACGCAATTGAAAAGCCTGAGTCACAGGATTTACTGTGTGACTCGATACAGGGCAAAGGGTTCTTCTGTAAATACTGAGCAGTGTTCTGTAAGCTGATACCAAAAAACATCAGTGCTAAAGATGAAGGCACACCTGACAACAAGGTCAGTCCAAGAACCATCAGTGTACACAGAGGTACTATTGTGAAGTTCAATATGAAGGTCATGTAACTAAAGGCAACTGAGCAAGGCCCGAGTAGTGTCCTTAGGAAGCGAATGAAGGCCAAGGTGAACACATGCCGCCGCATGAAGCCAAGGTGCTGAACGGTTCACACCAATCAGGAAAGTGGCAGGTAGCATGCAGTTAAGCTGCCGAAGCAAGAGGCAAAAGCGAGCTATAGAAGGTAACAGAAAAGAGGGATGTGCCCCATACTGGCAATCTAAAGAGTCATCAAAGGAGGAGGCATAAGGTGAGTAGCCATGCATGGCAGACAAACAGCATGCATATCTGCTGAGGAGAAAGTCACGGCGGTAAGAAAGTGGTAGTTTGGCAGCTTCTCCATACGCACTCTCAACTGGGCTAGTGTAAAAAGAGCCAGAGGCCAAACAGATGCCATCATGGTGGATTGTATTAAGACAGCATAAGAGGGATGGATGTGGAGTTGCATAAACAAAACATTCATATTCTAATTTTGGATGGACAAGGGACTGGTACAAACAGATGAGGGTGGTACAATCTGCTACCAAGGAAGTAGCACAGGACATGTAGGACATTGAGGGAATGTACAAAGGGCTGCCAGGTAAGAGATGTGGGAGGACTAATAAAGTTTCCTATTGAGCAAGAGCCCCAGGAATTTCATAGTTTCAATGAACGGAAGAGCAACAGGCCCAAGATGTAAAGACGGTGGAAGAAACCAATTGTGCTGCCAGAAAAACGGTTTTGCAATGCTCCATGAGTAATGACGATCGAGACATAGCTGAAGACGCCACTCAGTGAGACAAGTCTATGCAATAGATAGCAAAATCATCAACGAAAAGGGAGTCTGAGATGCCCGGTGGGAGACAGGCCACCCAGCAGAAGATAGGCCATTGTAGGGTTAATGGCAATAGCAAAGAGGATGACGCACAAGACAGAACCCTGAGACACACTGCTTTCCTGGATAAAGGTGTCTGACAAGGCAGAACCCACATTTATCTTGAAAACTCTATCTTTTAAAAATATCTGAATAAAACGTGGCAAGCAGCTACGGAAGCGCCACGTGTAGAGAGTACGGAGGATACGAGCACTCTGCCACGTATCGTAGGCTTTCTCCAAATCAAAAAACATGGCCACTGTCTGGGATTCCTGCAGAAAGCCATTCATGACCTAGGTGGACAGTGACGAGATGATGAATTGCAGAACATCACACTTGAAATCAACACTGTGTAGTGGTTAGTAAATTGCAATATGAGCCACCATACCTGCCAGACACGAATCATACATTCCCTCACCTTGCAAACACAACTGGTGAGATAAATGGGGTAGTAGCTAGAAGGACGGTGTTTGTCCTTACTGGGCTCAGGTATGGGTATGACGGTGGCTTCACGCCAGTGTCTGGAAACTTGCCCTCTGCCCAAACGTAGTTGTATATATGAAGCAGGAAATGCTTGCCTGCAAGAGGAAGATGCTGCAACATATGAATGTGAACATCATCTGGCCCTGGGGAGGAGGACGGGGGTGAAGTGAGAGAATGATCTAGCTCCCTCATAGTAAAGACAGCATTGTGGCACTCATGATTCTGAGAAGAGAAGGGTATCACCCGAGGCTCCTCCGCTCGGTTCCGATGAAGGATGGCAGGGTGGTCATGGAGGTAGCTAGAAATCTCTGCAAAATGGTGGCCCAAGGTGTTGGAGATTGCAAGAGCATCCACTATGATATCATCTACTACTATCAGGCTGAAAATTGGGGAATGAATCTCGGTCTGAGAGAGCTGTCGGACATTAGCCCACAGAAAGGAAGCGGGAGCGGAACTGTTGAAAGAACTAGTGAATGAAACCCAGCTGGCTTTTACCCTATCCTGAAGAACACTACGACACTGTGTGCGCAACTTTTTTTAATGAATGCAGTTTGCCACTGTAGGATGATGGTTAAAAATGCAGAGAGCACATCTCCACGTGAGAATTGCGTTGCGGCATGCCTTAGTCCAACAAGGGACTGGGACACAGCACATGAAGAGGACATGTGGAAGTGTGAGGAACTGAATGTTCTGCGGCGGTAAGGATAATGTTTGTAAGATATTCTACCTGGTCATCACAACTGGGGAAATGTTGTTCATCGAAGGTCGCCAGGGAGGAGTAAAGCCTCCAGTCCACCTTAGTAAGCTGCAATTTGGGTGTGCAGGTAGGTGGGGTAGGATTCAGCAAAGGGACAGGAAAAGGTCAGTATGTGTCAGAGAGAACGGACCACTAGAGATGATGGGTAAGCTGGGCAGTACAGAAGGACAGGTCCAAATGGGAATGTGTGTGCATGGTGTCTGAAAGGAATGTGGGTGCTCCTACGTTAAGGCAGAGGAGGGTAAGTTGATTGAGAAGGTCAGCCAAGAGGGCAGGTTCTGGGAGAATCCCAAAGGGGAAGGTGCACATTGAAGTCACAAATTAGCAGAAAGGGATGAGGCAGCAGGAGGAAGTCTGCCCTGGTGACATCAAATGGTGGAGGGATGTAAATGGTACTAAGGGAAAAGGTCAGGTGAGGAAGGAAAAGGCAAACACCAACAGCTTAGAGCTGGGTAGTCAGAGAGATGGATTGAGTATGAATGTCACCCCATATGAGCAGCATTACTCCACCATGAGATGAAATGCCATTTCGGCGGAAGGTCAAAACGGACGGGGAAGAAATCAGAGTTGCTTAAAGTGGTCGCAATTTTGTTTCCTAAAGGCAGAGAACGAGCAGATGCTGCGATTCTAAGAACAGACGTTAATCGTCTGTTTGACGAAAGGTCATGAACATTCCATTGAAGGAGAGTCATAACGAGGAAAGGGGAGGAGGGATAAAATGAAGGGGTGTCACCTTGGCAGCTGCCAAGTGCCAGCCTTCAAAGACTCACTGTTACAGGGCACAGAGGCTGGAGAATCCTGCTCCATGAGATCTACACACACACACACACACACACACACACACACACACACACACACACACACACACACCTCACATTTTCTTGATCTTGGTGATGAAGCATCGTTTCATTACCTTGAATGCAACTTTCTTGGACTGTCATCCACAATCATTTGCGACAAAAATTTGATGTTGGCAAATTGTTCTGTCCTGTCCACAGTAATACATCATCAAAGAAATACAACACCATTTACAAAACAAGCACTCTGAAGTATTAGAAAATTTTGCACACATCAGAAATCATGTTTACCACAGGTTTCTACCACAAGATCTTTCTCTCCCCCACATCTCCATCCACCGTTCAATAAAAATCTTCATTTTGTGTTTCATCTCTTATTTCTACCTTCCATCCCATAATTCCTCAATCTCCACCCCCATCTATTCAATCTGATAAAAAGCTGTTAATGAAAATGCAAAATCTGTCTTGTTTTAACACAAAGGAGAAATTCAACAAAAGAATGTCATCTGAAAATAACTATTTCTGAGACAATAACAGACAGAAGTGCATCCAATATTCATAGTTGAAAATTCATTCTCCTCAAGTTTAACACAGTTCCTGTTGAGAATTTTCTTGAGTAGCTATTAAAATGTCATTCTTTTGATGAAAGGTATTTTTATGTTTGCTAATACAGTATTCCAGTTCAGAAGCAAAGTTACATCTTAGCAAGCATCTCCGTGTTTCAAATTACATCTTCTTTGTGTCATACTATCTCCTAAACCAAAAATACTGCTTAAAATTACTAATTGCTACCTTGCATTATTATGGAGCAGTTTCTTGGTGATACACGGTGGCCTGAATATTTAAATTACTGCAGCTTCCATTACACTAGATATGTAATGTGCAACACAAAGCAGATTCAAACAATTCATCTGCTTTCACATTCCAGGTGAAAAACTAAAATAATGACGAACACTGACATTTCTGGTTTGTCAGTAGCTAGATAACCAATCGTCACTTCACCTGGAGACCAAGGTGTGCTGTACAGTATAACTCATTGTAACATAATAGTGGTTACTGAAAGTGCCATCACACATATCAGTAACTGGAAATTTTTACTGCACTAGCGCCACCTATTTTTCAATTAAGGTAGAGAGGAATAATGTAATCTTCATTTTAAATGTAATGCAATCAAGGAGTACATCTATTCTTTACTTCATAATTCACAACTAGACTCTGGTTCTGAATTTCATTTTTTTTTTTTTTTCTGGAACAAATTCAGAATCATATTTACTAAGGAATTTAATTTATAATGATGCCAATGTTAAACACCTGATAAGGTTTACTGAAAAGAAGTAAACAAGGAGGAATTACATTAAGGACTGGATGGGATATTAAGGAAAACACACAAATCCTGTATCAGGAGGGGAACCCGTACACTGCTGCGGATGAGCTTGTTACATGCCAAGTTGAGAGTTGCATCATTATTGCAATGTATCTCTTTGTGTAAAGTAGTCTGTGTGTATTGAGGTTTACATGGGCTGGGTTTGCTTGAGTAGCCTGCCTAACCCAGTGCTGAATATTCTGGAGCAAGCTCTGCTGTATCTCTGCCTGTCACTCTAAGATTTGTTACTTCCAGATTTTCTGGATTCAGAGGAACTTGTATACCTGAACAAACTTTGCCATTCCATCCCCCTCACCCACAACCTCACGACACAGCACTGTATTCTGGCTGGAGCAGCCAGAAGTAATGGTAATGTGCGCATGTGGTGTGCTTGCTTGTGAGAATGTATATTTTCTTTTCTGAGGATGGCTTTGGCCAAAAACTCAACGTGTAGGCCTAACATTCTTTTAGCTGTGCCTGTGTGTAACTCAACATGTCATCTTTATAGTGAGTAGCAATTATCCTTTTCATAACACTGCTATTCCAACCTCCACTTTCCATTGTTTTATTAGATATCTTGCTCAAACATAAGACTAGTCTTACACCTACTGCCAGACAGTTTACAACTATTGCTTTCAGAATCTGTTGGGGCATTATCACTTATATCGACACTGAGTAATTCAGCTTCACTGCCAGTCTTCATAAGTAGGCCTATCTCTAGGATCTCTTTCTCAGTGCAACCAGCAATGTCTTGCCTTCCTTTGTAGAAAAGAGGAGAAAAACACTGATGCCAATCCTGATGAACAGTAGGTAAAACAAAGCAAAATATAATGCCACAAAGTGATATAAAAGATAAAGTATTCCAAAACAGCTGGATACCAGAACTTTGAAAAAAGCTACTGAGATATGGGGTAGAAATTTCACCGTACACGTGAACTCTTCAACAGCACTCTGGTGTTGGAGTTGTGGTGCACCTATGGGATAACGGAAGCGATGCCCATCACTAGCACTCAGCAACCAGCAAGGAGGCCCAAGTTGACTTATTAATATTGGTGAAGGAATACAAAGAAGGCACACAAACTCATCAGCAACACCTGGAGAGAGACAGATTATGACAAGTTACCATGTCAGCAGCAGCCCTGGGATTAAGATAGTTTTAATTTTGAAGGACCATTTTCTGGATGGGAATAGCACTGCACTTCAACAACTTATGTATTGTTCACAAAAAGTCTCAAATTAGAATAACTGATTGCATTGATGTAATGACATATCTCACTCCATTCAATCACAACAAACAGTACTTTTTCTGACAATTTTATAGTTACTTGCAGAGCATAAAACTAAATCAGGGCGTACAAATGAGCCTGCTATTTTCATTGAGAGTTGTCACTTTAATACCAAGCAATTGTACTGAATCTAAATAGAAGAAATAACACAAAATTCAGCAGTAAGTGGGAAAGTAATGGTCACATTGGACATAAATAAACCACCTAGCGGCCTAAGCAGCACTGCAAGCATTAAGTCCTTAAGAGTGGATATTAATTGCCAGCTGACTTTGAATGAACATACAAAGACAATGGCATCAGCATTTTAGGTTGTATCATCAACATTTAACAGCCAGTGCCTTGGACATACAAGTCTCACGTACCCACAGTTATTTGCTATGGGATATTTTTCATGTGGCCCAATACACTACACCTGGATATTATTTTCAAACTGCAGAAAATGACAATAAGAGTAACAATAAGCAGAAGTGAGCTTCATTGTAAGGAAAATTTTAACAACAGAATAGCCATACAGCAGCAAGTGAGTTCATCAGTCTGTTGTGCACAGCACAAAAACCAATTGCAGGCAGGTCACAAGTTTATTATCCACAATCATGGAACAGGAGCCAACTTGGACTTCTGTTTCCCAACAAAAAACTCTGCATCACATTTTGTATCATAGACTGAAATCATAATTTTCCCTGCAAGATGAAATAACGGACATACATTTATTTGAAAAGAAAGTTGAATTATAGCTTTTAAAAATACATATACTACGTGAAGGTTACTTACATAATTCAAACGTGTTATTAAAACAAAAATGACATCTAACCACCTGTCATAATATACACTCACGACATAAGCCTAACGCTTTTTACTGGAAATTCGTACATCTAAGCAGGTACAGGGTAATACTAATGTCATACCATTTTCCTGAACTCAGCATCTCACTCATCAAAAAGGAGAGAGGGCACAGGGATTAAATGGTAAGAAAGCATGGTTGTTCAGAAGTCACATACACATATGTGTGCACACACAGCAACAAGTGTCTGAAGACTAAATGAGCTGTGTGTAATTAATGATCATCTTATTAATCCAACTTGTTACAATTAACTAAAAACTTAAAGTCCATTGCTCATTAGATATAATTAAATGAGATGTGCATTTGTTACAGCACAGCCTATCAAGCTATCCTGGCTTAGGTTTTCCTAAATCACATTATCAGGCAAACGCCAGGATGTCTCCTTCAACAAAATCATAGTGGGCCATCTGGTCTCTTCTCATTAAACACATACAACACAGCATATCCAGTCCTATATCATTGTAAAACGATTCTTCGATGAATATATTACTATTACTATGGCATTACATTACCATTGGAACCACAATACAAATGTTCCATCTAGTTCATTAACAGGGGCACACTGTCCTAAATGAGGAATACAGATCAACTTAGAAGTACAAACTTATTTCTGATATCCATACGACATATGATGTCAAGACAGAGTTTTATTAGTTCACCGTCATACCAAAACAAATCCAATACCACCCTATCTTGTCACTATTTATTAAATACAGAAAGAAATCAAATTATAGACAGCATTATTTCGACCAACACATGGGAGCATATTTGAACTAGTATTAAAGCTTCAAAAGGTGGGGGAGACAAATCTATTCCTGCATCTAGCAGTAAGCATCAGCAACGAATTTGCGGAGAAAATGTTGACGAAGAACAAATTTAGCCTAATCATTTTGTTTGTGTTGAGAAATAACAGTTACTGTAATTAACGTTACATGAAGCAGCAGAATATTGATAGAGTGAAAAAGAGGTGTATGGAGGATTATGGGTAAATCCTGAAATAAAAGTGTCTTCACTAATTTGTATTGTCTTTTCTGTCAGGTTAAAACAAGTGACACCTAAACAAGGCACATATAACTGCATAACTGATCAGGGAATGGCAATGATTACTCGTCCTGCGTCCTCTGAACAATTATATCCCTCACCATGTGAGCATAATTCAAAAAGATTAGCTACTGGAAGCTAGTACCTAACGACTGCTGAAAATGGGTGCAAATTACAAATAAATATATAAACGAGAGGCAATGCTAAAATATCAACTGAATACAAATCATTGTAAAGCACATTCATGTATCAGTTTGCGACCTGTCAATTCAAGTGGTTAGACATTCTCTTACAATATTTCTTAACTGACGAATCTTGGAATATTTTCCCTCTTAAGATTTTATTACTGTTTTAGAGCTAACCTGAAATGCAGTCGAAGTCATTTTCAAATGGTCAATTCACAAAACACATTAGGTTCTCAAACAATAACATAAACAAGTCACTACGACGCACAAAGTGGCGTTAAAACTTAAACTACCGGCAGCACAATTCAAACTGCGTACCAACACGCTACACATAATAGTCTCTGACCAGCGATATCTACACAATTGCATAGGACTGGAAGTATGCACATACAAATACAGAAAATTTGCTAGTTTCCGTCTTCACTACGATATCATTCTCCAATTTTGAAAGTGTGGGGATTCTGATAGCACACTTTGTTTCAAAGATCGACGTACATTTCAGGAAAACAATTCCAGTGCAGCAAGACCGCTTCGTTTGTTGGAAAGGAGGGATTCATGCAAAAGCTCTGCATAGCCTAATATTTAAAATTTCGAAGCAAGTAAAGCACCTGAAACTTGTCGATCAATGATTGTCGACCTGAAAGATTTCATAAGTGTAACAGTCTGAAATAAATATCATTGTAACACATTCCTAATATTACTTGTATTTGCAATTTGCACTATATTACCACTTTTTCCAATTTCACCATTATCTGTGTTGCCTTTAGTGAATGTTACAGTGAAAACTGTGTTTGTCGATACTATTATCACATCCACAAACACAGTTAAGCATTCTTATCGTCGTAAAAGTTCAATTCTATTTCGTACAGAACTCCATTTAGTTTATCCGATGACTGTCCTCTCACTTTCCCACAGTGGTGAAGCTAATGAATCATTTGTGGGTAGCTTATCTTATACCCTTTTATACAAGAGATTGATGCGGAAATTCTTTTTGATAGTAAAGCTATCAGTCACTAAATTTCTGGTCACTTCTAGGTTGTTTAACCACGTATCTTTTCTATGGCAGTTGTGCAGAGAGAACTTAACCCAACATTTGTCATTGAATGGCGAAGGTAATTTTCAACGGAATATTATTGGACGCTAAGAATGTAAAGTGCGCTGGTGACAAATATTTATGTTTGTCAATGTAAATATTTCCTAGTTCATTTTCCAGTTGTTCTTTGCTGAAGAATGGGTAAGTTGTGAAAAGCCTTTCAGTTTCACTGTTGTAAACCTTGATTTTAATTTCCTACCTGAGTCCTATCAAGCAACTCTACAGACTGAATATTCTGAAAAATTCCAAAACGCATTTCCATTTGCACTATCATGTTATTTAAGATTTCACATGATATCAGCAACATCTCAAGCAAGTGGAAGTCACACTCACTACACTCATTTCAATGTTAACTTTCTGGATACAGCTTTTAGTACATGAGCTCACATTCGTTTCAAATCACATATCGCTTAACAAACTGGTGGTCATCATGATTGCAGCCTTGCACATACTAATATCAAACACAAATTTGGGTTACAGAAGAGGATAGAGGTGGTCAACATATGACAAAGCAGGGAAAACAATTGGGTTTTATTAAGAACGCCAAGAAACCAAAAGCACTGGTGAACGACTCTGCATCCCAATCGTCATTGTGCGTGGTTCTATTTTGGAAAAGCCTTTCAGCTCATGGTACCTGAGATGTATTGTATTTGTATTTCTTTATTCATCCTGTAAATGGTGATTAAGTACATAGTTTGTAGAAACGATATATGGCAAGTCAGGTCTGGTATATTATACACAACTTTATATGTACCTGTGATTCAGAAAACAATAGTCAATACAAGTTGAATACGGGTAACATAATTATAAAAACAGGAAGATTATTGAAAGAATAGTATGGTTAAGAATAAATATGTGAGGAAGTACACTGTATTTTCTTGGCGCTATAAAAACTCATAAACAGAATAGAAGCTGTGGTCAAGCAAGTACTCTTTTATCTTCATTTCAAATTTAGGCAAGTTTTCTGTTTCAGAGTTAATGCCATGTAGTTATACAACATAATGTCAGTATGATACACTCCTCCCTTATAAATGTTTGTGTTTACTAAATGAACATGTAGGTAGTGCTTCTGTCTAGTATCATAAGAATGGAACTCACAATTATGCTTGAAGATTTTTTCGTCTTTTAATATGCTCACTTTTATGAAGGTTAGTACTTGTTAGATACATAAATAAGAATGAGACAGTATACTGAAACCATGAATATTGCTCTATATGAGTTTCTGCGTGAGGCAATACTGACCCTACGACTTATCTTAGAAGTTAGATTAAGAAAAGACAAACTACGTTTGTAGCATTTGTAGACTTAGAAAAAGTTTCTGGCAATGTTGACTGGAATACTCTCTTTCAAATTCTGAAGGTGGCAGGTGTAAAATATAGGGAGCGAAAGGCTATTTACAATTTGTACAGAAACCAGATGGCAGTTAAAATAGTCGAGGGCACAAAAGGGAAGCAGTGATTGGGAAGGGAGTGAGACAGGGTTGTAGCCTCTCCCCAATGTTATTCAATGTGTATATTGAGCAAGCAGTAAAGGAAACAAAAGAAAAATTCGGAGTAGGTATTAAAATCCATGGAGAAGAAATAAAAACTTTTAGGTTCGCAGATAACATTGTAATTCTTTTAGAGACAGCAAAGGACTTGGAAGAGCCATTGCACGGAATGGAAACTGTCTTGAAAGAGGGTACAAGCTGAACATCAACAAAATCAAAACGCGGATAATGGAGTGTATTCGAATTAAATCGAGTGATGCTGAGGGAATTGTATTAGGAAATGAGACACTTACAGTAGTAAAGGAGTTTTGCTATTTGGGGAGCAAAATACCTGATGATGGTTGAAATAGAAATGATATAAAATGTTGACTAACAATAGCAAGGAAAACATTTTTGAAGAAGAGAAATTTGTTAACATCGAGTATAGATTTAAGTGTCAGGAAGTCGTTTCTGAAAGTATTTGTATGGAGTGAAGCCATGTACGGAAGTGAAACATGGACGATAAATAGTTTGGACAAGAAGAGAATAGAAGCTTTCGAAATGTAGTGCTACAGAGGAATGCTGAAGATTAGATGGGTCGATGACATGATTAATGAGGAGGTATTGAATAGAAATGGGGAGAAGAGGAGTTTGTGACACAACTTGATAATAAGAAGGGATCGGTTGGTAGGAGATATTCTGAGGCATCAAGGGATCAGCAATTTAGTACTGGAGGGCAGCGTGGAGGGTAAAAATCGTAGAGGGAGACCAAGAGATGAATACACTAAGCAGATTCAGAAGGATGTAGGCTGCAGTACATACTGGGAGATGAAGCAGCTTACACAGGATAGAGTAGCATGGAGAGCTGCATCAAACCAGGCTCAGGTCTGAAGACTACAACACACATTGAATTCCCCCAAAAGATAATTCCATACATCAGTAGTGAATCAATAGTGCCATTGTACGTTTGTCCACTGATGCACGACTTGTATTTTGTGATAGGATCTTTACACAGTATTTAAGTTTATTTAACTTTTTATTTACATTATTAATGTGTGTCTCCACATTTGCAGATGAATCAATTCCTCCACCAGTGTTAAAAATTGGTGTTATCCCAACAGCTCATGAATCGCGGTTCCAGCATTTAGTAGGCTACATGTTTGATGAAATCTGAATCATTTAGTTTCTTAGAGTTAGATTCTCTTTGAGGACTTCCTAAAAGGAACAGAATGCTAGAAAAATTTAAATGAAAAACCTAACTGATTTGATACTTTTAGAACAATATAATGGCACTGGATTAGGTTTATAGGCATAACTGTAAAAATATCACTCATGGATGTTTTTGTTAGAAATTTTTGAAAACCTTCATGTTTACCTGCCACTACTGAGGCTCCATCATATGCTTAGCTCACTTTTTTGTCAATAGTTTCCCAAACATCAAGTGCATCAAGTACAATTTCTGATAAACACTGAGCAGTTTTGTTACTAGAAGCACTGTGAAAACCATTAAATCTTTCTGTGGGATAGTCTTGTGCACAAAATCTATGATTAATACTCATTTAGGACTTACAAGAAACATCCAGGTTTTCATCTGCTTGCACTTCAAAAACCTCACCCAACTATAACGCTTCTTTAAAGTGATCATCAATGACATTGGTAAGCAATTCAATTAATTTGCTCTGAATTCTGCTTGATGTTCCTTCGAACCTAGAAGTGCTCTGCAAGCGATCAAGAATAAACTGTTCCTGCCTAGACAAGAGTTCCAATAATTCAGGGTAGTTCCCTTTGTTGTTGAAACTTTCATCTTCAAAGCATCCTTTGAATGGAAACTCTTGTTTGCCCAAGAAACAAACACCAGCAAGTCTCTCTATTATTAATCTAATTTGTTTCACAATCCTATCATTTTTATGGCTAAAAGTTTAGTTCGTTCAGAAACTGAATGCTCAATACGTACATGACCCAACAACTGAAACCTCTTTTCGTTCTGTCTGTGCCTCCTTGGATTCTGGTGTTTCTGCCAAAATTTTTTGTCACATATACTCTGAAAGAAACTAACATCTCTTCTTTCTCGGTGCCAGACCCAACAAAGTACATGTGTAAAATACAATTTATTTGTTGCAGAGCAATATGTAAATCAAGGGTACTCTTTATAGCATTTTGTTTCCTATCAAGCATTTCAAAGTTTAAGTTCAGGGGGAATCACTTATTTTTATAAGTGCACTTTGTTTCATAAGTCAAGTTTTTAATCTAATTCACTAAGTAAAGACACAAGTATTCTCTCTACACTTGCCATAACACATATAATCAGCTAATCACATGCACTCACGAATTATACTACTAAAATTAGTTTTGTTAAACCAGATCTGAACAGTGTAAGAAATAACATCTCAATGGGAGATTCCTATCACACATGAAATCCTGCTGCCCTGCTGCCTGCTGTGTAGAAAGAGACTATTTCTATCGCCTCCAGTGAACTGTTAACTGCATACATGCATAACACAGTGAACTCTCAACTTTAATAACACACAAAACAAGCTTTCACTGATACGTTCTAAATCTAATTGTAAGTTTTCTTAAAATTTTTGTGTGGACTAAGCCAAAAGAGCGTCTGAAGAGCTTCGCCACTGATTTGTTAATTCCTAACTTTTCACAGACATTCCACTGACACATATGAAAATGCCAATTCGATAATTTGTTGTGTATGATACACTTCATTTTTGTACTGCATTCATATGATCATAAAAAATGGTTCAAATGGCTCTGAGCACTGTGGGACTTACCTTCTGAGGTCATCAGTCCCCTAGAACTTACAACTAATTAAACCTATCTAACCTAAGGACATCACACACATCTATGCACGAGGCAGGATTCGAACCTGCGACCGTAGCAGTCGCGTGGTTCCAGACTGCAGCGCCTAGAACCACTCGGCCACTCCACCCGGCATATAATCATAGCTATAGCTAATATAAATGTAAGACACCACTGGACAGGTGCTGTGCAGTATAGGGTCATTTTTATTCAATTATTTCAAATCCTGGACATTCAGTTAGCTGGTAATTCGCTAATGATCAGTTGAGTAAAAAATTACATTTCACAACGATTATTACATATATACACTCATTGCTATAAAAAGAGCTGCATCATGAAGAACCAAATCTATCTACTGCAAACTGTGCGGTCATGTTGCACATTATCAGTTATACCAATGATTTCTTTTCCAAGGTCAGCCATGCATTCAGGGAGTGCAGTTGGGGCAACGGTGTCATTACATCTGTTGATATAATAGGGCCCCAAACGGCTATGCCAGCCAGTATGACAACAAGTAGCTTCACTAAAGCATCTCTGAAAGCACTATGTCTAGGTAACACATTTGATAGTAAGCTACCCAACTGGATGAGTTCGAAAGGGACAGCATTGTGGAGGTGCAGGACGCTGGGTGGTTGTACCATTATATTGCACACCCCACCAGACTTACAAACACCATCTTTTCCCCTTGCTGACGTCAATGGGCACAGGAAGGGATGCATGCATGACACATAGGATATGGACTCCCAATTTATATCGCCAAAAGGAAGCACTGAAGGAGTCTTCACTAAATCTAAGACACATACAACTCCATGCTGAATATCTTGATGAATGTATTCACAATCATAGGAGTCTGACACCATACTAACACTTAAGTTTTGTGGCCAGGTAGTCAGTGGCAGTTTGTGAGTATAGGTGCTGGATGTTCACACATTTTTTGATTCAGATAAATCTGAGAGCGTGAACTTAATTGCATCTGCTCTATGACAGTTATGCTTATCAACAGCTTTATAAAACTACAGCCACTGTCAATAATAATAACTACAGTAATAATAATAAGATGCACAACATTTATGACAAAAGAAAGAGTTGTGTTGTGGAGTTTTGTTATTTTGTACATAATTAAGTACATTTCATGGCAATAACGAAGAATGTGTAAGCTTTCACAACTCTCCCTTTCGCATTTTTGTGCAAGTGGGAGTTTTCATGCTTCACCATTTTGTTTTCAAACAAATGTAAAAGACCCCAACAGACATATTTGTTCACGAGTTTACTTCTAGGTTAAAAATCAGTTAATCTTACCCTTCACTGACACAACAAATTGTGTGCACAGTATACTTCGTCTTTTAAATGTTCGCTTGTACTCATGCTTGTTTGATTTTGTCGCTCCCTCATTCAAAGGATCTGTTCTCAGAGGCCCTAGTTCCTGTGTGGCTAACGTTTCCTGGTAATTTAAATTTTCTGTTCCCAGAACGAGATTTTCACTGTGCAGTGGAGTGTGTGCTGATATGAAACTTCCTCGCAGATTAAAGCAGTGTACCAGACCAAGATTTGAACTCACAATCTTTGTCTTTCATGGGCAAGTGCTCTACTGAATGAGCTACCCAAACACGACCCATGACCTGTCCACACAGCTTTACTTTTTCATTAGCATTTAAAATAGATTCAACATAGTTTGTGTTTACACTGCACTTGAAAGCTGATTCCCTCACAGTAAGCCACCAACTCCAGACACAAAGTGCCATTTGTGGAAATGGTTAAATTCAAATATTAATGTCTACCAACATGGTCACTTGACTAGAATACAAGAGGCACCGAGATTCATAAGGGCCTAAAGCACACCACCATTGATCCCACATTGAATAGAATTTCCGATTACCAGTGATACTACTTTTCATGAATTTTCGTATATACAATGTGTGCCTATAACATAGATAAACCATAAGACCAGCAGATTTCAGAAGCATCAATAAATGCTACAATCTTACAATCGACAGTGATGTGCTTTAGGCCCTTATGATTTTCAGTGTCTCAAAATCGATACTGTCTGATAAATTTCATAAATTAATATACTGTAACTAGTAAGTGAGTAGGTTGAGCGCATTAAGGGATTATTCAATGAGCAAACCTATCCCAGCCACAAGAACAAATATAAAAATTAAATGAATAAAAATAAATGTAAAAATATACTCATATAATGAACTCCAAAACGCGAAATTCGTTACCATTAATTTTAGTTCTTTGCTTAGTATTACATTCTTCAAAAAACTGAAAACCCTCTTAAATTCTTAATCTATTTAAGTACAAGTAATGTGAGATATGATTTTCAATTTGACATTTTTGTTAACAGAAATAATAAACCAAGAGAGTAACAAGTGCAAAGAATATTGTAAACCATGTTGAATTATAGAACATTTTTAGAAGTCAGGGCCATACTGACAGTATTATAGCAAATTTATAAAGACAAAGAATACAAAATGAGATTTAATATTTATTTAATAATCTCACTTAGTAACTAGTGATTTAGAAGATAGATGACACAATAAAAATTAATGAATAAATTTACATAATTGGTATAAGATATGTGGTATGGATTTTATTTATACATTACAAGAGATAGAAAAGTTCTTTTGAGATCCATAAGGCACTGTATCATAATTTTCTAGAACTACTCTTTTATAAAACTGGAATGAGAATTATTTCTTATCCTATTTGTTGACTAGATTTTTAGTATCAACATCTCCAGTGATCTGATTGTATTCTAATTTTTTCCTTCACTTCACTCTCAATTAATCTTATCACAAATGTGAAATTTAGATTTTGAATGTTCTTATAATTTAACATGTATCCCTCTACCCTCAACTCTGCTTTTCTATCATTTTCCTCATAATAACTTTTTGGGCCAGTTGGAGACCTATCTATAATCCAGTTATTTTCTAATTCATCAATCCATTTGCCTAACATCCAACATATTACCTAACCTATCATCTATTAATATCTCATAAAAGCACTGTAAATCTGTTACATAACTGTTTGGCTCATGTTTTGCCTTAGCCCAGATTTCCCCCATAATGCATTAAGGCATATCTTAGTAACAGCTCGTTTTCCTAGATTTTCCATTATTGTATCACGATCTAAGCCAATATCTAATTTCTCTTTAACTGTTTGCAGATACTCTTAATCAGATTCAAAATCATATGGACTGGTATCTAATTTTATTTTCATAAAATCTTTCACATCTTTTATATCAACATGTTGCTTTTACTTCTATAATCCCTTACTTCATAGACATATAAAATTTCATATCCTTTTTCTACAGATTTCTTCATTTCGTCAGTCGTCCAAGATACAATAAAACTTCTTTCGTCATCATTGTGATTGCATTTTTTTCGTTTGAGCACATTTGATACACAAAGGAAACAAGAGTTTTTAATTCATTCTTACTGGTAAAACAGGTTGACAGAATCCTTTAGGTGACACTATCTCACATTTTATTAAACTGTACCATTTTTTGAATAATATCTTGGTCTACATATTTTTCTTGGATGTTGTTCAGGATAAAAACAATAAAATTGCACAGTAGGATAAAGACTACGTATGTCAATATATTTTATTTTTATGCTAACACTATCAGCTTTAGCTCTTTGTTTTACTGCATTTGTCCAATCACGATAAATGCACATCTTGGATTCTATGATTGAACAACTTCTGGAATCTGTTTTAATTTTTGAAACTTCCTATTTTCTCCCACATCGCCACTAAATTACATCCCATACATCGTATTTCTGCACTTCTTGTTCAAGATTTTTAGTAAATGTCATCCATTGTTTCTTTATTTTCATTGTTAATCATCACACTTTTAAAATATTTTTTACAACTATGCTAAAACAACCATGGTACTGATAAACAGTATTGATAAACAGTATTAATAAACAGTAACTTTCTTTATCACGTCCATCTACTTTTGCCCTAGCTATTTACAGTTCTCCACCCTTAAGAGCATGCAAGATATTATTACTGTTTAAACTGTTTAACCAGCCTATGGTTTCTTTACTACAGTTTTCCTTTTGTTCTTTATTCAATGCAGTGATTGCGTTTTAAGGTAAATATTCAGATCTGCAAATAGCCACTACAAACACCCACAACTGTTAAATGACAGAATGGATCAATAATAACTATTTCTAGAAGTCGCTTTTTAAATTCCAAAAAACCTCTTCTTAATGTATATACAGCTGATTTACAGTACCCATTAATTTCTTTATTCATATTTAACACATAATTTTCCTTAATTCTGGAGCTATGCCATTTGGAAACACTTGTCTATGTTTCAGTTTCATAGTATCGACACAATAATATCGAATACTGGGAACTGATTTTAGGTTATTTTCATTTTCTTGGGTATTGAATAAATGTGGAAAAAATCCTTTCTTCAATTGTTTCAGAGCAAATGTTTTTGGAAAACTATTCAGTGTACCTTGTACAAAATTGCTGGTATCTATAATTTTTAAAGCTAACTGTTTTATCCTCAATAACATCAGCTTAGTTAATATGTAGATGGTACATAGTTTTATTTTATGTTCAGCACAGTACTTAAAAATGAATTGTGAATCGTATCCTATAGCATAGTGAGCTAGGAATGTATAATTCTATAATTCTTGTTTTTTTCCACATATCATCCACCTAAGGAATTCATCATTTATCTTAAATTAAGAAACAGTAACTCCTTTAAAACTGTCAGCTTTTATGAGACTCCAAATATGTATATCTGTTTCTCATTGAACTTCGTAATCAAACCACATGTATCTTTCTCTATAGATACAATTCACTCTCATGTGGAATACGTCTTCACACTTGTCAAACTGTTTACTAGCAACTACTTTTCCACATTCTCTCCACATGACTCTTTCTGTATAGATACAATTCACTCTCATTTGGAATCCGTCTTCACACTTGTCAAACTGTTTACTACCAACTATTTTTCCACATTCCCTGCATTGGAATATATAATAATCTTGGATTTCTTCATTAATATAACAAATATTTTTATTACAATTTGGACAACCTTTGACTATAAAATCGTCACCAAATTTTCTTTCACAAATACCACGTTTTTGCACTACAGATAGCATATAACATATATGATTTTTAATTTTTACTACTGGACTACAGTTTCTGCAACGTTCAATGCCACATTTGCATACTTTAGTTAACTCTTTTGGTAGTTTGTATTTAACTCCTCTAATTTTCTTAATCTTCTTCATACTTAGGTCTCTACCAAAAATATTATTTGTGTGGTATGTTAGTGCCATTATTATTACTCTAGGACAGGACAGATTGTCTTTATTATTAATTCTTCAGATGCATCTTTTTATCTTTTGCCTTCAACTAGACTTATTACTTTTTTTACGACTACCTTCTCTGCATCTAGGAATCGCTAACATTTTAATAACAGCCAAACACTTGAGGTTTAAATCAGGTATCTGCTATATCAATAGTCTTATCAGATTCTCAAGTATTATTTGAAGCTTTATGTCCTACAGAAATTGGATAAAACAGCTTTGGATTTTTGGATGTTCTGTTCGACTTATCTTCTTTTCTAAAACTTGTTGTTTGCTGCTTCAACCATAGAATTGAGTGCTGTCATTATATAATCTGTTTTCTCACAAACAGTATCGTGTTTAGCAATATTAGCATCATTAAAGACAATTTTATAATCAACAAACCGATCTTGAAATTTGTCATTTAATGTAAAATTATTTCTTTTTAGATGGGTCAGTCTTCTTTTCTTGCTTTTCTTGCTCAAATGACTTTCTACTGAATGGATAAATTTTATCTATTTTTACTATGTTTTCTTCTCTAGGTAGTTGAGTTTTTTCAATAACATCATCATCAAAGCTGTAAAAGTAATTTATGTTAGGTACACGTTTTGGTCTTGATCTAGTCTTGTGGAATAATTTTGGATGAAATTGAAACTCCCTTAGAACTATCGAATTAATTAATTCTGATTCCTATAATTTCTTCTATCCTCTAATACGACGACTTTGAGTTCCCTTACTTTCAAACTGTCGGGAGCCTAGTAGGAGGAGGTAAATTATGCAAAATAATTAAATAAATTAAATCATATTTTCTAAATCTCTTATATACTCTTAAATTACTCCTTCAGTAACAATCACAAATTTGAGCGATGGTAAACTGTTCCATTTATTACAAATTTAAAAATATTAGGTTTGCAAAAAATGAAAAGTGAAATGGGAGAACTCTTGTTAAAGCAGTCATTAAATAAAATTTCCTTCAATTAATTTTAAAGGTCTGACACTGTAAATGTCTTTTGAGGTGAATTGTAATTATTTCTTTTCCATATTACGCACCGTTTTCTTTTTAGGTTATCTTCTAGCAGGCAAATCTTACACTTACTTCAGAGCTTTTACCTAGATGTAGGATTTAAGTAATAACAATTTCTTTATTTCTTTGACAACCAATACATTTATTGTTGACTTACCACAATCATCATTTTTTAAAGATACTGATATTTTAAAATGCTCCTCACATGAAATTTGTTTTACATGTTTTCTGAAATAGCCAATCTAATATTTTTTCCCAGATACAAAGCACTTTAATACATCCATTTCTTTGATAGTTTGTAATATATTCTTTGGACATATCTGAATGTTTATGCTTTCTATATTTATGTGAGTGAAAGTTATCAATTGACTTCTCCACTTCACATTTCTCACAGTTCCTGACTTCCTTCTACTAACACAAATTTTTACTACATTAATTAAAATTATTCCTTAATACATGAATCCACTTTCATCTTAGTCTGGTGTAGATAGCTGTATAGGCAAAATAGTTACATTCTTTACTTTTTTACTCTCACTAACATTTCGACTGAGTATTTTATATTTCATTTATGAGTTTGCAGTACAATACACATTTCATGAAACGTAAATTTTGTCTATAATGACACATTCTTAAGGAAATTAGTGTAACCTGACTAAATAGTACGAGATGATTGTCCTTTCTTGTTTTTCATATATTCTAAAGTACATTTTTTACATCTGTTATTAAGTTTATCTTATATGTGATGGATTATCTTAGAAACAATCTAAATTTTTCATTTCTTGATAATATTAACAATTCTTTTCTGCTGTATTGATTTCTTGTTTTTCTTCATCATCCACTGACATTAATATTTTCGAATGTTATTCATTCGGAATTCTTTGTAAATGATTTTTTAGTAATATTAGAAATATTTTTCCCCATTCAGAAGAAATTCGATTATTGTTGTAACTTTTTACATGATATTCATTTACACATTGTCTACACATCGTTACATATCCATCTTCAGTATATTGCTGTGAAGTAAAATTATTAGTTGACTTCCAAGTATTATAATATGTACAAAATAGAATTTGATTGGTTGTTGTTGAATCTGCTTCACTCATATACAAACTGGAAGGCGAAACGTAAGGGGAAGCTTTATGTATGGACCACGGCATCTCAGCCCAGAAGTGTCAAGTGATGACAACACCTACTGTGAAAACATTCATTCTACGATCAAATAACTTTTTGTTTTATCCCTTTATGAAAATATGATTACAGTTGCAGTTGTTTTTTATAATTGATGATTTTAATTAATTAAGCATATGGAACATTCATAATCTTTAGATTCTTCACACAGTATATCATAAGGTTTAAATACTTTTTGTAAGAAGATTGATAGATTTTTGAAATTTTAAAATTATTTCCCTATTAACTTTATCTTAAAATCCTATCATAAAATCTTCTGATAACTTTTGTTCACCTGATATAACATCCAAATTTAATTTATCCTTGGATCTGTCGACATGTATAATATCTCAATTTAATTTATTTCCAAAATCTCTCATAATATCTTCAGATAATCTCTGATCAGCTGACATGAATTCCCAATTTATTTTATCCTGAAACTCTTGCATAAAATCTTTAGATAACTGTTTTGGTACACAGATCCATCATGCCAGGTTAATTTAACTTGAAAATCTCTTACAAAATCTTCAAATAATTTGTAATGTCTTGACTTATTTATCCAATCCCATTTATCTTGAAATTCTCTTGCAAAATCTTCAGTTATTACACGATTTGTGACTATATATTCATAATCTAATTTATCATAAGATTCTCTCATAAATGTCTGGGTATATTATAAAAACTCGATATTAATTGTTTCTCTTCAATTTCACAAAATGGATTTTCCTTTTTAACATAATCAACACCTATTTTACTATATATTTTATTGGATAGTTGCAATTGTTCAAAATTTATTTTTTTTACATATCAGATGAATCACCTGAAGTTATTCTTCTCTAGCTTTTACTACACTCACCTCAGTGCTGGCTTTAGCCAATGGCTTGTTGATAAGTTCAATAAGTTTTACTAACCTAAAATTCCTAATTGCATTGCTCTAGCCTTCAATTCGTTTACTTTCATACTATTTAGACTCGCCATTTATTAGAAGCCATTTTTATTACGTATGTAAAAAAAAGTTCGAAAAGCGTCATTTTACTTTTAAAAAAATTACACCATTTTTAGAGGAAAAGAATGATATAATTATTACATCTGTTCGAGGTGTCATGGACTTGTCACCTGAAATTCCAATATGATTAAAATGTGGAATGTCATAATTGTTACTGAAAAAATGAAAAAGCTAAAAAAATTATTGGTAATACCTGACACGCATTCCAGCAATAGCTGAAGAAGCTTTTGGACTGTGTCCAAGGACATCTAATGTAGTTGTCGCTACTTCAAAAACACATATGATGAATATATTTGAATTTCTTCAAAAGAATAATTTTCAATTAAATTTGGTTACTGGGTTTAAAGATATTTGTTTTCCATTCTTTGAGGAAATGAATACAGTAATTGCTAATGATATTGTGTGTTTTAAGCATTTGAGGATCCCAGCTGAAAATTATACTAACATTGAAAGAAGTATTGTAAAATAGTTAAACATATTAATACTGATTATACTGAAATCAACTATAATGATTAATTAGCTTTAGAGTATGAATATATTCAAAACGAAGCTAAGAAAGTAAAACCAAATAATTTACGTAAAATGACCTCGATTTTATTACAAGGAATGTAGAAACAATCACACAACTCTTGATGAAATATTTCTTGATTGTCTTAATTGTACAAAAGAATATAATGTCTTTCTGCCTCAACAACTAGCTACAAAATCCAAAAAAATTCAAGAAAAACGACGAAATCAACAACTACACCATCAAATTAATGAGAAATATCAAATAATTAGCGAAATACAACCTCATGTAGTTACACCCACTCAAGATTTTAATTTGAGACATATACTTGTTCTTTTAAAATTATTCGCTGATGACTGTGAATATGATTGTTATGTCATATGAATATATAGAAGAAATTTACAAAGACAGTTATATGCCATTATAGATAGACATGCAAACTGTGAACAAATGTTGAGACTTGAATATGATCCTAGCTCAATAGATTAATACCAAAGAGTGAAAGAAAATTTGAGGATTAGTTGTAGAAATAATTATTTTAATATTATGAGTGACTATACAAAAGTAGAATTGATTAATGTAATACTGAATATTCACCAAATTGAGTTGAAATTTTAAAGTCGTCTATTCAGCTGCCTAAGAAAAATTCTACTTTTTACTAACAAATAGGAGCAATCCCATTCGGTGTCTCCCCCAAAATTTCACTAAAAAGATTTGCTAAATATTTTTGTCTGTATATAAGAGGGTAGCTAATCCTTACAGTCACAAAAACTTAAATTTCTTAATAATGCAGTTAGTTGAAGTTCTTTATCTATTCGTATTTTTCTTCTAAATACTTATTATCTCCATATGTATGTCATGTTTTTTACATTCTTCATCTCATTTATTTATTTCTGGATCTCCACGTGCTAGTCTTTTGTCTAGTTTAGTAAAAGGCCTGCATTATGAATATCCTGGTACATCAATCTCTGGCATTGGTAAATTTTTTAAACACAAATGACTAAACCTTAACCATGTTTTTCACTTTTCCTAAATCTGTGAAGATTATTCAAAATTCTGATCAAATATGGAATTCCTTTTGGATTGTTGACTGTGAAATCACTGAAGTTATTTATTAACATTTTCATTATTCCCACTTTTTCATTGTGATAATTTTTATTTACTTTAATTCTTCTCCATGAATCACTGCTAATCTATCATTTATTTGAGGGATACCATTCATTCAGACATATACAACTGATTTCTCTTAATATATTTAAATTAAACCTTCACCAGTTTCCATATCTACACCTGAGTCTGCCTTAATGCTGGAAAACGTCATCAACAATTTCTTTTATCAAATATGTATCTTTATTTCCTTTACTTGTGTCTATTTTATTTCAATTATAATCAGGATATAATGCTCCCAAATGGTATAATAGATCTGAATAATTTGATAAATCAGAACTGGTAAACAGTGTATTAATATTTTCAATAGTTATTAGTTTTTTAGTTAAAAGATTAATTAGTCCATATTACCTTCAAGTTTCCTACAACCAATTGTTAATTTATCTCGACCAATTAAAAACTATCAGTGGGTCTCAATCCAAGAACTTTATCTTCACTATAGTTAATATAATCTAGCATTCTATCGCTTAAATTTATTTTTTTAACATTTTTATTCATTTTATCTTTAAACTCTTCTCTATACTTACACAATAAATCTTGTATTTATGATTCACTTAAAGTACAGTCATGCTGTGAATTTTCATATTGTTTAACTGGGCCACACAGGATTAGACGAGCGGTCTAGGGCGCTGTAGTCATGGACTGTGCGGCTGGTCCTGGTGGAGGTTCGAGTCCTCCCTCGGGCATGGGTGTGTGTAAGCTTAGGGAGTGATGACCTTAGCAGTTAAGTCCCATAACATTTCACACACAATTGAACATTTGTTTAACTGGTGGGGTATTATTAAATTCTTCTAACTGATAATGAGAACAAGGAACCATTCATTTTTTCAACTTCTCTATTTTCTTTACTTGTTTTATGTGTTCAATAACTAGTTGATCACCTATTTTAAATTTTTATTCTCTGATCTTGGTTGCTTTTCTCCAGTTTTTAAATTCCTCTTTTAATTGTTCCTTTACTGTTCTATTTCGACTGAATTTTTTAACAACTTGAAAGGTCGTATTTTGCAAACATTTATGAGAGATGAAAATCATTAATATAATTTATTAATGTTATGAAATCCTGCAGTTTATTTCTGAACTTACTTTCTTTCAGTTTTCTATTCATGTCTGTCATTAAAAATGCAAGTTGATCGTTCTAAAATTTACTACACATTCTTTAAAATCATCATACTTTAAATCGCCACCAACAAACTCATGATAAAATTTGGTTACATTTTTGTGATCTGTTTGAAAATATTTAAAAAATTAGGATTATCTCTGACTAACTGTTTTGGTATTTCAGAAGAAGTTTGAGCTAAATAAAAACAAGCTGTTTATTTATGTCTTCCTCTGGTAAAATATTCTCTAGCTATACCCCGATTTTCAAGAATGAAATAATCAAATACTACTACTGAATTATCTAGTAAGAGATCTAATGCAATAAGTTCATAATTATTTACAATGATAGTAGTAATTTTTTAAAGTTTTTTTCTGTTTATGATTATATTTTATAAATTCTTGGTATTTTAGCCGATATTACTCTTAGAATAAACAAAAAAATGATTAATTATATTCCAATTCAAGTGTCATGGATCTAGAATATAATTGTCGACCATAACGTAGTTTTTTGACGAGCACTTGGTTCTATGATTGCACACTGAATAGAATTTGGTATAAATTTAGTTTTTACTTTTTTGTTTCTTCTCTGGAATCCTTATTTTTGGCTCCCAATTAGTTTCATTTATTTAATAAAATTTTTAATAGTAAATGAGTAGACCATTTCAATTGAGCCATAAGTCATCTGTTCTCAAAAAAATATTGACTGTACCTATATGAGACAGCTTTTGCAATGTTACACTAGTTGACCTTTATTCAATGTTTTTAACTCCAAATATTGAATTGAACAGCAATCAATTGTATTGTGATCGAGAAACGATATAAATTCCAGTAGGTCAGTAGAGTTTAAAAGATGGAGGAAAATTTATTCATTCAGGGAAAACAAGTAGTCACATTAAAGCAAATGAAATTTTAAATAGAGTTGTTATGGAAAGTGGCCTAACATTATTCATGGATATAAAAGATAGTATTGTTATTATATTCGGATTTAGTTACCAAATTGTTGAAGCTACAGAAAAGGCTGTTGTTAATGATGTTCCTAAAAAAAATCCATGTGAGTTAAAAAATATAAATTTTAATCTAGCTGATGGAATGTTTGTAAAGCATACTAATCATTTTCTTAGAGAAATTAATACTATTTCTTCATTCAAGCGTAATGTAGTATTCGGTGGGCCAATAATTCATCATCCCAATTTTCCTGGATGTATTCCAATTGTTGATACTATTCGATATTTAGAAATTACTGTATCTGATGAGAATGATACTTTGGTCGACTTTAATCATGCTTATGTATATTTCTCTTAGAAATGTCTCAATAAATTTTGTACTTATTAATTCATGAACAAAATCGATAGTTATCAGACTAAAAATAATCTAAATCTTCCCAACAAAAACACAGAGGTTAATATAAATATTGGAGATGCTTGTGTTCATCCTACTCATACTCAGCTGTATATGAGCTTTAGTATTACTGGAGTGATGGTACTCATTATCCATTATATGATGGAAAATCTAATAAAAATTTAATTGATAACTATGTGTCAAAGTTGTTCGAGGTCATCGCAACAAAGAAAGAAAACAATATCTTGTCTAGAATGGAATGTCCATTCATGTCTTCATCTAACGTTACGCAATTGACTATGACTTTAATTCGTGAATTAACTATGGAAGGTCATATGCTTCACATTGCATGACTAACATCATGAATTGGCTTTAAGTTTCTGTTTTTCCTGTGCAGTGTCAAAGAGTGGAATGATAGAGAAATACTGTTTGTTCACAGTAAGTTGATGATTCATGTGGTGACTATCAGAAGCGGCAGAAGTCGTGTCTCGCCCTCATTCTATGATTTACAGAGAAGAGGTGCGGGATCATTCTCGATTAACCATATCTCAAAAGACTAGTAACATACACTTTCAACCAAAGTTATGTAGCCACACAATATGACAACTTTGTAAACAACAAGAGATCTTAAAGCTTAATATAATTGAACTTAATAATGTGTACAGTAATACTTCCAATATAGAGGCAACGTAACGCTGGTAGGGACCAGAAATGGTAGAACATCTTTCAACTAGTGCCGATTTTCTCTGCTTCTGGCAGCACCAGTAAAATTTTCAAGTTATCAGTAGTGTGGAAGTCGTTCGATTAAACCTATGTCAGGCACTTAAATGTGAATTGCAGGATACAAATGTAACTGTAGAAGTAAAATTATCTTATGTAATGTACTGTATAATTGTCTTGTATATACTGAATTACATTTAAACTCATCATCATAAGAAGAGCTGCAGCCAAAAGGACAAGGTACATTGCGATTATTGTTGGTAGGCGAATATATGGTATCATACATACAAAATGATAATACTTCCAACTTGGAGGGACCAACATGTATTGTACTACATGCAGTGGAGGCTGCTGTGCTGCTGTGTAAGAGCACAAGAGCACATGAATACCGTATCTTTCGACACCTTGCAGATTTATTGGTTATTTTTCTTTGGATGCTGTTAAACATATAATATCATAGATGCAGTCTGAAATATATGGCACTGAAATCTCTTGCGCTACTGCTCCTCTAGGCTCCATGAAATTTGGCATCATGGTCATGAGTTAATCTACAGTTGTGCATGTTTTAAGGAGATTTCATGCATGTGCAACTCACATGACATAATTGCCTTACAGGCCAAAAACATATGGATTTGATAAACATTGTACACAGTTCATGATGTGCACAGGTAGCCCTTGCTATTCAACTAGAAGTTTATAATGGTACCACCAGGCAGACTCTAAACCCCATTTGCTTTGCATAAATCCTGCTAGATAACAGCACCCTCTTCAGATATACTAATTCACTAGCTATTAGATCAGACATCAGTATATGTTTAAGTTTTACTGACAGTAAACCTATTTTTCTTTCTGAATGAGTTATAGTAGTAGTAAGTCCTTAGGTTGAGCGCAAAATGAGATTATATAGTAAGCAAACCCATCCCACCATCAACAAAAAGATATAACAATTAAATGATTAAAAATTAATATAAAAATTGCTTATATAATGAACTGCAGATGGTACAATTAGTTATTATTATTCTTAATTCTCTTCATTCCTTAATACCTTAGCTTAATATCGCTATCTTCAACAAACTAAAATTCTTAGTTAGTTATTATCTTATAAAATCTGTCTGTTAAAATAATTTTAAATTTAGTATCAAACTCCATCCACATTTTCACCCCATATTTAATTTTTAAATATTCACAGCCAAGAATATGATACAATTCATTTACTTCTATCTCACTAACCTTTAAACAAATTAGAATTGCTTGCATCATTAAGATTCTTCAGTAGAGTATACATTTGTACAGAATAAAAGATAATAATATTAATAATTTGCACTCAAAATTCCATGCTAAGCACTTTACATTAAATGTTTCTTCCCATACATAACTGTGTAGGCAATTGTATCTTTCGGAATTCTATCATTAAAAGTGGCAACTAATTTCATTGTAATTTTCTGTGTGGCTAACACCTTCATTCTTCTAGACATATTTATGACATAGATATGATAATTTTCAATAAAATTGAAGGGATTTACATTCACATCACCATTCAATTGAGTGAGTCACTTCAAATCTAGCATAGCATCATATCCTTTCAGATGCTTATTTGGTGGATCTAGATTCCACATTTCTTGAAGAAAGACTTCGTTTTGTCCATTCTTCATTTATATATTCTGTAATTTAATATGATCGAATAAAGAAGAATCAATTAGCTGATTATTTTTTAGATTAGTTTGCACTCAAAGCACTCCATCTTCAGGCCACAAGTGGCCCATCCGGACCATCAAATCGCAATGTCATCCCAGCTGATGATGCAGATAGGAGGGGCATATGGTCAGCACACCACTCTCCCAGTCGTTATTATGGTTTTCTTTAACCAGAGCCGCTACTATTCGGTCAAGTAGTTAGTCAACTGGCATCATGAGGCTAAGTGCACTCCGAAAAATGGCAACAGCGCATGGCGATCTTTATGGTCACCCATCCATCTGTTTGCCACGCCTGACAGCGCTTAACTTACAAGTTCCTAACCAGGAGCGAATTTTATTGTGTCATGTGTGTGCTTTAATAGTTTAGTTTCTTGAGTTTCTGTGTGTAAATTTAAGATCTAATAGACACTGTTCTCGCGTTTTCGTCGGCGTCGGAAAGTAAACCGATTTTGTGACACATTACAAGTTCCTAATCAGCGGCAAATTATTTAGATTCACCTGAGAGCTTCGGTAGTTAGGTTTTCGAATATCTGCGTGTTACTAGACACAGTTCGTGAGTTTCCATCAGTTTCTAGAGTAGAGTTCCGCAGTATGTGCCAATGGTCCGTTTTATCTGCATAGTTTAGTTTTCCATGGTCTATAGTATGGACAGGGACTGCGATTGTTGTGTGTGGATGTGAACTGAGATGGTGAGACTTCGCACTCAGCCTTAGGCTGTGATGACTTCGGTTATACAGCTTGAGGCTGCAGTGGATGGGCACCACTGTTGTGGGTCGGCCATGGGGATCCAACGAACGTCCAGCACGTCAGAGTCGTCAGATCGGTCCTCGCCAGTGGCCAACCCAGTTACTACTCGCACTGACCCCTCAACCTGTGGTCGAGTGGGAGGTCACTCCGGGGCGAAGCAGGCCGAAAGACTTCCCAGGCGGTCACAAGTAAGGTCTCCCCAGTTTGTCTGACAAACAGGTTCTAGGTGCTGTCTCTGACTGAAACTGTCACTGAGCCAGATGCTGTTGAGTGTCCTGTTTCAGAGGAAGCCACTCAGCCTGCAAGATCTGGGCAGTCGCAGAGGGTGGAATTATTGGTAGTTGGGAGCTCCAATGTTAGGCTCATTATGGGGACCCTTAGGGACTTGGCTGACAAGAAGTGAAAGAAAATCAATGTGCACTCTATGTGCATACCACGTTGAGTCATTCCAGATGTGGAAAGGGTCCTCCAGGATGTTATAACAGTTGTAAATTGTCTTAGCTGTGTTGGGAATGTACCAGAGCTCCAAGCGCTAATAGAAAGCACTGGTGCTCAAATAGTTATAGGCACTGAAAGCCGGCTAAAGCCGGATATAAGCTCAGCCGAAATTTTTGCGAAGAACCTAACGGTGTCCCGAAAGGATAGGCTAAACACGGTTGGCAGTGGCGTGTATGTTGCCATCAGAAATAGTTTATCTTGTCGCCAAATCGAAGTAGAAACTTCCTGTGAGGTAGCATGGGCAGAGGTCATAACAAAATAATAATTGGATCCTTTTACCAACCTCCCAATTCAGATGATACAGTAGCTGAAAGGTTCAAAGAAAACTTGAGTTTGAATTCAAACATGTACCCAGCTCATACAATAATAGTTGGTGGTGACTTCAATTTATCGTAGATATGTTGGCGAAAATGCATGTTTAATTCTGGAGGTACGCATAAAATATCATCCGAAATTGTGCTAAACGCATTCTCTGAAAATTATCTCGAGCAGTTAGTTCATGAGCCCACACGAATAGTGAACAGTTGTGAAAACACGCTTGACCGCTTAGCAACAAATAATCCTGAGTTAATAACGAGCTTCAAAGCCGATTCGGGGATTAGTGAACACCGGGTTGTCGTAGCGAGACTGACTATTGTAATCCTCGAAAAATAAGCGAAAAATATAGCTATTCAAAAAATCAGATAAAAATTCACTTGACGCGTTCCTCAAAGATAATCTCCACTCATTCCAAATTAATAATATAAGTGTAGACCAGATGTGGCTTAAATTCAAAGAAATAGTAATGGCAGCAATTGAAAGATTTATACCAAATAAATTAACATACGACAGAGCTGATCCTCCTTGGCACACAAAACGGGTTAGAACAATGTTGCAGAAACAATGAAACAAACATGTCAAATTTAAACAGATGCAAAATCCCCAAGATTGGCGATCTTTTACAGAAGCTCGAAATTTAGGGCGGACTTCAGTGCGAGATGCTTATAACAGTTTCCACAACGAAACTTTGTCTCGAAACCTGGCAAAAAATCCAAAGAGATTCTGGTCGTATGTGAAGTATGTTAGCGGCAAGAAACAATCAATGTCTTCTCTGCGCGATGGCAATGGAGATACTCTCGAAGACAGTGCTGCCAAAGCAGAGTTACTAAACACAGCCTTCCGAAATGCCTTCACAAAAGAAGACGAAATAAATATTCCAGAATTTGAATCGAGAACAGCTGCCAACATGAGTAACGTAGAAGTAAATATCCTTGGACTAGTGAAGCAACTTATATCACTTGATAAAAGCAAGTTTTCTGGTCCAGATTGTATACCGATTAGGTTCCTTTCGGAGTATGCTGATGCATTAGCTCGATACTCAACAATCATATACAACCGTTCGCTCGACGAAAGATCCATACCCAAAGACTGGAAAGTTGCACAGGTCACACCAATTTTCAAGAAAGGTAGTAGGAGTAATCCACTAAATTACAGGCCCATATCGTTAACGTCGACATGGAGCAGGATTGTAGAACATACACTGTGTTTGAACAATATGAATTACCTCGATGAAAGTGGTCTATTGAGAGACAGTCAACATGGGTTTAGAAAACATCGTTCCTGTGAAGTACAACTAGCTCTTTATTCACATGAAGTGTTGAGTGCTATTGATTTCATATTGATTCCGTATTTCTGGATTTCCGGAAGACTTTTGACACTGTACCACACAAGCAGCTTGTAGTGAAATTGCGTGCTTATGGAATATCGTCTGACTGGATTTGTGATTTCCTGTCAGAGAGGTCACAGTTCATAGTAATTGACGGAAAGTCATCGAGCAAAACAGAAGTGATTTCAGGCGTTCCCCAAGGTAGTGTTATAGGCTCTTTCCTTATCTATATAAACGATTTTGGAGACAATCTGAGCAGCCGTCTTTGGTTGTTTGCAGATGACGCTGTCGTTTATCGTCTAATAAAGTCATCAGAAGACCAAAACGAACTGCAAAACGATTCAGTAAAGATATCTGAATAGTGCGAAAAGTGGCAGTTGACCATAAATAACGAAAAGTATGAGGTCATGTACATGAGTGCCAAAAGCAACTCGTTAAACTTCGGTTACACGATAAATGAGTCTCATCCAAAAGTCGTAAATTTCACTAAATACCTATGCATTACAATTACGAACAACTTAAATTGGAAGGAACATATAGAAAATGTTGTGGGGAAAGCTAACCAAAGTCTGCATTTTATTGACAGGACACTTAGAAAATGTAACAGACCTACTAAGGAGACTGCCTACACTAAGCTTGTCCGTCCTCTTTTAGAATATTGCTGTGTGGTGTGGGATCCTTAGCAGATAGGACTGACAGAGTATGTCGTAATAATTCAAAGAAAGGCGGCACGTTTTGTATTATCGCGAAATATGGGAGAGAGTGTCACTGAAATGATACAGGATTTGGGCTGGGCATAATTAAAAGAAATGCGTTTTCGTTGCAATGGAATCTTCTCACGAAATTACAATCATCAACTTTCTCCTCTGAATGCGAAAATATTTTGTTGATACCTATGTATATAGGGAGGAACGATGACCATGATAAAATAAGAGAAATCAGAGCTCGTACTGAGTGATATAGGTGTTCATTCTTTCCATGCACCATACGAGATTGGAATAATAGATAATTTGTGAAGGTGGTTCGACGAAGCCTCTGCCAGACACTTGAATGTGATTTGCAGAGTATCCACGCAGATGCAGATGTAGATGTAACTTCAGTGATCTCATGGGAACCGGTGTATCCACTGTGGCAAGGCTGTTGCCAGATTAGTTTGAAACATTAAAAAAATAAAACAAGGCTTATCAAATTCTGAAGAATTATAGTAATTAGTAACATCTAATCTGGCTGTTTCAACTTTTTGTGACTCAAAAAAGGGATTTGAATTTTTGGATTTTTTAGTCTAGCTTGTTCTGGCTCTAGTGAATATTCTGGTTCGTATTTTACGAACGGAACGCGAATTTCCATAGATTGTACTACAGTGTTGCCTTCTTTTGGAATTGTGTCTTTCATTTAACTCCAGCATCGTTTTTTATCGGCCCATCTAAGAATAGCATTTCCAGCACTTGAACTACAAGTGAAAATTAAAGTTAAATCACCCTTCCACATCGTTCTTTATAATCTCTTAAAAATCCTCCGAGTCTAGCGGAAAAAGTACTTCATTTTCCTTTTTTTTATGTTACCATTATTAAGGGACTGCACTGTAGCAAGAAGACGATGGTGCCTCTCCCTCTCTACTCCTCTTCCCTCTACAGTCATAATATGTGGTCGAGGCAAGACTTACGCCACTTCTGACAACCACCACACGAATCATCAACTTACTGTGAACAAACAGTATTTCTCCATCGTTCCACTCTAGTACAGTGCAAGGTAAAAACTGACACTTAAGCCCAATTCACAATGTTAGTCATGTCACATCACGTCAAAACGCTCCACAATGCATTTCAAATGGTGGCAGTCACACAGTTCATCAAAGGAGCAAGTTTCGACGATGTCGTTGTACGCAAACATCGGAAGTGAATGTATTTTCAGCATACTAACTAATGTTACACTAGTGGATGTCGTGCTTTTTTTTCGTCTTACTCTTGATTTTATTGTTGTGATTTGGTTTCATGGCAAATATTTCTAAGAATTTTTTATTTTTTCCATTGCATGGTCTTTCAAGGGCCTGATCAGTTACCTGAAAGCTATAAAGGTAAAGCATTTACAATAACAGAACAGAGCTGATGCCCACACTGTGTACACAGCTTAAAGTCAATAATATGAATTTGTTCAACAATGTTCCCCATGCCTACTGGTCCTTTAGCTGTACAAACAATTAAACTCTTTCTGCTTTTATTCACCATTTGTTATAGATGGAGTGGGATGCAGCGCAGATGATAACAAATGTTAATGATAAATTTAACCTTTTCTTAGATAAATTCATCTCCATATATTGAAATTACTTTTTTTAAAAAGAACTGTCAGGCGAATATCAAGGTTTCTCGCAGCAATCCAAGGATTATCAAAATAATTAAAATTTCTTGTATGGATACTAGGGAATTACTTACATAATTAAGAGTATGAAACGACACATTGAATAATGTTATTATAAATTGTACTATTGACTGATAAAGAAATCCAAAAGTTTTTTATATTAATTTTAAAATCATCAATTCTAATTCAGAATGTGATAAAGAGAGAGAGAATGGCAAGAGCTATAAGACCAAGAATACCACAGAGATAAGATATACCATACGGATGAGGATGTACATGATCTGGTAACTATTTCTAACACATTTAAGAAGTGATTATTAAATGTAGCAGAACATGGTAGTTGTAAAACTTCCTTAAACATGACCAATAATTTGTTACACGGAGCTGATCACAACATGTATGACCCAGTTTGTACAGCTGCAGTTACTGTTATTGAAATTAAAATGATCTTTAAGGCCTTAAAAATATAAATACTTGTTTGGGAAAATGAAGTCCATGGAGGGCTGCAAATGGCCTCCAAGTGGCCAAACATGACACTTTTCAGTCAATGATCCAATGATTGTTTCAGCTGGACCAGAGGAACTTGTCCATTTTGTGTAAACACAGCCCACATTGTTATGGAGCCATCATCAGCTTGCAAGTGCCTTGTTGAAACTTGCTTTCCTGGCTTCGTGCAGTCTCTGCCACACTCAAACCCTACCATCAACTCTTACTGACAGCAATCGGGACTCATCTGACCAGGCTGCGGTTTTTCAGTCGTCTAGGTCTAGGAGAGGTGCTGCAGGCAATGTCATGCTGTTAGCAAAGGAGCTCGCATCGGTACTCTGCTGGCATAGCCTTCTAACGCCAAATTTCGCCACACTGTCCTTACAGATACGTTCGTCATACATCCCACATTAATTTATGCGATTATTTAGCGAAATGTTGCTTGTCTGTTAGCACTGACAACACAAATGCCACTGCTCAAAGTCGTTAAGTGAAGGCCATTGGCCACTGCATTGTCTGTAGGGCGAGGGGTGACCTGAAATGTGGTATTCTTGGTACACTCATCGACACTGTGCTCTCAGAACATTGAATTTCGAAACGATTTCCGAAATGAAATTTCCCATGCACATATCTCTAACTACCATTCCGTGTCCAGAGTCTGTTAATTCACGTCGTGCGGCCCTTATCATATAAGAAATCTTTTCATATGAATCAACCGAGTAAAAATGAGGGTTCGGCCAAACCACTGCCCTTTTATACCTTGTGTATGCCAGTCTAGTACCACGTGTACACGTGCACATTGCTAGCACTTAGCTTTTGTCACCTCACTGTATGTAAACACGGTGCATTCGCTCTTTCCTCTCCACATGCACAGGCAGAGTGATGTGTGGTGAACAAAGCAAGCATTCAGCCCACAGAATAGAGAGTATACAAAAATAAAAATAGAGGGCGGCTCCTTTAACTTTTATGAAGTTAAGCAAAGACAACCAGCAATAAATCAGACCTTAAGGTAAATATCGATAGTTGACAATATGGCGGCAATTGTGCGGGAAAGCAACCCAGTGTGTTTGTTTTTCGTAATGTGTGTAACATTGTATACGTGATGTTCAAGAGATTACTAACTAAAGCATTTAGTACTACCTATTATATGTGCTATATGCTGTGAATGTCATCACAAGTTCGGTGCTAGTATTTATTTTCTATATTCTCTAGTAAGTTTGTCATAATTTAAAGGGTAAACTGTTCTTGCAATGGCTCATCGCTGTTGTGTACCAGGATGTAAATCCAATTATGGCACAACACATGATGCTTCAGCATTTCAGTTTCTCAAAGAAACAACATTGAGGAACAAATGGATTAGACTAAACCATAGAGATAATATTGAAGTGAACAATAAAACAGTGGTATGCATTAAGCATTTTGAACCTGGGTTTGTGGTTAGGTAAGACATTTTTCCTGTGGAAAATAGTTAAGCCATTAATGTGCCACAAAAAATACCAAAACCAACAATTGTTGCAACTCGAGCTGTCTTCCCTAATTCACCTTATTATCACACAATATCAGTTCCTAAGGAAAGGAAGAATCCTGAAAACCATGTTGAACAGCTACTGGAACATGATGAATGTAGTTTTAGTAATTGGTGCAAAAATGATAACATACCTGACTTTCAGCATTTTAAAAACAAAGTGCAGAAAAGGAAGGAGTTTATAACAAGCACGAAAACCGATTCAGGGATTAGTGAACACAGGGCTGTCATATCGTGACTGAATATTGTGATCCCCAAATCCTCGAAAAATAAGCGAATAATATACCTATTCAAAAAAGCAGATAAAACTTCACTTGACGCCTTCCTGATAGACAATCTCCACTCATTCCAAATTAATAATGCAAGTGTAGACCAGACGTGGCTTAAATTCAAAGAAATAGTATCGGCAGCAATTGAGAGATTTATACCAAATAAATTAACAAACGACAGAGCTGATCCTCCTTAGTACACAAAACGGGTTAGAACACTGTTGCAGAAACAATGAAACAAACTTGCCAAATTTAAACACGCAAAATCCCCAAGATTGGCGATCTTTTACAGAAGCTCGAAATTTAGCGCAGACATCAACACGAGATGCTCATAACAGTTTCCGCAACGAAACTTTGTCTCGAAACCTGGCAGAAAATCCAAAGAGATTCTGGTCATATGTGAAGTATCTTGGCGGCAAGAAACAATCAATGCCTTCTCTGAACGATAGCAATGGAGATACTATCGAAGACAGTGCTGCCAAAGCAGAGTTACTAAACACAGCTTTCCGAAATGCCTTCACAAAAGAAGACGAGATAAATATTCCAGAATTCGAATCAAGAACAGCTGCCAACATGAGTAACGTAGAAGTAAATATCCTTGGAGTTGTGAAGCAACTTATATCACTTAATAAAAGCAAGTCTTCTGGTCCAGACTGTATACCGATTAGGCTCCTTTCGGAGTATGCTGATGCATTAGTTCCACACTTAACAATCATATACAACCGTTTGCTCGACGAAAGATCCGTACCCAAAGACTGGAAAGTTGCACAGGTCACACCAATTTTCAAGAAAGGGAGTAAGAGTAATCCACTAAATTACAGGCCCATATCGTTAACGTCGATATGTAGCACATATATTGTGCTCGAACATTATGAATTACCTCGAGGGAAACGATCTAGTGACAGACAGTCAACATGGGTTTAGAAAATATCGTTCCTGTGAAACACAACTAGCTCTTTATTCACATGAAGTGCTGAGTGCTATTGACAAGGGATTTCACATTGATTCCATATTTATAGATTTCCAGAAGGCTTTTGACACTGTAACACACATGCAGCTCATAGTGAAATTGCATACTTATAGAATATCGTCTCAGTTATGTGACTGGATTTGTGATTGCCTATCAGAGAGGTCACAGTTCCTAGTAATTGACGGAAAGTCATTGAGTAAAACACAAGTGATTTCTGGCGTTCTCGAAGCTAGTGTCATAGGCCCTTTGCTGTTTGCGAGACAATCTGAGCAGCCATGTTCAGTTGTTTGCAGATGACGTTGTCGTGTATCGACTAATAAAGTCATCAGATGATGAAAACAAACTGCAAAACGATTTTTAAAAGATATCTGAATGATGCAAAAAGTGTTAGTTGACCCTAAATAACGAAAAGTGTGGGGTCATTCACATGAGTGCTAAAAGAAACTCGTTAAACTTCGGTTACACGATAAAAGCTGTAAATTCAACTAAATACCTAGGTATTACAATTACGAACAATTTAAATTGGAAGGAACGCATAGAAAATGTTGTGAAGAAGGCTAACCAAAGACTGCATTTTATTGGCAGGATACTTAGAAAAAGCAACAGACCTAGTAAGGAAGTTGCCTACACTACGCTTGTGTATTCTCTTTTAGGATACTACTGTGCGGTGTGGGATCCTTACCAGATAGGACTGATGGAGTACATCAAAAAAGTTCAAAGAAAGGCAGCACATTTTGTATTATCATGAAATATGGGAGGGAGTGTCACAGAAAGGATACAGGATTTGGGATGAACATAAATAAAAGAAAGGCGTTTTTCGTTGCGACAGAATCTTCTCACGAAATTCCAATCACCAACTTTCTCATGAATGAAAGTGGTGTGAACACACAAAGGTACTTGCAAACAGAATGTCATCAGCATGTTATGCCCTTAGAATCCTATTATCAGTGTGTAACACGTAGTGTCTTTTAGTTACATATTATTCATATGCGCACTCAAATCTTAGCTATGACATTCTTTTATAGCGAACAAATGCACAAAAAATGAACACAATTTTCAAACTCCAGAAAAGAGCCATAATAATAATAACTGAAAATACTAGTCAAGCTCATTGTGAAGATCTGTTCAGAACACTGGGGATTTTAACTGCTCATGTGAATACATTTACCAGTCAATTGTACACATCAAAAATAACATTGATAATTACTGCACAAACAGCTCAGTCCATGGCCATGCAACGAGAGATAGCCTCAACTTAGATTTACCAAGAAAAAATAAACATAAAACTCAAAACAGCAATTTATACCAAGGAATAAAACTGTACAATAAATTACCAAAAGAGATTAAATAAGTTGAAAAAATACACTTATTTAAAAAGGTAGTTAAAAAGTACCTGTTATGCAATACCTTTTATACATTGAAGGATTAATTAGCTAAAACAGTGTAGGTGTTTGATAAAAAAAATGTTATACAAATAAAAAATAATAATGATAATGATTGTAAAATAACTAACATTCCATATAACACCTTCACTTTATGCTTTTTCCTTCATTTTTCCTCTCTAGAAATACTTACCCCCAAGCAATGCATAGTACAATACGAACACCTCTTCCTCTTTCTGGCTAAACATCTTACTCATTATGGAGGGATGCTGACTCAATTTTTCAGTATAGCATCCATCTCTATTCCTGGGCGACTTCAACAGCCATCATAATCTATGAGGATATTGTGAAAATGACAGTAACGGTGAAGCTCTTTGTGAATGGATGGAAGCAAAAAACTTGGAATTAGTTTTCGATGCCAAGGATCCACCTACCTATCATTCAGGATGTTGGAACAGAGGATATACACCTGATCTGTGCTTGACAACTCAGCTTCACAGCACCCATACCCAGATACACCGCTCAGTACTTAAAGATTTCCCACACAGTCAGCACAGACCTATTATTCTAGAGACTGGAATATGTGTACCCCTTGTGCAGTCGCATCTGAATCCAAGGTGGAATTTCAAGAAAGCTAACTGGACTGAATTCAGAAAACAAATAGATAACAATATCAGATGGATCAAGCCAATACACAGTAACTACAGTCGGTTGATAGGCATAATTAAAGGAGCAGCCAGACGAGTTATCCCTAGAGGCTATCGTAAAGAATATCCACCTGGCTGGCATGACGACAGTAAAAAATTGCTTGAAGAGTATGAAGAAAATCCAACTGTTGGCAAAGCTACGGATCTTCTGCAGTCACTTGATGAGAATAGCAAGAATATCTGGCATGAAACCATAGAATCATTCGACCACACACATTCAAGTCGAAAAGCTTGGTCTGTTATCAGAAAACTGGTGGCAACAAACTTAGCACCAGTAAGACCTAAAACGACCACGAACCTGAATGATTTTGTCAAACACCTAATCTCAAATTCCAAGAGCCCAAAGGATAAGCAGACAAGAAGTGAAATCAAAACACAGCTCACTGCCAAGAAAGGAGCAGCCCCAAATTCCTCTAAATTTTCCAATCCATTCAATGAAGAGGAAGTAAGAGATGCCATCACAAGCATGAAAGTTGGGAAGGCAGCTGGATTTAATGGGATGTACCCTGAATTTCTCACACACAGTGTATCAGCAACTATCAGATGGCTTTCTAACTTCTTCTCAGACATTCTCTCCACTGGATATCTCCCATCATTATTCAAGAAAAGCAAGCTAAATAGCAACCCTTAAACCGAACAAAGAATCAACAGGAGCAGAAAGTTACCACACAATAGCCCTGTTAAGTGTCACTTACAAACTACTTGAATAACTCATCTACAACAGGATCTATGAAACGATTAACAAAAAAATAGCCATAGAGCAAGCTGGATTCAGGCCTGGTAGAAGCTGTAATGACTGTTTGCATTAACAACCCATATTGAAAATGAATATGAGAAGAAATGCGTAAGCATTGCTGCTTTCTTGGATGTATCCGCCGCCTACTACACCATATGGCGAGAAGACCTTCTCTTAAAATTTGTGAGCATTATTCAGTGTCAGAAACTCATAAACCTACTTAGCAACATGCTAAGTAAGAGACTTTTCCAGATTTACTCTGACAAAGACAGAAGCAAAGTCTTCAAGGTAAGTGATGGACTACTTCAAGGATCTCTATTGGCCCCTCTCCTTTTCAGTTTATACATTTATGACCTTCCAACCACAACCTCAAGGAAATTCATATATGCTGATAACATCTGTTTGGTAACCCAGAGCTCCAGTTTCACCACTGCTGAAAGAACATTAACTGCCAACATGGAAGTCCTGGACACATACTTCAGGAAATGGTGCCTCCACCTAAACCCTCAGAAAACTGTTACTTCAGTATTCCTTCCTAACCAGAAGTTAAACTACACTCCTGGAAATTGAAATAAGAACACCGTGAATTCATTGTCCCAGGAAGGGGAAACTTTATTGACACATTCCTGGGGTCAGATACATCACATGATCACACTGACAGAACCACAGGCACATAGACACAGGCAACAGAGCATGCACAATGTCGGCACTAGTACAGTGTATATCCACCTTTCGTAGCAATGCAGGCTGCTATTCTCCCATGGAGACGATCGTAGAGATGCTGGATGTAGTCCTGTGGAACGGCTTGCCATGCCATTTCCACCTGGCGCCTCAGTTGGACCAGCGTTCGTGCTGGCCGTGCAGACCGCGTGAGACGACGCTTCATCCAGTCCCAAACATGCTCAATGGGGGTCAGATCCGGAGATCTTGCTGGCCAGGGTAGTTGACTTACACCTTCTAGAGCACGTTGGGTGGCACGGGATACATGCGGACGTGCATTGTCTTGTTGGAACAGCAAGTTCCCTTGCCGGTATAGGAATGGTAGAACGATGGGTTCGATGACGGTTTGGATGCACCGTGCACTATTCAGTATCCCCTCGACGATCACCAGTGGTGTACGGCCAGTGTAGGAGATCGCTCCCCACACCATGATGGCGGGTGTTGGCCCTGTGTGCCTCAGTCGTATGCAGTCCTGATTGTGGCGCTCACCTGCACGGCGCCAAACACGCATACGACCATCATTGGCACCAAGGCAGAAGCGACTCTCATCGCTGAAGACGACACGTCTCCATTCGTCCCTCCATTCACGCCTGTCGCGACACCACTGAAGGCGGGCTGCACGATGTTGGGGCGTGAGCGGAAGACGGCCTAACGGTGTGCGGGACCGTAGCCCAGCTTCATGGAGACGGTTGCGAATGGTCCTCGCCGATACCCCAGGAGCAACAGTGCCCCTAATTTGCTGGGAAGTGGCGGTGCGGTCCCCTACGGCACTGCGTAGGATCCTACGGTCTTGGCGTGCATCCGTGCGTCGCTGCGGTCCGGTCCCAGGTCGACGGGCACGTGCACCTTCCGCCGACCACTGGCGACAACATCGATGTACTGTGGAGACCTCACGCCCCACGTGTTGAGCAATTCGGCGGTACGTCCACCCGGCCTCCCGCATGCCCACTATACGCCCTCGCTCAAAGTCCGTCAACTGCACATACGGTTCACGTCCACGCTGTCGCGGCATGCTACCAGTGTTAAAGACTGCGATGGAGCTCCGTATGCCACGGCAAACTGGCTGAAACTGACGGCGGCGGTGCACAAATGCTGCACAGCTAGCGCCATTCGACGGCCAACACCGCGGTTCCTGGTGTGTCAGCTGTGCCGTGCGTGTGATCATTGCTTGTACAGCCCTCTCGCAGTGTCCGGAGCAAGTATGGTGGGTCTGACACACCGGTGTCAATGTGTTCTTTTTTCCATTTCCAGGAGTGTATGAGGCCAAACCTTAAAGTACTGCAGCACACTGAAGTATTTCGGAATAACACTTGATAGGTTCCTAACTTTCCGACAACATCTTTCCAATGTGGCCGCAAAAGTGAAAACCCATAATAATATCATTCAGAAGCTTGCTGGTATTTCCTGGGGTTTCAACGCTCAAACCGTAAGATCAACTGCTTTCGCACTGTTATACTCTGTCGCTGAATGCTGTTGTCCAACTTGGATGAACAGTCCTCACTGTAGCAAGATAAATGTACAACGAAACCAGACAACGCGACTTATCACAGGCTGCATACATAGCACTGAAACTGCATGTTTTAAGTAACATCCAACCTTCTGCTCTATGAAGATCAGATGCTCTCCTGAAGACCTGGAGAAACATTCAGAACAACCCACAGCTACCCATACACAGCGATATACAGACGCTGATGTTCTGCTATTAATATATCGCTTGACTTCAGACGCTGATGTTCTGTTATTAAAAGTCAAGAAAACCACCTTGGCGAACTGCACGACATCTTGAAGCCAACTTTAACATCAACGAAGTATGTAGAAGTCAGTGGGAAGAATCATCAGTGTTCAACGGTCATCTGGTTGAAAAGCCTTCCATGCGAGTTCCAGGTTTCACACTCCCCAGACGCCATTGGAGAACCATCAACTGCATCCAAGCAGGACAAAGGAGCTGCGGATATCTAAAGCACAAATAGGGCTGGACGACATCTCCAGATTGTGACTGTGGAGCTGCCCTGCAAACAATTAATCACATTTTTGGTGAGTGCCCAAAACGAGCCTTTGGGGGATCAATAAATGACATCCACCATGCATCACCTGAAGGGCTCAACTGGATCAGACTTAGAAATCTAGGAACTTGTGTAATGTGTAGATAATTTAGCATAACACTTTGAACATTTGATTCTGTGCATGTATTTTGCTTGTCATTTCTTACGCTGTATACTCTTAAAATTATGTATTTGATCAAAGCTTTGTATCATCATACAATAAATAAATAAATAAGTATAGCAAATGGGAAGTTGCAGTACAGAAAATGGCCCAGAGATCACCAGTTTGTGTGTGTGTGAGTGTGTGTGTATGTATATGTGTGTGTGTGTGTGTGTGTGTGTGTGTGTGTGTGTGTGTGTGTGTGTGTGTATGTGTGTGTAGTGAGTGAAGTGTTGTGAAACAATGGGTGCATAGTGTGTGCAGTGACTGATAGTGAGATATGAGTGAACAGTGTGGCATTACATTATTTAATAAGTTATTTGTAAAAAAAGTATTTTATACCAGGAGTAAATCCAATGATTGTCTCTAACTAGAAGTTTGTAAATATATGTGTATACGAATTAGCTTATTTTAAATTGATCTAAATTTGTAAATACTTTGACATGTCCTATATCCTTGAAAAAGAGATCTATGGATGAATGAAGCTACTCTACTACTACTCTAGTTTCAGAAATGTGCGTTCACTTCCATCAACAGTTCTTGACTGACAAAGGGATCGCACATCCTCACCCTCACTGACATCTTCCAAATTTATATTATATGCAGGGGTTGAATGTATGAGTGATTGAAGGGGGAGCTCCACATGGCCTAGCGTTTAGCTACAATAGCAACTCTGGCACAGGTAGGCCATGACATGAACCGTTTATGTTAGCGTAATTTGTAGGCAGTGGTTGGTGCAGTACGGCAATGGCGGGGTCGAGACGTTATGTGGAACCTACTTCCTCATTGTTACGTTAGTTACATTGAAAATAAACTGAACTATTGCTCAGTATAATGTATTTACCAATATTTTCATGGAAGGCATACAAGGGAAGACAAAGCCAAAATATAGAAATGTTGTCGTTACTTTATCAAAATCTAGAAAACTCGTAACAGCCCAACACAAAAAAAATTTAACTGATATGTTGAAGACCTATGCATAGGCGAACGTGGTGAGGACAGACAAATCCATAATTATACGATGAGGTTTTCCAAGATGAGGAAGGATTGCCATTGTGCAGTGTTACACTGATTCCCCAAAATGTTCAATGCTAGTGCTGTGATGTTAGCTTTTATTGGCCGGTAAAGAATTTTATCAGAATTTTCCAAAACCGGTCTTATCAAGAGATAAAAATAAATCACTTCCTGCATAAATAAAACATTCTGTTATACATCATCAGCTATCTTCGTCAGTGGCTGGCGACATGATGCATTACGTGTGGCTGGTTTGCTGCCAAACTGTACGATGAGAGACAACCTTTTATTAGTGTAAACTAAGTTTGTCTTTGTATAGAATCTTTAAGACAACCAAATAATTGTAAAAATGCGATGTTTATAGCATCTGTAACATGCTGAGGAAATTTCTGCTTTCCTCGTTTTTGCGATAAATGTCACGTTGAGAAATAACGGAAGCATTTAATTTTATATACGAATTTCTCTTGTCTAGCTTAAAATCGCCTCCTGGAAAATTGTATGCAATCACTAATTTTTCGTTGCCTTTCATTTTCATGCCTTTTATGAATTAATAAATGCAATATATTACACATTATCTCTGTTCATTTTGTAATGTAAGTAACACAAAAACTTTGAAACACAGCTCTTCTAATGAACAAGTGCTCATAAATTTTAAGGTATGGGTTTTAGAGCACATGTTTGCTGCACTTTTTGTTGTTGTTTTGATCCACATTACTCCTCTTCAATCTCTACATTGCAGACATACCGGAAACAAGATCAAAGAAGTTTGGCTACGCCGATGACTGGGTCCTTGCAATGAGAGGTCAGTCATTTGAAGGGGCAGAGGAGACCCTAACAGCTGACTTGGAGAAGATGGGAGAATATTTCCGAAAATGGCACCTGCAACCTAACGCCAACAAAACAGAAGTATCATGTTTTCACCTAAACAATAAAGCGGCTAAGAGGGAGCTCAGAATAAAATTCGAGACCACATGGCTTACCCACAATAAAACCCCAAAGTACATAGGTGTGACCCTCGATAGAACACTCTCTTTCAAAGGTCACCTAATGAAAACAGCAGAGAAACTAAAAACAAGGAATAACATTATACAGAAGCTCTGTGGAACGACATGGGGAGCGGCAGCTACTACGTTACGGACATCAGCCTTAAGTCTCGTCTTCTCAGCTGCCGAATATTGTGCGCCGGTATGGCTAAACAGCCCCCACACCCATGGAATCGATGCACAGCTCAATAACACAATGAGAATGATCGCTGGTGTAATAAAGACTACACCCGTGGAATGGCTCCCAGTACTAAGCCACATACCACCCCCTAACCTGCGCCGCACAAACGCTCTTATAAGAGAGTACAAAAAGATAATGAGCAATTGGAATCCACCCATCCATGAGAATTTTGAAGATGCCACCCAAAGCCGCCTCCACTCCAGAAGGTCACCCATCAGAACCGCAATAGCCACATCTGCAACAGAGGAAGAATTCAACATAACCAGCGCCTGGCACCAAGAATGGTCCTTAAAGAACATCAGCAAACTTCCATGTATCTCCCAGAAGCCTCCAGGTTTTGACTTATCACGCAAAACCTGGGCAACTTTAAACAGAATTAGAACTAAACATGGCAGATGCGCCTATTCCCTCTACCAGTGGGGCATGACAGAATCGCCGCTATGTCAATGTGGAGAAAATCAAACTATCCAGCACATAATAGAAGACTGCCCCAGGACAGCCTATGATGGGACTCCAGAAGATTTCCTGATGGCGACTCCAGAATCAATTGCATATATTAACTCATTAGATGTTTGTTTGTAATTACTTCCAAACTACTATAACTTTGTATAACTACTGTAACATGTGTATTATGTGTAATTTTGTATAATTTTGTATAATTCTGTATAACTATTGTAATAACTGTAAGAATATCTAATGCCAAATTATTACAATTTTGCATATTGATTGTAATAACAATTGTGTCTAAATGCCATACGCTAAATAAAATCCACATTACCACATCCCAAAACATGGTAAGCAAAGAGCTTGCAGTAGAAGAGATTTGTTTCAAAGTATCGAAGATCAAAAATTGTTCATAGCTCTTAAGGTATGCGTTTTACAGCCCATGTTTACTTCACTTTTTTTGTTTCGTATGTTCATACCTGTCATATTCCTTAATACTGACATTCACTTCTGTAACACCCTGTATACAGTACTGAAGAAGTGCAAATGTGAAACAAGTCGTTTCTAATGTTTTTTTTTTTTTTTTATAAAAAGAGAACCACTTTTCAAAAACTAATGCCAGCAGTCGCTGTAGCTTTTCTTCATTTACATACAGTATTTTTTTATGGATTAATGAGCTTTCATTGTTTACAGCAAGGAAATCTGAAAACTCATTTTTCTCATGTACTGCTATCAGCCACATCCTGGGAATTGCTCTTTACTTTCATGTGTGGTCTTTTCTCTTGCAACTGCTCATTGCAGGCTATGTTTCTAACTTTTGCAGTAAATCACACAACTGTTTACTTCTGGAAAGCCCAGCAGCTAAAATGCGCAATAAATAAAATAAAGAAAACGTATTCGTTCACCTTTGGCTTCAAAAAGAACTGTTTACTCCATTTCAATATGGCAGACTTTGCGCATGCACACTGAATTTTGGCGTGTGGATTCCAGTTTAGGTTCCATTCTGTACATTCTGTTCTGTGGCTTGGCTGAGCACTAGGGCACACTAACAAGGCCATGGCTTGCTGTTTAAAATGTACCACAGTGGTGTAGGGGAAGTCGAGACGAACAATTTGATATACACTGTCGATCCAGAAAGATCCGAGACTGAATTTATTTTTTGTGAACAAATGACATCAGGCAGTAACTATGGTGGCACCTTGAACTAACAACTCAAGACAACAGAGTGCACTCGACCAGTCACGCAGAGGACATGCGGCCATAGTGTGTCCATGATGTGTCACATATCACAAACCGAGCAAGGTTCTGCAGTGGTTAGCACACTGGATTGGTGTTCGGGAGGATGACAGTTCGAACCCGTGTCTGGCCATCCTGATCTAGGTTTTCCATCATTCTCCTAAATCGCTTCAGGCAAATGCCAGAATGGTTCCTTTGACAGGACACAGCCGACTGCCTTCCCCATTATTCCGTATTCCGATGGGACCTATAATCTCGCAGTTTGGTCCCTATCAGCAAATCAACCCACCAACCAACCAACAAATCGCAATACAGTTAAGATCTCCACATCAGTTGTTTTAAACACGGCCGATTTACTTCCCCATCCTCCCCTATTCCGATGGGTCCTACAACCTCACTGTTTGGTCCCTACCAGCAAATCAACCAACCAACAAATCGTAATACAATTAACATCTCTGCATCAGTTGTTTTAGACACGGCCGACTTCCTTCCCCATCCTTCCCTATTCCAATGGGACCTACAATCTCACTGTTTGGTCCCTATCAGCAAATCAGCCAAACAACCAACCAAGAAATCACAATACAGTTAAGATCTCCACATCAGTTCTTTTAGACACGGCCAACTTCCTTCCCCATCCTTCCCTATTCTGATGGGACCTACAACCTCGCTGTTTGGTGCCTACTTGCAAATCAACCAGCCAACAAATCACAGTACATTAAAATCTCGGCATCAGTTGTTTTAGACTCAGCCAACTCCCTTCCCCATCCTTCCCTATTCTCATAGGACCTGCAACCTTGCTGTTTGGTTCTTTGCAACAAATCAACCACTAAAATTTTTTTGGAGAAGACAAAACTGTGTGCGATGTTTGCTCTGCCCACATTTTCTCCTTTTTTTGGAAAAAAAAATCATCACAGGTGACAGAGCATGGTGTTATCAGCAAGAACCTACGACAAAATGCAAAAACTCACATGAGCGATTGACGATGTAACCACTGTTTAACGTAACAGTCACGACAGTCAGTCTCGTTTATGTTTCCCACAGCGATAGCAGCGCCACAGGCGACCCTTCTGAATACCATATCGGATGTGTGCGAATATACTTACGTTTATATCGTTTTTTAACATAGCTTTTACAGTAGAGATTGTGTGTAGCGCCCCAAAACTCGACAATAACTAAAAAATGATCACTACATTTTTTATTCTTTACTTTCCCAAGGACCTTGGGAGGTACGAAACGGTAAATTATTTACGATTTTCTTGTAAAGTGTAGATGTTTACTGAATAAAACCATTTCCCTTTAATGACAAAAGTTGTTCGCAAACTCCATAAGACCTGGCCTTTTGCCGGGACCCACGAAGTATACGAGCTCGGCAAAGAATTTGTGACGTCACGCTTCTCGTCTTGTCCGACACACTTCGCAAACGCTCGGCTCCATGGAGGGTCTACGGGAAATCAATATGTAATTGAAAGGTACCCACTAAAGGCACTAATTTTATCTTGCGCTATAGAGAGCTTGTATTCATCGAAACGTCCAGCCAGGAATTATTAAATTCTTCTAAAATAGTTACTCATCCCGCCGGAGATGGCTGCTGGCATTCGTACGACCTTCAGAGTCACATTCTGTGACGTACACGCCACGGAATGTCTCTCGAGAGCCTCTTCTATTGCACAAAGACGTCGTATGTCCACCCAACAAATCATAGTTTTGTTCGCTACACTTTGCGCCAAATCAGTGAATGTGGAATCGCGGGAAATCTGTGTGGAATGCAACACCTACATTATTTAATGTGCCAAATAAGCCACTACGCCTGAAGCTTAAGAGAAAATCACACAAACATGACAATAAATAATCAAAAGCAATGTAATTGTTTACCAACACGGAAGAAATCAGTTCCACAGTTGTTCCATTTTGAAGCAAAAACAATTACATTTACACACATCAAAAAAAATTTTGCATCACCTCGGTTCCGAGAGTTCCTGTACAGAAAATTCGAATAGAGATCAACGTAAACATCGTTTCCGCCCTTTTTATTGCTCATGAAAAACACACATTGCATGTTGTACAACCACACTGCGAGACCTTCAGAGGTGGTGGTCCAGATTGCTGTACACACCGGTCCCTTTAATAGCTAGTAGCACGTCCTCTTGCATTGATGCGGAGCTAGTTCGCGTATGAACTTGTACTACTGTGGTGGGCGTGGGCTTCCTGAATGTCTTGGCTACAATAATGCATTCACTATGCTGTTTATAGTAGCTTTTCCTCGTTCCTATTTTTTTCTACTCATTGCTAAACCTACTCCTGCATTACCCCTATTTGATTTGTACTGATAACCCTGTATTCACCTGACCAGAAGTCCTGTTTCTCCTGCCACCTAACTTCACTAATTCCAACTTACATTTCCTTTTTAAAATTTTCTAACCTGCCTGCCCGATTAAGGAATTTGACATTCCCCGCTCCTATCCGTAGAACGCCAGTTTTGTTTCTCCTGATAACGACGTCCTCCTGAGTAGTTCTCGGCCGGAGATCGGAATGGGGATCTATTCTACCTCCGAAATATTTTACCCAAGAGGATGCCATCGTTATTTAACCATACAGTAGAGTTGCTTGCCCCCGGGAAAAATTGCGACTGTAGTTTCCCCTTGCTTTCAGCCATTCGCAGTTCCAGCACAGCAATGTCGTTTTTGTTGATGGTACAAGGCCAGATCAGTCAATCATTCAGACTGTTGCCCCTGCAACTATTGAAGAGGCTGCTGCACCTCTTCAGGAACCATACGTTTTTCGGACCTCTCAACAGACACCCCTCCTTTGTGATTGCATCTACCGTACGGTTATCTGTATCGCTGAGGGACGCAAGTCTCCCCACCAACGTTAAAGTCCATGGTGGGAGGGGCGGGGAGGGGGGGGGGGTTGCAAAAGCGATATGAAATGGAAAGAGCACATCAGGCTGGTGATTGGGAGGGCAAATGTTCGACTTCGTTTTATAGGGAGAATTTTGGAAACAGGTACATCTATAAAGGAATTGGCAAGTAGAATGCTCGTCTGGCCCATTCTTGAGGACTACTCGAGTCTTTGGGATACCGATCAGATCGGAACAAAGGAAAGCATCGAAACAATTCAGAGGTGGACTGCTAGATTTGTTACCGGTAGGTCAGATCAGCACGCGAGTATTACGGAGATGCTTCGTAAACTCAAATGGAATTCCCTGCTGGAAAGACGATGCTCTTTTCGCGAGACAGTACTGCGGAAACTTAGAAAACTGGCATTTGAGGCCGAGTGCATATCGATTCTACTGCCGCCAACATTCATTTCGCGTAAGGCCTATGAAGATCAAATGAGCGAAATTAGGACTCGTACGGACGTTTAGAGACAATCTTTTTTCTGTCTACTTGCGAGTGGAATAGGAAAGGAAATGTTTAGTAATGGTATGCGTTACTCTCTGACATGCACCTTATGATGGCTCAACGAATACGTACGTAGGAAAAATGGTTCTAAGCACTATGGGACTGAGGTCATGAGTCCCCTAGACTTAGAACTACTTAAACTACTACTAAGGCCATCACACACATCCATGACCGAGGCAGGATTCGAACCTGCGACCGTAGCAGCATCGCGGCTCCGGACTGAAGCGCCTAGAACCTCTCGGCCACAGCGGTCGGCACGTACGTAGGTGTAGATGTAGATGTAGAAGTCTGAAACCACAGGTAATGAAAAACCAAGTAAAATAATGTATTATTAGCCACTCCTTTAACTTATTGGAATATCTGGCCCCAGTAATGTAGATTGCACGTTACTATAATATTTGTATCGAAGAGACTTTGCTACTTCATCGACAGCTGATAGTGTTATTCCTGAAGTTATGTTATGTGTGAAGCTACATAAGTGCTTAGTTTTTGATGCATTAGATAAAACCATCATTTGAGAAGTTAAAAGGAGGAGCAGGAAATTTTTACAAGGCAACAATTTTTTTCCCGAGATTCATATAAAAGTATTCTAGAAGTAATACCCATAATTATCAGTGTGATATTTTTGCACTAGTCATAATTTTTTCTTACTGTTCTGTCTGCTTACTGTTTATTCAACCACAGCTGATGTGTCCCTAGGTGATACTAAAATCAACGTTGTTACATGTAGAGGCAGGTGCGTTTCTTTACTGCATCGAATTATCGCTTGACCTGAGTCAGATTATAGGGTAAATTCAACGAATGGAGAGTTGGTCACAGATAAATTTAACTGAAGAAAACCTCCGCAATACTAATTGTAATACATCCTGCAATAGTTTGTGCAAGGCAATTCCTTGATACAAATGAACTTCATTGTCATTAAGCGATAACAGCTCATTCGCACCACTGCGTTCAGTAAGTGAAAGCTTATGTCGTACAGATGGTGTTAATTAACGAAGAGTAAGGAAGGTTGTATAAATTCATCTCTTGTGGTACTTCTGTTGTGTCAAACACTGAGTTGTGGCTAGATATGAGCAGTGGAAAACAAATATTACTATCTACTGTTCAACTATGATTTTAGCTGTGTTATTAACTAGAGCTCCATTTAGCAAGAGCTCGGTGATTTTACAAACGTATGAATTCTTAACAGTAACCTGACCTAACAGATAAAATTATTTGCATTACTAAATATTTGAGTTGTTATACAGAAATACCTGTCACCCACCACTTGCCTGGAGTCGGAAGCCGTCTCCAGAATGTATTTCGTACAAGATGATGGTCATGCTGACCAACTGGAAGCAGCAAACACTGCTGAACAATGGAAGCATCATGAATAAGTTAAGAAGATATTAGGGTCAATAACCTCCACAGGAATGCCACAGGTTTGTTGTTTTCCTTTAAAGAGAACACTGACGAGGAATCTATAGTTAATCTCATGCAAATAAGATGAAGAATGAAACATTTGTGACCACACATTTTGGTACAAGAAAGATTAATTTTCTAAAGGAAACACTGTCCTGAGCTTATTGTGCGTATGGCTGAACAGATGCTTGCAGCTGACAGTCTTCCTCCTAACCAAGTACACCCCTGTGGGCGCCGGCGAATGCATCGGACGTGCTAGTGTTCTTTGGGGGCGTGCAGGCCAATGGCTCTCCAGTGATGAACAACTAATTACCTCCGGCGTACATAGACATCACCCCACACTGCTCCAGACACAGAGTCGTGGTTACATAGAGCTATGAGGCAAGGAACCGCTTCAGCCACCACACATTTTCGACCAGTGCTTCAGAGACATCTTGGTGTCAATGTCCTGGTTGAAGGTATCAACTACATATGACACATGTGTCACGTTTGTTCATACAGGTTTATGTTCATCATCATCATCACTTTCCTGCTATATTAGCAGGTCCTTTGCCTCTTCATTTTCTGCGATCCTTTGCTTCCATCTGAAGGCTGATGTACACTCCTGGAAATGGAAAAAAGAACACATTGACACCGGTGTGTCAGACCCACCATACTTGCTCCGGACACTGCGAGAGGGCTGTACAAGCAATGATCACACGCACGGCACAGCGGACACACCAGGAACCGCGGTGTTGGCCGTCGAATGGCGCTAGCTGCGCAGCATTTGTGCTCCGCCGCCGTCAGTGTCAGCCAGTTTGCCGTGGCATACGGAGCTCCATCGCAGTCTTCAACACTGGTAGCATGCCGCGACAGCGTGGACGTGAACCGTATGTGCAGTTGACGGACTTTGAGCGAGGGCGTATAGTGGGCATGCGGGAGGCCGGGTGGACGTACCGCCGAATTGCTCAACACGTGGGGCGTGAGGTCTCCACAGTACATCGATGTTGTCGCCAGTGGTCGGCGGAAGGTGCACGTGCCCGTCGACCTGAGACCGGACCGCAGCGACGCACGGATGCACGCCAAGACCGTAGGATCCTAAGCAGTGCCGTAGGGGACCGCACCGCCACTTCCCAGCAAATTAGGGACACTGTTGCTCCTGGGGTATCGGCGAGGACCATTCGCAACCGTCTCCATGAAGCTGGGCTACGGTCCCGCACACCGTTAGGCCGTCTTCCGCTCACGCCCCAACATCGTGCAGCCCGCCTCCAGTGGTGTCGCGACAGGCGTGAATGGAGGGACGAATGGAGACGTGTCGTCTTCAGCGATGAGAGTCGCTTCTGCCTTGGTGCCAATGATGGTCGTATGCGTGTTTGGCGCCGTGCAGGTGAGCGCCACAATCAGGACTGCATACGACCGAGGCACACAGGGCCAACACCCGCCATCATGGTGTGGGGAGCGATCTCCTACACTGGCCGTACACCACTGGTGATCGTCGAGGGGACACTGAATAGTGCACGGTACATCCAAACCGTCATCGAACCCATCGTTCTACCATTCCTAGACCGGCAAGGGAACTTGCTGTTCCAACAGGACAATGCACGTCCGCATGTATTCCGTGCCACCCAACGTGCTCTAGAAGGTGTAAGTCAACTACCCTGGCCAGCAAGATCTCCGGATCTGTCCCCCATTGAGCATGTTTGGGATTGGATGAAGCGTCGTCTCACGCGGTCTGCACGTCCAGCACGAACGCTGGTCCAACTGAGGCGCCAGGTGGAAATGGCATGGCAAGCCGTTCCACAGGACTACATCCAGCATCTCTACGATCGTCTCCATGGGAGAATAGCAGCCTGCATTGCTGCGAAAGGTGGATATACACTGTACTAGTGCCGACATTGTGCATGCTCTGTTGCCTGTGTCTATGTGCCTGTGGTTCTGTCAGTGTGATCATGTGATGTATCTGACCCCAGGAATGTGTCAATAAAGTTTCCCCTTCCTGGGACAATGAATTCACGGTGTTCTTATTTCAATTTCCAGGAGTGTATGTTGTACCGTCCATCACGTCATCCAGTGTCTGAAATCTCTCCCTTCCTCGCTTCCTTTTCCCTTCTACATAACCTTCTAAAACTGTTTTTATCAGTTCGTCATTCTTTCTTTATATATGTCCAATCCAGTTTCTCTTTCATCTTTTTATTACATCTAGTAACTGCCTTTTGTCTCTCACTCTTCTCAGTACCTCTTCATTTGTTACTTTATCCATCCAACTTATTCTTTCCAGCCTCCGCCATGTCCACATCTCAAAAGCCTCCAGCCTTTCTCTGTCTTTCTTCCTCAAAGTCCATGTTTCAGCGCCATACAGAAGAACACGCCGTAGAAAACAAGTTATATGTCTTTTCCTCAGTTCTCTGTCCAGACTGGTGCAGAAAATTCTCCTTTTCTTATAAAATGCCTCTTTTGCCATTGCTATCCTTGTTTTAATTTCTGCCGGCCGTTGTAGCCGAGCGGCTCTAGGCGCTTCAGTCCGGAACCGTGCTGCTACTACGGTCGTAGATTCGAATCCTGCCTCGGGCATGGATGTGTGTGATGTCCTTAGGTTAGTTAGGTTTAAGTAGTTCTAAGTACAGGGGACCGATGACCTCACGTGTTGTCCCATAGTGCTCAGAACCATTTCTTTTTCTGTGCTGCACTTCCAGTCGGTATCTATCCTGCTTCCAAGATACTTAAAATTTTACACCTGTTATAATATTTCTCCATTCAGTATAATTTTTATTTCGTTATTTCCTCATAGTGCCAATACTTTTGTTTTCTTTGTGTTAATATTCATTCCATTATTTTTTTCCGTTAGCTTCAATGGGGCCCACTGAATCCTGTAATTCTTTTTACCCTGTGGCTAGAAGGACCATGTCATCAGCAAACTTCAAACACCCTACTCTTCTTCCTCCAATTTCTACTCCTTTGTCATCTAATGAGCATTGGTCAATCGTATTTTCCAAGTAGACATTGAAACGGGTAGGTGACAGACAGCACCCTTGTCTTACTCCTTTTCCTAATCCGATCCAGTTTGTACTTTCTCCTCTCACATACCTAACAATCAATCAGGCAGCAGCAGCTGGCTGAGCAATACCAGCAACAGGGAAGTAACCGATTCTGTGACATTTTACAAGTTCCTAACCAGGAGACAATTATTTGGTCTCACCTGTATGTTTTGATAGTTTAGTTTATGGATCTCTGCGTTTTAATCTAATTTACTAGACACAGTTCTTGTGTTCTGTCAATGTCTACAGTAGTCTAGAGGTTCGTAGCACATGTCGATAGTCATTTGTTTGTCTGTGTAGTGTAATTTTCCACCGTCTTTAGTATGCGCAGGGACTGTGACTGCTGTGTACGGATGCGAGCTGACTGGGTGACATTCAGCTCTCAGCTCCAGGCTGTTTTGGTTTCGATTACACATGTTGCGGCTGCAGAATGGGCATCACTGTTGTGGACAGGCCGTGGGGACCCAACGGACGTCCAGCACAACTCACAAGTGCGCCGATCGGTCGGCAAAGGTGGCCAGCCCAGTTACTGCTCGCACTGAGGTTGATCCCTCACCAATTGTGGAGTGGGAGGTCACCTCAGGGCGTGGCAGGCAGCGAACGACTTCCCGGGTGGCTGAATGTAGGGCCTTACCGCTTAGTCTGACAAACAGGTTCCAAGTGATGTCTGTGGCTGACAATGTTCCTCAGCCAAATGGAGCTGCCAGTCCAGTTTCATAGGAAACCTCTCAGAGCGCAATATCCAGGCATCCACAGAGATTGGAATTATTGTTAGTTGGGAGCTCTAATTTAGTCGCATTATGGGACCCCTTAGGGACATGCCTGGCAAGGAGGAGAAGAAAGCCACTGTGCACTCCATGCACATACCGGGTGGAGTCATTCAAGATGTGGAATGGCCACGAAGAGCGCAGAGTGCAGCTAGCTGGAGGTGATGGCTCACATCAGTACCAATGATGTGTGTGCGCTTTGAATCAGAGATTCCGTCTGGCTTCAATCGACTGGTAAAGCCGCTAGTCTTGCTTGCGAGATGAAAGCAGAGCTCACCATTTGTAGCATAGTCAACAGGACCGATTCCGGACCTGTGGCACAGAGCAAAGAGGAGGATCTGAATCAGAGGCTGAGACGGTTCTGCGACTGTGTAGGTAGAAGATCCCTCGACTTGTGCCATAGAGTGATTGGGTTTCGAGTTCCGCAAAATACGTTAAGAGTCTGTTACATGCAGGAGGCGGATACACGCATAGCAGGGGATGTGTGGCGCGGAATGGTCGGGTTTTTGAGTTAGAAACACAGAAGGGCCTCAATCTCAAAGGGTGTAGGTTGAACAAAAGAAGGACGTAGATCTAGGAACCATCGATATAGGAGTTGAAAACTGACGTAGCTGTACTGGAAAAGTACCAGAGCTCCAAGCGCTAAGAGAAAGTACTGACACCCAAATCGTTGTGTGCGCTGAAAGCTGGCTAAACTCGGAGTTACGTTCAGCCAATATTCTGCGAAGGACCTAACGCTGTTCAGAAAGGATAGGCTAAATACTGTTGGCGTTGGAGTGTTTGTTGTTGTTAGAAGTAGTTCATCTTATAGTGAAACTGAAGTAGATAGCTCCTGTGAGTGTGGGTAGACGTCATTTTTGGCAATCAGAATAAAATAATAATTGGGCCTTTTCGCCGATATCCCAACTCAGATGATACAATTGCTGTAAAGTTCAAGGAAAAAATGGTTCAAATGGCTCTGAGCACTATGGGACTTAACATCTGAGGTCATCAGTCCCCTAGAACTTAGAACTACTTAAACCTAACTAACCTAAGGACATCACACACATCCATGCCCGAGGCAGGATTCGAACCTGCGACCGTAGCGGTCACGCGGTTCCAGACTGTAGCGTCTAGAACCGCTCGGCCACACCGGCTCGCAGTTACAAGAAAATTTCAGTCTAATTTCACGCACGCACCCAACTCATACATTTATTACTGGTGATGACTTCAATTTACTCTCGATATGGTGACGAAAACACATGTTTAATCCAGAGGTATGCATACAACATCGCCCGAAAAATGTGCTTCATCCATTCCCTGGAAATTGTTTCGAGCAATTAGTTCATGAGCCCATTCGAATAGCAAACGGTTGGTAAAACAAACTCCACGTCTCAGTAACAAATAATCCTGAGCTAATAAACTGCACGAAAGCAGATATAGCGTTTAGTGAACACAGATTTGTCGTAACAATATTGAATACCGTAACTCCCAAACGCACCAATAATAAACAAAAAGCTAATCTATTCACAAAAAAAAAAAAACAGATAAAAATTCATTCGGCGCCTTCCTGAGAGACATATCTCCACTCCTTCCAGATTAACAATGTAAGTGTAGACAAGATGCGGCTTGAATTAAAAGAAATAGTGTCGACAGCAGTTGTAGGTTTATACCAAACAAATTAACAAATAACGGAGCTGATCCCTCATGGCGCACAAAACAAGTCAGACCACTGTTGCAAAAACAACGAAAAATTCATGCCAAATTTAAACGAACGTAGGATCTCCAAGACTGACAATATTATACAGAAGCTGGAAATTTAGCGAGGACTAAAATGCCAGATGCTTATAATAGTTTCCACAACGAAACTTTGTCTCGAAACCCGGCAGAAAATCGGAAGACATTTTGGTCGTATGCAAAGAATGCTAGTGGCAACACACAATCAGTGCCTTCTCTGCGCGATAGCAATGGAGATATTATCGAAGACAGTGCTGCTAAAGCAGAGTTACTAAACACAGCTACCCGAAATTCCTTCACCAAAGAAGAGGAAGTAAATATTCCAGGATTAGAATCAAGAATTGTAGACAACATGAATAACTTAGAAGTAGACATCCTCGGAGTAATGAAGCAACTTAAAAGCAACTCATCCTTTCCAGACTGGAAAATCGCGCAGGTCACACCAATATTCAAGAAAGGCAATAGGGTTAAGCCACTAAACTACACCCGCCCACATCATTAGCGTCTATATGCAGCAGGATTTTGAAATATATACTGTATTCTAGAATTATGAATTACCTCGAAGAGAACGGTCTATTGACATGTAGTCAAAACGGATTTAGAAAATATCGTTCTTGTGAAACACAACTAGTTCTTTACTTAGACTCACATCAACAAAGGATTTCAAACTGATTCTGTACTTCTAGATTTCCTTTTTTCACTGTACCTTACAAGCGGTTTGTAATCAAATGGCATGCTTAAGGGACATCGTCTCAGTTACATGACTGAATTCGTGCTTTCCTATCAGAGATGTCACAGTTCGTAGTATCTGACGGAAATTCATCGAGCAAAACAGAAGTGATTTCTGGCGTTCCCCAAGGAAGTGTCATAGGTCCCCAGCTCTTCACTCTCTTTATAAACGATTTAGGAGACAATCTGAGCAGCTGTCTTAGGTTGTTTGCAGATGATGCAGTCACTCATCGTCTAGCAAAGCCATCAGAAGATCAGAACTAACTGCAAAATGATTTAGATAAGATATGTATGGTGCGAAAACTGTCGATTGACAGTAAATAATGAAAGTGATAAAAGGAAACAGTTAAACTTCGATTACATATAAAACAATGAAATCTAAAGACCGTGAATTCAACTAAATAGCTGGGAATAACACAGACAACTTAAATGGAAAGAATACACAGAAAATGGCGTGGAGAAGACAAAGCAAAAACTGAGTTTTGTTGGCATAGAACGTAGAAGATGGAACAGATCTACTAAATAGTCTGCCTACAATATGCTCGTCCGACCTCTTTTGGAAAACTGCTGCACGGTGTGGGATTCTTACCAGATACAACTGACAAGAGTACATCGAGCAAGTTCAAAGAAGGGCAGCATGTTTGTATTATAGAGAAATAGGGGAGACAGTGTCTCGGACCCGATACAGAATTTGGGGTGTAAATCATTAAAACAAAGGCGTTTTTCGTTGCGGCAGATCTTCTCAAGAAATTTCAGTCACCAACTTTCTGGTCCGAAAACGAAAATATTTTGTTGACAGCGGACCTACATAGAAAGAAATGATCACGATAATAAAATAAGGGAAACTAGAGCTCTCACTGAAAGATACAGGTGTTCGTTTTATCCTCGCGCTGTTCGAGAGTGGAATAATAGGGAATTATGATTGGTTCGATGATCCCTCTGCCAGACAGTTATGTTTGATGTAGATGTAGATCTGTTATCCTGCAATGGATATTACAAGCTGCATGGAAGTGGAGTATCTTACGCAAAGTAGTACAAAGGTGTTCGTCAAAATCTGGAAACACCAAAAACACAACACATTACCATGCGCAATGGAGTGTAGGAAATCTGTTGACATTCAAAACAGCTTCCAGACGAAAATTGTACAGGCCCTCCTGCAAAATAATGGCGAATTCAGCTAATGGTGACGGAGGTGGGTAGCAATCACGCACCTTTCTGTCCAACATAAACCGCAAAGGATCAAGAACATTGAGATGTGGTGTCTGTGATGGCTAGGGGAGATGCGAAAATTCAAACTCGTGCTCACAATACAAGTCTCGGACAATGCGAGCTGTGTGAACAGTGGCTATCGACTTTGAACACAGCATCATTGGGGAGCAGACATTGTGCCATGGGACGGGGCTGATCATCCAAACCGGTCCTCCACTTCTTATTACTATTTACTGCGTTCAGCTTGTTACAATTTGTTAAGTTCAACCAGCGGTATTTTTCCTGCCTGGTGGCCGCTAACGCCCCAGTTACCTGCTCTGGGGGTTAGTGTATGTAACGGCAGTGTACGTTTCCTCGCCTTTCCGCTGCTGCCTGGTAAGGCATGTAGTTTTGACAGCTTTCTTGATTGTAGGCCGTTTATGATTCTTCTACTCTGGTGGTAGTGATTCCTTCCTCGTTCCGCCACTCTAAGCACAGTATTCTGAGTGCGTACTGCAGTCCGCCGGTTTCGGCTTTGGCGTGTTGATCCATTCTTGCATTTGGTTTATTGGACGTCAGATAGCTTCAGCAAGTCTTGTGAAGTGAATGTAACTCTTGGCTGCCTATCTCATCACTCGCTGAAGTGTTTGTTGCAGGACCTTCTCAGAGGTCGATTCCTGCTGTAGCACCGTCTGTGACTGGTTCCTGTGTTTTATTATTGTACTATTTATTACCATACCTTGTAATGCCCACATTAAAGGTTATGCGTTTCTAGTTAATAGTTCCGGTTGCCTTCTGGAATGCGTCTAGCGGTGTAAGGGTTGTGTTACGAGGTTACCATCATCTTATTTCATCCGTTTGGTGATCTGTTGCTTGTTTCTTTTAATTAACCTTTGCTTGTATTTGTTGTTTTACAGCATGTTTCTAAATTTTTTATAAAATTGCCGTACCTGGCGTGTATGGCCTTCAGCTGTGATTGTGGTCATTTGGTTCGAAAAATACTTCGATATTTGTGTTTTAGCAGTAAGCCTTTAAAACCTTATTTACTGCCATTCCTGGCGTCTGGTACCTTCTGCTGTGTTTGTGGCCACTTACTTTTTAATTTTTCAGTACCTGTAAGTTGTAATTGCAGCGAGTTCTTAAACATTCCTAATTTACTGCCATTCTTGGAGTTTAAGCCCTTCAGCCGTCATCACAGTGGCTTGTACTTTTTTTAACATTATCTGTATCTGTATTTTATGGTGATTTCCTAAACTGTAACGCACTGAAAACATTATTATTCACACAGTTGTTTATTCCTTCGTTAATAACGTTGATATTTTTTATTGTTGTGTCTGGAATTACTGTTTTAAAAATAAACTGTGTGTAACTGTAAAAGGCAACCAATAGTAACTGATTACGGTCCAGTTCACAATCGTAACCGAATCCTGCCTTTCCCTTGACTACCACCAGGTTTCAGCGATCCCTGCAGCAGATTCGCGTGTCTACAATGCGGTTTTGTAAACGTCTCTATATCAACAACTTCTCGTAGCTCTACAGGCTATTACCCTAAGAGAGGGCAAAAATGTAACAGGACATAGAGAATGCTCCACTGAACAATTTGAGATAAGGAACCTGGGATGGGAGAAGCCAGCTGAAGGAGATATGGAAGTAAACTTATTTACCGCTTTGTCCAGCATTACCGTTTTCCAGCTTATTTACAACTAACATGCGTATAAGTTTACACCTACTGTGCTATTTATTTAAGTGTACATTCTTTACTTCCTTCAAGGAAACAAGGAGCACGAGCCTGATTACCTGGAAATTCATGACGCAGGTTTTGTTTATTTAACTTGTACGTAAGGTGTCTCTTTTGTGTAGTATTTATATTGTCCCATGACAGAGCGTGCCATGAATGAACGACAGAAACATTCATTACTCAGTGCTATTCAGAGACGTACAGCACAAAACTATGAAGCAGTACCGGTTCAGTGCTTGCTGGTGGCTGGATTGGAAGGGGAGCTTCTATTCCATGGCTCGCAAGGTCACCGACCTGAATCCCCTTGATTATTTCCCACGGGGATACCTAAAGTCACTTGTTGCCGGACCACAGTGGACACAGAGATAGAATTAGTTGCCAGAATTGAAGCTGCCTGTGATGTGATTCGAAACACACCAACGATATTTGTGAAGGTGCGTCAGAATTTTGTTCGCCGATGTCATGCTTACATTGAGGTTGACGGCCGTCAGTTTCAGTACATTTGTAAGGTACAGTACAAATGGAACGTTACTTGCGTCAATGATGGTATTTGCAGTTAACTACTGTAAATAATAAAGTACACAGTAAGGTGATTTTATTCCTATTGTCTCCTTAAGCTGGCTTCTCCGACTCCAGGTTCCCCACCTCAAATTGTACAGTGGAGCATCCTCTATGTCCTGTTAAATTTATGCACGCTTTCACGGAAACTCCCTGTGTAGACAGCTATCGTTTTCGTCTGCAGTTGTATGCGCTTCGCAGATGTAAATTGTCCAAGCGCTGCCAAATGTCACCATTTGCTTAAGTTGACTCGACTGTGGGGGCGTCTTAGAAGTAAAGAATAACTGTATTAAAACTTGTTGTACAATGCTGCATTTTTTCGTGTATCACAGCATTTATGACGTCATATCTCTTGAACTATGTGTCGTGCAATGACACCTTTCTGTAGGTACATTAAGTGGTATACGTGCATACTGTCTGCAAGGTACGTTTCGAATAGAATTAGTAGAAATAAATTTAAACGTCATGCTTGATGTGGCAGTTTTTCACGCACCTCAGTGTTTATGACGTCATATCTCCCGATAAACTGACAGAACCAGAGGTTTTAGAGAGTTTCAGGGAGACTATTAGGGAACGATTGACAACAATGGGGGAAAGAAATACAGTAGAAGAAGAATGGGTAGCTTTGAGAGATGAAATAGTAAAGGCAGCAGAGGATCAAGTAGGTAAAAAGGAAGAGGGATAACAGAAATCCTTGGGTAACAGAAGTGATATTGAATTTAATTGATGAAAGGAGAAAATATAAAAATGCAGTAAATGAAGCTGGCAAAAAGGAATATAAACGTCTCAAAAATGAGATCGACAGGAAGTCCAAAATGGCTAAGCAGGGATGGATAGAGGACAAATGTTAAGGATGTAGAGGCGCATATCACTAGGGGTAGGATAGATACTGCCTACAGGAAAATTGAAGAGATCTTTGGAGAAGAGAGAACCACCTGCATGAATATCAAGAGCTCAGATGGAAACCCAGTTCCAAGCAAAGAAGGGAAAGCAGAAAGGTGGAAGGATTATATAGAGGGTCTATACAAGGGCAATGTTCTTGGGGACAATATTATGGAAATGGAAGATGATGTCGATGAAGATGAAATGGGAGATACGATACTGCGTGAAGAGTTTGATAGAGCACTGAAAGACCTGAATCGAAACAGGGCCCCGGGAGTAGACAACATTCCATTAGAACTGTTGACGGCCTTGGGAGAGCCAGTCCTGACAAAACTCTACCATCTGGTGAGCAAGATGTATGAGACAGGCGAAATTCCCTCAGACTTCAAGAAGAATATAATAATTCTAATCCCAAAGAAAGCAGGGGTTGACAGATGTGAAAATTACCGAACTATCAGTTTAATAAGTCACAGCTGCAAAAAACTAACACGAATTCTGTACAGACGAATGGAAAAACTGGTAGAAGCGGACCTCGGGGAAGATCAGTTTGGATTCCGTAGAAATGTTGGAACACGTGAGGCAATACTGACCTTACGACATATCTTAGAAAATAGATTAAGGAAAGGCAAACCTACGTTTCTAGCATTTGTAGACTTAGAGAAAGCTTTTGACAATGTTGACTGGAATACTCTCTTTCAAATTCTGAAGGTGGCAGGGGTAAAATACAGGGAGTGAAAGGCCATTTACAATTTGTACAGAAACCAGATGGCAGTTATAAGAGTCGAGGGGCATGAAAGGGAAGCAGTAGTTGGGAAGGGAGTGAGACAGGGTTGTAGCCTCTCCCCGATATTATTTAATGTGTATATTGAGCAAGCAGTAAAGGAAACAAACGAAAATTTCGGAATAGGAATTAAAATGCATGGAGAAGAAACGAAAACTTTGAGGTTCGTCGATGACATTGTAATTCTGTCAGAGACAGCAAAGGACCTGGAAGAGCAGCTGAACGGAATGGACAGTGTCTTGAAAGGAGGATATAAGATGAACATCAACAAAAGCAAAACGAGGATCATGGAGTGTAGTCGAATTAAATCGGGTGATGTTGAGGGAATTAGATTAGGAAATGAGACACTTAAAGTTGTAAATGAGTTTTGCTATTTGGGGAGCAAAATAACTGATGATGGTCGAAGTAGAGAGGATATAAAATGTAGACTGGCAATGGCAAGGAAAGCGTTTCTGAAGAAGAGAAATTTGTTAACATCGAGTATAGATTTAAGTGTCAGGAAGTCTTTTCTGAAAGTATTTGTATGGAGTGTAGCCATGTATGGAAGTGAAACATGGACGATAAATAGTTTAGATAAAAAGAGAATAGAAGCTTTCGAAATGAGGTGCTACAGAAGAATGCTGAAGATTAGATGGGTAGATCACATAACTAATGAGGAGGTATTGAATAGAATTGGGGAGAAGAGGAGTTTGTGGCACAACTTGACCAGAAGAAGGGATCGGTTGGTAGGACATGTTCTGAGGCATCAAGGGATCACCAATTTAGTACTGGAGGGCAACGTGGAGGGTAAAAATCGTAGAGGGAGACCAAGAGATGAATTCACTAAGCAGATTCTGAAGGTTGTAGGCTGCAGTAGGTACTGGGAGATGAAGAAGCTTGCACAGGATAGAGTAGCATGGAGAGCTGCATCAAACCAGTCTCTGGACTGAAGACCACAACAACAACATCTCCTGATTTATGTGTCATACAATGATATAACTGTGTATGTAAATGCAGCAGCATATGTAGATACTGTCTGTAAATGTGAATAGAGCTAGTAGAAAAGAAGAAATAAATTCAAACGTCATCCACAATGCGACAGTTTCTCACGTGTTTATGACGTTATGTCTCCTGAACTATTCGTGGTACCATGATATATTTTTGTTGATTCATTTAGCAGCAAATGTAGATATTGCTTGAGAATTTTTTTTAGAATAGAGTAAGTAGCACAGAAGTAATACATTCAAAGGTCATGCATGATATGGCAGTTTCCCATGCGTCACATTCTTTGTGACGTCATATGTTCAGAAATAAGATAGGTAACTGGTTCTCATCCCCACAGCGATTGCTGCGTGACACTAAGGGATATGTGTACCAAGCTTGGTTGGGTCCAGTGGCTTAGGCGAAGATGTGGAAAACATGCACACATGCACACACACACACACACACACACACACACACACACAAACACACACACACACACAGACACACACACACACAAACACACACATTTTTATAATTTTTATAGATGCATCAAGTAACTAACAGCCCAATGCAAAAACTGGCGGCAACTAATGTTAAGAGATTATTAAGAGTGTTGTAGTTTTTCGTTCTCAGTAACAAGGAAAATACGTGCAGAGACAGTAAAGTTTTAAGATCTGCTTAATTTTAATTGACGTTGGTCAATCTGGCCTGAGCTAAGTAAAGCTGGTAAACGACCAGTGGTAGAGGAGCAGGGTTATTGTGGTCGTCGCATTGTTAGAGGATGTTGGAAGGGGAATGTTTTATTGTTTGACTCCAAGTAATGACAACTCACGGGCGTGCGTGACTCGTACCGATCAGCTTCTATGGCGCGAATTTTTCAAGAAGTAACATGGATTCTTGAATGCACATTATAAAGACGGTCATCCTCAAATACATATTTATAGTAAGGGAATGAAATTAAATTAAGGCTGTTGTAATAAAATACAATGAGTAGCAGAAAAATGGAACTCAAAACATGTAGTAAGCGTTTGCGATTATGTCTCCTATTGTATAAGCATGCAGGGGTCCCCATCCTTTCAGAGACCATTACCCCTGAATGCAATCAGATATTAGCTAATGCCCCCCCCCCCCCCCAATTTCCAGCTAGTACTGCATACTACATCCTCCTACCATTATCGACATTAGAAACAACATGGACGAGAACTTCCTCTAATACTTTTTTTAAAATAATCAAAGATTAATGATGTTTAGTTTTCGTAGGTGTTTTATTAAACTATGAGCTGTTGACTTGATGAGATAATTGGTACGCTTATCTCTAACAATCATTTTTATAGGATGATGAAGCAATTCTTAGTAGATCGCGAGTAGTATCTTACAACCGGTGCTCAGAAAAGAAAGCTACCTGTCCACATTGAGAGAGTACAGTTGTTGCAGAACATGCTTTCTCCGTATCACTCACCTGTGTAGCAATGCTTGCTACATCCACACATGCACACCCACTTAAAGTCAGTGAAATTAAAATGTGTGCATTATAGTTACTGTTTGTAAATCGTTTGCTTATTGGACTCTTTACTTCAGAAATGGCAGAAATTGCAGCCATGTGCTTTTTGTCTGAACACTGATACTACTATTACTATTACTACTACCACTAGCAATAATAATAATAACAACATTGTATAGGGCCTACAGCAATTTGGTAGTTGTTACATCGTTACTGTTGCATTATGTTATCAGTTAGTTCGACTATCTGTTCTGAAATAAAGAATGAAGCAGTTTTTGGTCAAGCATGTGAAGTGCCTACAACTCGGAGAATGCATTTTCTTGAGATATTTAAGAATATGTGACGCACATGTATCAGTTTTCTATGCTATGTATGTAGTGGGTGGATTACGTGACTATATGAAGAAGATGTTGTTCATACACTCGTTTCACAAGCTGTAGCCCCCTGAATGCTATACCTGAAGAAAAAAGAAAAAAAAAAAAACTATCCAGGTGGGAGGAGGACTCGCACTCTATGGGTTCTGTACAAACTGAATTATGTATGTAGAGAGGTCATCCACCCCATGAATCGAGAATGCCAAAGATTTTTGCCTTTATCACTCTGATAGGGGTTCCGGGGATTCGAAGACTTTCGAGAACGTTTTAATTTTAAGTGCGAAGTCGCAGAACATATGACAAAGAAATATCTTTTCGTCTGATATAAACATAAATTGACAATGTTCTGATTTTTGTCCTTTACTTGCACAGTGAAACCTTTCTTCTTGGGAAATTTCGTGATTCTAGGGCAATGAGTGAATCCGCGAGTATCAAAATACATGATATTAATGGTCGTATATTTGACTGCACAGACTTAAAAGCTAACGTTTATTACACCGCCAAGGGACCGTAGACCTTCGCATATGACATACATTTCAACGTGATACGTCTGCACGTTCCCGAGAAAAAAGGGTTTTAACAGTCCGAGAGACAGGTAAACTTCTAGGGAGACAGACGTACAACAAATTGATCTTACAAACGTTACTATTTTACAGACTGAGACACGGAATCCTACAAATGTAGGTACTGGTAACTTATGTAATCAGTATTACGGTCTAACAAAATAGTGATAGTAGTATTTTTTCAGAATAATTTAGTTTTATGACTGAACAGCAATCGAACACTTTTATTTTTACTCCTCAGAAAATTTCATTTTGTCCTTCAGGGGTAATTACCCCCAAGTTAGGAACTGCTAGTATAATACGAGGGTAATCCCAAAGGTAAGGTCTCCTATTTTGTTACAAGTACAGAACTCTGTGTGGCAGCTGGTCATACTGTTGTGAAGAGTGCTTCACGCGCTGTGTGTAAACACGCGCACGCCGCGCTGAGGCGCTCAGTCTTGGCTTGGCAGCCATTGAGAATGGAGCTCCCGTTGGATGTTACCGCTTAGTGCGAATTGCACTCAGTTATCCGGTTTCTGAACGCAAAGGGCACTGCGCCGATTGAAACCCATCGCCAATTGACGGAAGTGTATGGTGAGTCGTACATGGATGTCAAAAATGTTCGTAAGTGGTGTAGAGAGATTGCGGCTGGTCGGACCGAAATTCACAACGAACAAAGGAGCGGGAGACCATCAATTTCTGAGGAGACAGTGTTGAAGTTTGAGCAAAGCATGCGTGAATGTCGGCGGATCACCCTGGATGATCTCTGCACGATGGTTCCTGAGGTTTTTCGAAGCACCGCTCACAGAATTTTTACGGATACATTAAACTACTGGAAGGTGTGCGCAAGATGGGTGCCACGCATGCTGACTGAGGACCACATGCGGCAACGAGTTGATGCTTCCCGCGCATTCCTTCACCGCCTTGCAATCGAACAGAACAACTTTCTGGACTCAATTGTCACGTGTGACGAAACCTGGGCATACCACTTTACACCTGACACCAAGCAACAATCACGCAAGTGGCGGCATCCTTCTTCGCCAAAGCCGCGGAGCTGGCGGCGAGCTGGTATGACATGGACATACAAAAAATGCCACAGCGTGTACAAAAATGCATCGTCAGAAACGGTAATTATGTTGAAAAATAGCTAAATGTTCAAGCTGTAAACTGATGTAAACCATTGTAAAAATAAACAGGTCTATGTACTCAAAAAAACAGGAGACCTTACTTTTGGAATTACCCTCGTATATTTAAGTATTAGTACAATTACTGTTATTAATCAGTCATCCGCTCAGACAAACAACACAACAACATATCATCGCAATATTAGGGACGCTGAGAGTGACAGCTGTCTGAAACAGAGAACGGCTGACACTTTTAACGACCAGTATTTGATGGTTAGTGGGCAACTGGCTGGTTTATAGGTGGCTCTTAACATAGTAGTTTGTGTAGATTAACATTTGATAATAAGCTCGGTTCATATGCTGCCCGTGGATCTGTCCTACAGTATCAGTACTGGCTTTCGAGCAAAAAAGTCTGACGACCACTTCCATACATACAGAACAACTAAAACGGCCCAAATTTCAGCAACTACACCTCACTCATAGAGGAATAATCCGAAAATAATTTATTTCCGTATAAGAGTTCGTTTTGTACTTCTCTTCATAATCACATTAATCATGGGAAACACACAGAAACAGAACATACCAACATTACGGGGAACGTTTTGTCTCATGGAGTGTTCACAATACCATCTTGGTTACATTTGGTTAGAATGTACAGTATACATCGTAATTCTTAGATTCACCACCAGTGTTTGTTGTTCCATTTGAACTAATGTAATGTTGAAATTACTTCATTACTTGTGTTGAAATGCGACGAACTTCATTGCTCTACTAGCAACAAGGACATATCATTAACAGTTTAGTATTCGTCACGTACTTGGCGTTCGGTACAGTGCAATGGAACGATATTCGAATGCGGAGTTTGCAGGTTCTCATTTGTTGTACGTGTTGTAAGGATTAGTAGCTGGTAATGGCTGTGGTGCTGTAGAGATTTCCAGAACGACAGGCACCCGACAGCAGAACGTCTGAAATAGTCGTCGTCTTAGGGAGCATGGGACGTTTAAGCCTACTACTCACGACTGCTGGAGGCCTAGAAAGAGGAGCACACCACAACTGGAGATGGAACTTATTCGTACAGTTGAAAACAATCCTAGCGTGAGCGTAAACCAATTAGTTGCAACAAATAATGCTGACCACATGATCGTCCGGCGAGTGCTACATGAGAACATGCTATATCTACATCATGTACAACGTCTACAGGTGGTATCAGCGGCTGGTTTCTCTGCACGAGTATATTTCTATTAATGGTTCGTCCAACAATATTCATGGTCACTTCCCTCATTTTAATGCAAATGTGCGTTCACGGTTGAGGCTTTGGTTCAAACTGAGCTCTAACATGGAAATTAAGCGTTTCAGGAGACATGTTTACGTAACAATTTTCTTCTTCTACGTGCTCATTTAACCATACAGTAAAGCTGCATGCCCTCGGGAAAAATTACGGCTGTAGTTTCCTCTTGCTTTCAGCCGTTCGCAGTACCACAACAGCAAGGCCGTTTTGGTTAGTGTTACAAGGCCAGATCAGTCAATCATCAAGACTGTTGCCCCTACAACTACTGAAAAGGCTGCTGCCCCTCTTCAGGAACCACAAGTTTGTCTGGTCTCTCAACAGATACCCCTCCGATGTGGTTGCACCTACGGTACGGCTACCTGTATCGTTGAGGCACGCAAGCCTCCCCACCAATGGCAAGGTCCATGGTTCATGGGGGGAGGTAAAATAGTCCCCCATTCGGATCTCCGGGTGGGGACTACTCAGGAGGACGTCGTTATCAGGAGAAAGAAAACTGGCATTCTACGGATCGGAGCGTGGAATGTCAGATCCCTTAATCGGGCAGGTAGGTTCGAAAATTTAAAACAGGAAATGGATAGGTTAAAGTTAGATATAGTGGGAATTAGTGAAGTTCAGTGGCAGGCGGAACAAGACTTCTGGTCAGGTGAATACAGGGTTATAAATACAAAATCAAATAGGGGTAATGCGGGAGTAGGTTTAATAATGAATAAAAAAATAGCAGTGCGGGAAAGAAATTATTCAGGTAGTGAAGGGAGACGAAAATTTAATAGTCATGGGTGACTGGAATTCGACAGTAGGAAAAGGGAGAGAAGGAAACATAGCAGGTGAATATGGATTGGGGCTAAGAAATGAAAGAGGAAGCCGTCTAGTAGAATTTTGCACAGAGCATAACTTAATCATAGCTAACACTTGGTTGAAGAATCATAAAAGAAGGTTGTATACATGGAAGTATCCTGGAGATACTAAAAGGTATCAGATAGATTATATAATGGTAAGACAGAGATTTAGGGACTAAGTTTTAAATTGTAGGAGATTTCCAGGGGCAGACGTGGACTCTGACCGCAATCTATTGGTTATGAACTGTAGGTTAAAACTGAAGAAATTGCAAAAAGGTGGGAATTTAAGGAGATGGGACCTGGATAAACTGACTATGCCAGAGGTTGTACAGAGTTTCAGGGACAGCATAAGGGAACAGTTGACAGGAACGGTGGAAAGAAATGCAGTAGAAGAAGAATGGGTAGCTCTGAGGGATGAAGTAGTGAAGGCAGCAGAGCATCAAGTAGGTAAAAAGACGAGAGCTAGTAGAAATCCTTGGGTAACAGAAGAAATATTGAATTTAATTGATAAAAGGAGAAAATATAAACATGCAGCAGGCAAAAAGGAATACAAACGTCTCAAAAATGAGATCGACAGGAAGTGCAAAATGGCTAAGTAGGCACGGCTAGAGGACAAATGTAAGGATGTAGAGGCTTATCTCACTGGGGGTAAGATAGATACAGCCTACAGGAAAATTAAAGAGACCTTTCGAGAAAAGAGAGCCACTTGTATGAATATCAAGAGCTCAGATGGAAACCCAGTTCTAAGCAAAGAGGGGAAAGCAGAAAGGTGGAGGGAGTATATAGAGGGTCTGTACAAGGGCGATGTACTTGAGAAGAATATTATGGAAATGGAAGAGGATGTAGATGAAGATGAAATGGGAGATACGATACTGCGTGAAGAGTTTGACAGAGCACTGAAAGACCTGAGTCGAAACAGGGCCCCGGGAGTAGACAACATTCCATTAGAACTGCTGACGGCCTTGGGAGAGCCAGTCCTGACAAAACTCTACCATCTGGTGAGCAAGATGTACGAGACAGGCGATATACCCTCAGACTTCAAGAAGAGTATAATAATTCCAATCCCAAAGAAAGCAGGTGTTGACAGATGTGAAAATTACCGAACTATCAGTTTAATGAGCCACAGCTGCAAAATACTAACGCGAATTATTTGCAGACGAATGGAAAAACTGGTAGAAGCCGACCTCGGGGAAGATCAGTTTGCATTCCGTAGAAATGTTGGAACACGTGAGGCAATACTGACCTTATGACTTATCTTAGAAGAAAGATCAAGGAAAGGCAAACCTACGTTTCTAGCATTTGTAGACTTAGAGAAAGCTTTTGACAATGTTGACTGGAATACTCTCTTTCAAATTCTGAAGGTGGCAGGGGTAAAATACAGGGAGTGAAAGGCCATTTACAATTTGTACAGAAACCAGATGGCAGTTATAAGAGTCGAGGGGCATGAAAGGGAAGCAGTGGTTGGGAAGGGAGTGAGACAGGGTTGTAGCCTCTCCCCGATATTATTTAATCTGTATATTGAGCAAGCAGTAAAGGAAACAAAAGAAAAATTCGTAGTAGGTATTAAAATCCAGGGAGAAGAAAAAAAAAACTCTGAGGTTCGCCGATGACATTGTAATTCTGTCAGAGACAGCAAAGGACTTGGAAGAGCAATTGAACGGAATGGACAGTGTCTTGAAAGGAGGATATAAGATGAACATCAACAAAAATAAAACGAGAGTAATGGAATGTAGTCCCCACCCGGAGATCCGAATGGGGGACTATTTTACCTCCCCCCATGAACCATGGACCTTGCCATTGGTGGGGAGGCTTGCGTACCTCAACGATACAGGTAGCCGTACCGTAGGTGCAACCACATCGGAGGGGTATCTGTTGAGAGACCAGACAAACTTGTGGTTCCTGAAGAGGGGCAGCAGCCTTTTCAGTAGTTGCAGGGGCAACAGTCTTGATGATTGACTGATCTGGCCTTGTAACACTAACCAAAACGGCCTTGCTGTTGTGGTACTGCGAATGAAGTCGGGTGATTCTGAGGGAATTAGATTAGGAAATGAGACACTTAAAGTAGTAAAGGAGTTTTGCTATTTGGGGAGCAAAATAACTGACGATGGTCGAAGTAGAGAGGATATAAAATGTAGACTGCCAACGGCAAGGAAAGCGTTTCTGAAGAAGAGAAATTTGTTAACATCGAGTATAAATTTAAGTGTCAGGAAGTCGTTTCTGAAAGTATTTGTATGGAGTGTAGCCATGTATGGAAGTGAAACATGGACACTAAATAGTTTGGACAAGAAGAGAAAAGAAGCTTTCGAAATGAGCTACAGAAGAATGTTGAAGATTAGGTGGGTAGATCACGTAACTAATGAGGAGGTATTGAACAGGATTGGGGAGAAGAGAATTTTGTGGCACAACTTGACCAGAAGAAGGGATCGGTTGGTAGGACATGTCCTGAGGCATCAAGGGATCACAAATTTAGCATCGGAGGGCAGCGTGGAGGGTAAAAATCGTAGAGGGAGACCAAGAGATGAATACACTAAGCAGATCCAGAAGGATGTAGGTTGAAGTAGGTACTGGGAGAAGAAGGAACTTGCACAGGATAGATTAGCATGGAGAGCTGCATCAAACCAGTCTCAGGACTGAAGACCACAACAACAACAACGTGCTAAGAATTTTTCCCGAAAGTTTGGCCATACGGTTTTGTTACAGCCTGCACTTTCTTTCTTTTTCTTTAGTCACAGTTTCCACTCCTTGTTTCATTAAAATCCTTTATGTTATTCTCAGTCGTTTTCGGACCATCACTTTTTTTTATTCTGCGCTTAGTTTTTCTGTGAATTAAAATGGTCACAAATTAACACATCAAATTCTTGTGCGCTATTACGATATTCATGACGAGTATTGCAGACTTAATAGAACGCCATTTTTTACAGATTTGTGGTGGAATTCGTCAGAAGACCAGCCATGAGAGACGTGGTGCCAGTCTAACGCCTGAACTGTGCCAGGCCTGTGAAAATTATGGGGAAGGATGAGACGACTTTTGGCCTTGTACTGGGAAGTGTTACACAGTCCCCGAGAATCGACGGATGTGGAGATGGATAATGTGTGACCCATTGTTGTCCCAATGTTGATGTTGATCCGCAACTCAAGGTAGTACGAATAAAAGATTAGAAGGCTGTGAATGTCTATGTAAACCCACATGTTCCCCTGGGCAGTCTTAATGGTTCAAATGGCTCTAAGCACTATGGGACTTAACTTCGGAGGTCATCAGTCCCCTAGAACTTAGAACTACTTAAACCTAACTAACCTAAGGACATCACACAAATCCATGCCCGAGGCAGGATTCGAACCTCCGACCGTAGCAGCCGCGTGGTTCCGGACTGAAGCGCCTAGAACAGCTCGGCCACAGCGGCCGGCTGCAGCCTTAATGCATCTACTGTCATGGTCGCTAAGAAAGGTGCGCAAAGGATTACAAATGACAGGCAGTGAGATTACATCTTCATGAATATAAATGCAACTCCAATGAAAAGCTGTAGCTCCATGTGAGTTCGACAGTATTATTAATCTGTTTATGAGGTTTGTGTGCGTGAAAGTATGTCGGCGCATGTGTGTGTGTGTGTGTGTGTGTGTGTGTGTGTGTGTGTGTGTGTGCAGCAGAGTTTTCACACTTATTGTTAGTTGTGAATTCTTCTTGTATTTATTCAAATATTTGCAGAGTTGAACGCGTTTGTTTATTTGACAATCTGATGAGGATACAGCTGCTAGAAATTTAAATCAAGTGAATAATTAAAAATGTCCATGTCACCGATAAGTGTAAACAACTACTCAACCAGTAGGATGAACATTAAATAATTCCCTCTGTGTAACTGTAACGTATACTAGCATAAAAGATGATTGTAGCAATGATTTGTAAAATGATGTATTCACGGACCTTAAAGAGGCAATTCAATGGCTGGCAGTGGTTGCTAATATATCCACACTGGATATGTACCAGTTTTTAATCAGTTTTTTTGTCACAGTTTCAACATCACTACTTTTCCGTGGCAATAATTGGTACTGTTCACTTCAATTCACTTTTTTTGTATTGCTGAAATGATTCAGAACGTTTCTGATCTAGCTACATTCTATTTCTATCTTCCTATATTGTTGCATTTCTCTTTTAACATTAGTCTTGGAAAAGTAATAAAGTCCACAAAAGATGTGAAAGTTCTCTGCTGCGTCTCACCATTCTGTTATATAATTTGTGCTTTAATGTTGCAGTTTTGCGACTGGGGTCAGCACAGGTGTCCCAAGTGTCATCATCGTCAGCTGGGTGGTGCATTATCTGAGGATGATCTACTATTAGAGGTCGAAACCGGTCATATTTTTAATAAATGTCTTTGCTATCGAGACTGTTTTTTTTTTACTAATTTTATTTAACTGGCAGATCGCTGGTTCCCAACAATGTTATCTAAAATTATATCCAATTAAGAGTTCGCCCTGTAATATAACCATATAATGATGAAAAAAGTTCGAGATCAGTACTGGCAAGGAACAATAATAAGAGCCATTTCCTCTTCCAACTGCTTGAACTCTAATGGTGCAGGAAGTTATCTTTTAATGTCATATAAACTTCTGACAGAAAAATAATTGTGAACAACAAATTGAAATGAAAAATAAACGTTACCCATTTATGAGTGGCAAAATCTGTAATCTGTGTACGGTAACATTACTGCTGCTACACTTTCTTGTAGAGAATACATAATTCTGTTAAAAATTCGTCTGATGAGAGTGCCACTTTGATAAACCACTGTTTCCCCATTTACATAAAATATGAGAGACATAGGAAAAGCAGGTCAACGCAGATGATGACGAGTGTAAATGACAGCACATCAAAACTTTCAAAAAGCATACATCAATGCCCAACAAAACAAAAATAAAAACTACAAGAATTTATATATATATATATATATATATATATATATATATATATATATATATATATATATATAAGCACAATTTATAACCTGTCGTAAAGTGATTCTCGCGAACAAATATATGAGACTGGTAACACTGTATCCTGAGAAAAAGACCAAATCAAAAATTAATAAAACAAAATTTCTATACAAGAAAGCAGAAAGTTTATTTCCGACTGTTGGGAAAATATAAAAGTACTAAAGCCTACTATTGTAGCCTGTTCTTCAGACTGTGTATTATTATGTACACAAATTTTCATAAACCGTAAAATTTTATTGACAGATTTTCTTCTGTTAAAAGTTCATCTGACGAGGGAGCCACTTAATAAACCAGTATGTTTTCTTATTTACATAAAATATGAAAGACTCAGGAAAAGCAGATTACTGCAGATAAAGAGTGTAAATGACAGTACATCTACAGTTTCAAAAGGCATACATCAATGTCCAACAAAAACAAAAATAAACACTACAAGAACTTATTTATAAGCACAGTTTACTATCAGTTGTGAAGTGATTATTGTTGACAAATATATCAGACTGGTAACACTGAATCGTGAAATAAAGACTAAACCAATAATTAGAAAAATAAAATATCTATATTAGAAATCTGAAAGTTTATTTTCCACTGTTTGAAAAATATGAAAGTACTTTACCATCCTGTTGTATGCTGTTCTTCAGACTATGTATTATTGTGTACACAAACTTTCATAAATCACAATATTTTATTAACACATTTTCTTCTCTTCTTGTGTCATTTCAATAATGACTGTGGAATAACACGAAGAGATAGCGTTAGACTTCTTCTGCAAAACTGGAATGGTAACTGGAATAACCAGAAGAAAATTCTTTGAGTCAATAGTGTTTGCTGTAGTCAGAATATGAAACACTAAAAGCACAATGGGAGAACAATATAAATGTGAGTGTGCTGGATTCGAGAAAATCAAACGAACTTTTGAACTAGGAAACAAAGCTTTGTTTACGATAGGTATCAGAAGCTTAAGTGAGGGAAAAAATCTCGGTAAAATGTGGTATGGGTTTTTAAAAATTTGAATCTGTTGTTACACTAGACAAGTGACTTCATCAACTATTTTCTGTGAAAATTGTAGTGTCCTACATCAGTTCCTGCAGTGGAAATTATTTAGAAACTCTCTCTGAAATAACACTGAAAACAGAACTACAAGCAGAGGGTAAGGAATATTGAAGGATACATAAACTGGAATATGTGTTGAAAAGAGAGGTTGATAGATGGGCGAACATGGACATATGAAGAGAATATGGAGAACAAGGACGTACATGTTGAAATGAAAAGACAGAGAGGGGGAGACACCAGAGGATTGGTCAGCCCCCTAATTGGGAAAGGTTTTCTGCCTTTCATACACAATGGGATCTTTCCAGTTGTGTTTGAGAGTTGAGCTTAAAGTGTATCTGTTGACTATAGATGGCTGTAATGAATTGAGTGTAGTGTGGTGTCACGATTGTGTTTTATGATGGAGAGAGTGAAATCAGGGGCCAACAAAGAAGCACAACACTCTCGAATAACACCAAGGAGCTTTATGTGCCCGTCCAACATAAAGATCAGCATCATCAGTTTCACATGCACTCCCTCTCTGAATCGCTGTAGAGTGGTTTCGAATCTAATGCACGACATTAGAGCAAAGACTTGTGATCAGGAGTTCCACGCCACCACCTCTTCTTCTCGTGCCAGCTGAATACTGGCTATCAAAATTTCTTCCACACCTCTAGGATTCAGATTGACTACCTGCAAGCAGACTGCCACTGAACAGACATGTGTTAGGAACTCCAGTTTCAAAGGCATGTACAATTTGTTTCAAATACAGCAGCATAATTAAACTAAATTTATAGATACATAATTAATTATCTATTGCACTATAAAGTCCAAATTACTATATTTTATGTTAAAGAACAGAGGCAATCCATCTGCAATGGGAAGAAACATTACACAAAAATACTCTGGTGTGCAAAACTTAAGTACGAAAAAAACTTTCGCATGATATGTCACTGCCGACCAACGTAGCTTGATAGAGAACAGAAATGACACTGTTAGGCCTATACAAAAGCTTGATGAAGAAATACGTAATGAGGTGAACAGAAATAAGACTTTTATTCAAAGACAATAGCTACAGTAAAATCACGGAGATTTCTGATGCTCCCTTGGACATTAAGAAGAGAGTTCTGAACAGGATGTGTAGTCACCACAGATGGCAGTGCATGTTGTGCATCGTGCTCCCATGCTGGCCGCAACGTTGGTAAGGACATCTTGTGGTAGGGCGTCACATTCCTCCACTAGCGCGTCTGACAACTGCTGCATGGTCGTTGGTGCATATGGAGATCGTGCAGTACGTCTCCCCCACGCATACCACCCGTGCTCGATGGAATTTAAATCCATTTTACCCCTAGAAAGACGCACATGGGGAAGGAGTACCATGTTGCAATAACGCTGACCGGTGTGTCAGAGATTGAGAGGCCAGTATCTTCATGCAACATTATGCCTCCCCACAGCATAGCACCTCACCACTACAACCATCATGTTCGCCAATATTCCTGGGTGCATATGTGTTACCATTCCTTGCCATGTGAGGTAATATAACACTGTCGAACGTTATCGTTTTGGTGGTCCAGGTGTTATAGTGTGGGGAGGCATAATGCTGCATAGGCATACTGATTTCCAGATTTTTGAACATGGTACACACACAGGTCAACTTTAATGTGGCACTGTACTGCTTCCCAATGCGCCTCTTTTCAGGGGTGCATGCGGCCCTGACTTCATTTTTGTGGATGATAATGCGCAACTGCATCGAATAGTGTATGCGGGGGAGCTCTTGAAACGAGAGGATATTCAGCGAAAAGACTGACCTGACCGCTGCCCCCTCCCCACATGTACACTCCCCCCACCCTCGTCTCTCCAACTTAAAACTGATCGAGCACATGTGGGATGCATTGGGTAGATGTACTGCGGCACAAACACATGGGGTTGGGTTGTTCGGGGGAAGAGACCAAACTGCGAGGTCATCAGTCTCATCAGATTAGGGAAGGGCGTGGAAGGAAGTCGGCCATGCCCTTTCAAAGGAACCATCCTGACATTTGCCTGGAGTGATTTAGGGAAATCACGGAAAACCTAAATCAGGATGGTCGGACGCGGGATTGAACCGTCGTCCTCCCGAATGCGAGTCCAGTGTGTTAGCCACTGCGCCACCTCACTCGGTATGCCAACATAAAACCACGACCACCCAGCGGTTGTCGACTGCACTGAGAGAGGAATGGAAACTCCTACCAACCGTGTGGGCAGCATGGGAGCTTATTCCACAGTATGCACTCGTCTATGTGGCGGTCAGACACCCTATTAAGAACAGTGTGACGCCTTTTGCAACATCCAGGAGACTCTCGTGAATCGCTGTGACTTCAGTGTAATTATTTTCTTTGAACAAAAGTGTCTTTTCTGTTCGTCTCATTGCGTATTTCCTCTCGTTACCTTCGGTATTATACTGTAACAGTCCTTTCTGCGTGTGGTCTAACTTTCATCGAGCTTTGTTACTTTGTAGCGACACATCATCTTGAAGGTACTGTTGTCCTCAAATTTTGCACAGCAGTGTAATATAACTACATGACAATAATTTAACAAAACTTACTTAAAATTAGCTAAAATTACATACTGGATAGAGCAGTGTGACTAGACAGCTATATGCCTTGCCGCAGTGTTGACACCACTTCACATCAGATAACCAAAGTTAACTGCTGCCGGGGGTGGCTAGCGATTGGATGGGTGACCCTCGGGGTCTGCCGAGTGCTATTGGCAAGTGGGGTGCATTCAGCTGCTGTGAGGCCGAAACAAGAGCTACTTGACTGAGAAGTAGCAACTCTGGCCACGAAAACCGACAACGGCGGGAGAGTGGTGTGTTGACCACACGCCCTCAATATACACACCCAGTGCCGCCTATAGGCTAAGGGTGAGACGACGGTCGGTCGGTACCGTTGGGCGTCCAAGGGCTCTCCAGACGGAGTTTAGTTCAGTAGTATGACTAGACACCCGATGAAGGGTCGACAATACCATATTGTAGGCCTGACGATGGTCAGTGACGTCGGAAACTGGAAAACTCTTGTTGAAGTCATGAGTGACTGTGACAGAAGACAAACCATTTTCAAAAAGTATATCAGCACTCACTGACGTCTCTATTACGAAGAAAATGCTGTATTTTACGTTCAAGAAGAAAAACACTTCTGGGCATTAAAATTGCTACACCACGAAGATGACTTGTCACAGACGTGAAATTTAACCGACAGGAAGAAGATGCTGTGATATGCAAATGATTAGCTTTTCAGAGCATTCACACAAGGTTGGCGCCGGTGGCGACACCTACAACGTGCTGACATGAGGAAAGTTTCCAACCGATTTGTCATACACAAACAGCAGTTGACCGGCGTTGCTTGATGAAACGCTGTTGTGATGCCTCGTGTAAGGAGGAGAAATGCGTGCCATCACGTTTCCGACTTTGACAAAGGTCGGATTGTAGCCTATCGCGATTGCGGTTTATCGTATCGCGACATTGCTGCTCGCGTTGATCGTGATCCAATGACTGTTTGCAGAATATGGAATCGGTGGATTCAGGAGGGTAATACGAAACGCCGTGCCGGATCCCAACGGCCTCGTATCACTACCAGTCGAGATGACAGGCATCTTATCCGCATGGCTGTAACGGATCGTGCAGCCACGTCTCGATCCCTGAGTCAACAGATTGGAACGTATGCAAGACAACAACCAACTGCACGAACAGTTCGACGACGTTTGCAGCAACATGGACTATCAGCTCGGAGACCATGGCTGCGGTTACCCTTGACAATGCATCACAGACAGGAGCGCCTGAGATAGTGTACTCAACGACGGGCCTGGGTGCACGAATGGCAAAACGTCGTCTTTCGGATGAATCCAGGTTCTGTTTACAGCATCATGATGGTCGCGTCCGTGTTTGGCGGGTGAACGCACATTGGAAGCGTGTATTCGTCATTGCCATACTGGCGTATCACCCGGCGTGAAGGTTTGGGGTGCCATTGGT